>NW_004443986.1:17331047-17338722 GCF_000243295.1 Trichechus manatus latirostris
GTATGTACCATAGTTTGTTTATCCATTCATCTGTTGATGGGCATCTAGGTTGTTTCCATCTTTTTGCTATTGTGAACAATGCTGCCATGAACATGGGTGTGCATATGTCTATTCGTGTGATGGCTCTCACTTCTGTAGGATATATTCCTAGGAGTGGGATTGCTGGATGGTATGGTATCTCTATTTCTAGCTTTCTAAGGAAGCGCCATATCATTTTCCAAAATGGTTGTTATCATTTTGCATTCCCACCAGCAGTGCATAAGAGTTCCGGTCTCCCTGCAGCCTCTCCAACATTTGTTATTTCCAGTGTTTTTGATTTGTGACAGTAATGCCAGGGTGAGATGGTATCTCACTGTGGTTTCAATTTGCGTTTCTCTAATGGCTAGTGATCGCGAGCATTTCCACATGTGTCTGTTGGCTGCTTGAATGTCTTCTTTGGTGAAGTGTCTGTTCATTTCCTTTGGGACCTGGATCATTTGCTTCATTTTAAATGTCCTCATTTTAAAGCTGAGGCCCAAACAAGCTGAACGGCCAGTTCCAGTTTACACAATCAATAGTGGCTGTGCAGCTGGTTGCATTGGCCACAGTCCTTTATCTCAAACTCCAAAATCCCCAAGGCTCTGAAACCTTAAACTTTTCGTAACTCTTTTGGCAACTGGAGTGAGCTACTTATGGTCCTTATTTATCCCACTTGGTTTGACTATTCATACATTTTGCTGAAGAAATATTAAAGTTTTTGAAGATGGGGTATTGCCAAAGACCCCACTGGGCATGTTACCCACTGTATAGTATAGACACATAATTTTGATTCATGTCTGCCCCCAAGGGTTTTGGATAAGGGTTTAGGAACCCATGCTAGTAAAACCTAATACACAGTGTTTTAATGTTTATAAAATATATTCCCCATATATTCTCTCATTTCATCGCCAATAACCTGGTGAAATCAGCTACTGTCCAAAAACTGTAGTTGTTGTTAGCTGCTGTCGGGTCAGCCCTTGACTTGTGGCAACCCCATGCACAGCAGAATGAAACATTGCTCAGTCCTGCACCATCCCCATGATTGGTTGTGGATTGGATCATTGTGACCCCTAGGGTTTTCAGTGGATGATTTTTCAGAAGTAGATCACCAGGACTTTCTTCCTAGTCCATCTTAGTCCAAAAGTTCCACTGATACCTGTTCATCATCATAGCAACATGCAAGCCTGCAATGACAGATGTGTTGGTGGCTGGCTGCACATGAGGTGCACTGGCCAGGAAGAGAACCTGGTTCTCCCACATGGAAGGTGAGAATTCTACCACTGAACCACCACTGATCCCTGTGCAAGAATCACTTGCCTATATTATGATGCCAGTTTTACAGGTGAGGAGGCTGAGGCTCAGCAAGGTTTTGCAACTTGCTCGAATAAAGGATATTGGCCAAGTCATGAGCAGAACCCAGGACTCTTAGCTCCCAGTCCAGGGCTCTTCCCAGTGTCATGGGCCATCAGTTTCAACCATCCAGTGAGCCACACAAATGGCAACCTGCTGCTGCTCTACATTATTGCTATGGAATGGGCCCAGTATTCTTGAGAAATACATACCCCAAAAACGTCAGGATTTTGTATTTGGTCAGCTCTTCATACAGCACCTTCACCCCACTGTCAGTGATCTGGTTCACACTGAGTCTGAAACACAACAGGAAAGAAAAGTAAAAATCAGAGCTGCTGCTCATTATGAAGAAGCATTCATTCCACGAGGATCCAGAAGCGTACAGGCCCTGAAGTCTTCCCAGTTATCCACACCTGCCGTGAGAATGGCTGTAACACCCAGCCAGGCAGCCCTGAAAGAGGCTGGCCACTGGGGGGCCAGCAGGCCCACCTAGCACCAGCCCCTTGGTAAGTCTACAGTCCAGCCCCGTTATTTCAAGGGCAATGAGGGACACTTGAGAAAGTCACCAACCACCTCTAAACCCTGCATTTATGAGTGGCACATGGGTTAGCCAGACCTTCTACATGTTTCTCACCACACAGCGGGGGGACATAGTGTTTGGAAATGTGTGGAAGTACCTTCTAGTGGTTACAGTGACTGGGGAGAGAACACCCCATCCTCTTGGGAGTGGGGCCAGTGATGTCAGATGCCCTGCAGTGCGCAGAACAGTCCCCACAAGAATTGTTGCTATTGTTAGCTGCCGTTGAGTCGGCCCCCTACTCATGGCGACTCCACATGTTACAGAGAAGAACTGCTCCATAACGTTTTCTAGGCTGTATTCTTTTTTTGTTTGTTTATTGCTGCCGTTTAAGTAAAAGTTTACATTTCAAGTTAGTCTCTCATACAAAAATTTATACATACATTGTTACGTGACTCTAATTGCTCTTCCCATACTGTGACAGCACACTCCTCCTTTCCACCCCTGATTTCCCATGTCCATTCAACCAGCTCCTGACCCTCTCTGCCTTTCCATCTCACCTCCGGACAGAAGCTGCCCGTTCAGTCTCATGTATCTACTTGAGCTAAGAAGCACACTCTTCACAAGTATCATTTTATGTCCCACAGTCCAGTCCAATCTTTGTCTGAAGAGGTGGCCTCGGGAATGGTTTTAGTTCTGGATTGACAGAGAGTCCAGGGGCCATGCTTTCTGGGGTTCCTCCAGTCTCAGTCAGACCATTAAGTCTGGTCTTTTTACTAGAATTTGAGTTCTGCACCCCACCTTTCTTAGGCTGTATTCTTTATGGAAACATATCGTTAGGCCTTTCTACTGTGGAGCCGTTGAGTGCGTTCAAACCACCAACCTTTAGGTTAGCAGCCAATCGCAAACCACTTGCATCACTCAGTCTCCACAAGAACTGTTCACAAGAACTGTCCCACCCAAAATAACAGCACCCCACTCAGAATCACATGGGTAAACCTGTCCTGCCACCTGAAAAGGTCACGTGTGCTGCTGTTGAAGAAGACTGCTCGCGTGGCCAGGTCTGTGTGGGGAAAGTGTAAATGCCATCTCAGTAACCTACATAACTAGGCCAGACCTAGAAGAGGGGGCAGGACAGGGACTTTGGGACTGTGAATATCTCCTGGACAAGGGCCAGCCATGTACTGGAATTTCTCTGGGAAGTCTCTACACAAGCAGGATATTTTAACATAGCTAAGTTGCAAAACACAATTTTTCATTACAAAGTAACCCCCACAACAAACCAGCCTAATCCTCTCAATCCTCTACCCTGTCATTGAGGTGAGGCTGAAGGGCAGACTAAGGCTCAGGGACAGATGGGAGTGAGGAGTGAGGGATAAGGTGAGGGCCAGGAATTGGGTGAGGAAATAGACCAGGAGTGCCAAAGTTTTTTTTTAGTAAAGGGCCAGGTAGTAAATATTTCAGGTTTTGTGGGCTATGTGATCTCTGCCACAACTATTAAGTTTTCTAGTGTGAACCAACTATATGTAAATGAATGTACATAGCTGTGTTACAATAAAACTTTATCTGTGAAAACAAGCTCGAGGCTGAATTTGGCCCTCAGGCTGTAGATTGCCACCCTGCGTAGTAAGTAAAAGGCTGAATGTGTAAAAGCCTTGATTTTCAGGTTACATCAAAACGATGGAGTCAGACATGCTGCCCTCCTCCCCAGCCCCCACAGTGCCCAGCTCAGCACTGGGACCTAGCGGGTGCATACACTACACCTCCAGGGTATGCTATCCCAGCTGGCACACAAGTTGTACTTGTTCGCTCCCAATATTTATGCTTTCTTAGAAAAACAATCTCCCAATTTGTAGCTGGGCACTTGTGACCAAGTTCTGTCCAATGACATCTAAGCAGAAGTATCCTTAGCAGTTGCTAAGAAGTCTCACAAGTCCAGGATATGTCCTTCTTTGCCCTCCCTTCTTCCTGGTGGCTAGAATGCAGACTGGACGGCTGGAGATAGAAGGCAGGCAGGAAGGACGGCACAGCAGCAAACAGGAGTGGGCCTAGGAGACCCCCGGCTAGCCCCGAGCTGCCTACCTCCACCTTCCTTACGTGGGAGAAATGAGCATGGCGCAGCCATCACACTGACCCAGAATTTCCATTTTATAGGACGGCAAAGTAAGACCCTGGGTATGAAAATGCCTAAGGCTGCAGAGGGAGGCAGACCGTCCGCTGAGGGCAGAGACTAGACTCCAAGCCTTGCAATTTCCAAGCAAGGACAGCCTTCATTTCCCAACATCCCTCCATCCCCACACAACTTACAGGCTGGCCTTAGTACAACAGCCCCTGAGAAACAGTTCCAAATCCCCAATGCTCTTGAGAATTGCCTGAGCCAAGTAATGGAGAATTTAAACCCTGGTAGAGCTTCATAAAAGTTTATTTTATACACGAACTATTAACAGACGAAAGTAGACTGGCCTTTCTCTCCTCTCAACCATCAAACAGGAAAACAACCCAGAGTCAGCGCTCTTTACTGAGCTCCCTGGCAGCACAGGGCTGCTGGCTGGCTTTGCTGGTAGAAAGTAACCAATACCAGTCAGCACCAGGTCTGCTTTTTCTGCAGTAGTAACAGCTTTCATGTGCCCAAAACTTTTCACAAGCTACCTCTGAGCTCATATCAATCTTCAAAGGTAGGTGACTTTATGCATTCTGGTTCTACCACGCTCCAGCTGTGTGACCTTGAGCAAGTTACTAACATCTCTGAGCTTCTGATTCCTCGCTTGCAAAAACAGGAAGAATAACAATACCTGCGTTATAGGGTTGTTAAGAGGATTAAATAGGTAATATTTGTAATGCACTTCATCCATACTCAATAAATGCTGGTTACTGTTACTGCAATTGCTAGGATTATTATCATCTCCTTTTGCCAGATGTGGACACGGAGGCTCAGAGAGGTTAAGCAACTTGTTCAAGGGTACTCAGCTGGTGCTGATCCAGCTCTGCCTGACTTCAAAGCTTTGCTCCTTGCCCTCTGCCACCCTGAGAGAGACAAGGTGCGGATATTCCGAAACCAAGGGTTATGCATCCCAGGAGTTCCTGATCCACGATACTAATTCTGGTGTCCACAAGCCTGGCCTCCCCCCACCCCTGGGCCTCACCTGCTGCTCAGCAGCCTCACCTGATGACTGTGAGGCGGCTGAAGCAGGGCTGCAGTTCCCGCACGCCGTAGTCATTGAGGTTGTTGTTGTCCAAGTCGAGGGCCAGGTGCTTGTGGAAGTGGTGCAGGACGAAGGAGAGGGCGCTGCAGTCGGCCGAGCAGGCGTTGCAGAAGGTCAGTTTGAGGTAGTTGGCACAGATGCCCCTGGCCGCCAGCTTCCCCACCTTCTCGCTCTGCGTCTCGTAGATACAGCGCAGCATCCAGATGAAGGTGGGCATGCCGTGCACCTGGTTGAAGCTGTTAGTCTGAACTCGGGGCAGGTTCTTCAGGTAGGAACGCAGGCTGGCAAACAGGTGTTCCCACAGGACCTTGCGCTTTCTCTTCAGGGCTGCCACAGGCACGAGGTGCCGCAGGAGCTTCTGTTTAGCTTTGGACAACAGCCCACACAGGAAGAGGTTGGTGAACTGAAAGTGGTCCTTGTTCTTGAAGGGGTCTTCCCCCACCAGGCTACTGCCCCCCAGACATTGGAAACGGAGGAAGTCAGGAAAGCAGGACGCCACCGTTGCCTCCCCAGGAGGCGCCCACTCCTGGAAGAACCTGAGCAGCTCCTCTGTGCCCACCTTGTCATCCACCACGAGGAAGAAGGCTGTAAAGAAGGCCTGGAGGGTGATGTGGAAAAACTCGTAGGACGGCTGCTCCCCTTCGGGGCCCAGCTCGGGCACGGCCCGTAGGAAGCCCAGCTGCAGGTCCTCCTCCTGCATCTCAGAGGCGTGCACCTGCTCCTGGCTAAAGACAAACAGGCTCTTCTCCATGCCCCAGTGGGCCACCTGGCCCAGCGAGTGCAGCAGCCCCTGACCGGAGCGGAAGGCCTCCGACTGGCTCCGCGTGTTCCGCTGCACCAGGCTCGTGGGTTGCATCCTGTTCAGGTGGACCTCAGTGACCAGCAGGAAGACGTCGGTCAGTGTCACCTTGCAGTCGGGCAGTTGCAGGGTGGAGTCGAAGGTGGCATGGAAATGCTGGAAGCAGCGGAAGATGATCCAGCAGAAGAGGGGCACCGTGCACAGGCTGCAGAGGTTAGGGTTGGCTTCCAGCTGGTCCAGCAGGCAGACCTGCAGCGCGCGATCGGGGAACATCCGCCGGGTGTAGGCCTGCAGGTGGCTGGGGGAGAAGCCTCGCAGAAACACCTTCTTCCTAAGGAGCTGGCGCGGTATCTCAATGCCTGTGCGGGCCGTGAGCAGCTTGGTGGCCCCCTTGAGCAGCTTCCCACTGAGCAAGTTGGCCAGCAGGACAAGGGGGTGGGCGGGCTCCAAGGGGGAGGAGGTGTCGGGCACGCTGCTCAGGTCAAAATCCGAGTGGAGCTCGTCCAGGCCATCGAAGGTGAAGAGGGCTGTGTGGGGGAAGCGCAGCAGGAAGGCGAACACCTCCTTGGGGTCCTGCTCCGGGTAGCAGTAGTGCTTGAAGAGCAGGTCCTGCAGACACAGTGCATCGCTGTCCTTGAAGCAGCTGAACATGCGGCAGCGGAAGTGGAAGAAGAACTTGATGCCAGTGTCCAGCTGGCCGGAGGCCCAGAGGCCCTGCAGTCGCCGCAGCAGCATGGACTTGCCCACACCAGCATCACCAGCCACGAACAAGGTCTCACCCTGCTCATTGAGGACGCCCGTGGAGTGGTCCAGGAGGCTGGCCAGGCTGTCCAGACGGCCCAGGCTCTCGTTGGTGAAGCCGACCAGCTCCATAACAGTGTCTGTGTACACCTCGTCCAGCAGCAGCTCCTCCTTCTGGCCGTAGCACAGGACGAATTTGGAGTCATGGCCCAGGTGATGCCGCAGCTTCTGGGTGTACCTGCTCACTGTGGGGAGAGTGGGGCAGGCACAGTGGTCCCAGGAGGAGAAGGGTCAGGTGACAGGCAGAGGCAGAGAGACACACACAGAAGAGGAAACTGCATCAAACAGGGAGGAGCCCAAGGAGGAGAAGCAAGGACATACACAAACAAAAACCACCACCTGAACCCTGAGGCCACGTGCAACAGCTCCTCAACTGCAGACCCTCCAGAGCCCCGAAGATCCAACCTTCCAGAATCTGAAAAAAGTCCTCGGGCTTCAATCCCTCTGCCTGTCCTCAATTTAGCCAGCCAAAAGGTGACAGATTTCAACTGGGATCAGTATCTGAGACCAAAAAAAACTAAACCCATTGCTGTCAAGTGGGTTCCAACTCATAGCGACAGGCCTCCCTTATTCCTCTGCACAAGCCTGTCATTGATCTGCAGCCAGAAATGGAAGCCCCCTCACACTTGAAGGTCATGCTGTATGGCCTGCTTGCCCCACCCCCACCCCATAGTCCTGTTCAAAGAGCATGATCCACTCATTGAAATTATGACTGCCAAGGAAGGAACTATCCTCACCTTTCTTTTGCTTATAAATAACACATGCTCTTGCAACAGACAAAACTGGATGCCAAAACCTCTGGTGATAAGATATGACATTCATCATTAATCTGTATGAAAATTGAGTTGTTCCTCATCTAAAACACCACAACTGCGTAAATTAAAAACCAGCTGTTATGGATACAATTGTGTCCCCCAAAAGTGTGTGTCAGCTTGGCTAGGTCATGATTCCCAGTATTGTGTGATTGTCCACCATTTTGTGATCTGA
>NW_004443986.1:17339512-17342685 GCF_000243295.1 Trichechus manatus latirostris
GGGCACCATCTAGTCGTACTGGACTCAGTCTGGTGCAGGCTATGTGGCACCATGAATTTGGACTTCTAGCCTCCTAAACCGTGAAAGAATAAATTTCTCTTTGTTAAAGCCATCCACTTGTGGTATTTCTGTTATAGCAGCATTAGATGACTAAGACACCAACCTTTCAATATCACAAAGCACACAGCTCTGATTCCGAAGGAGAGGCCCTCAGGATCACTGACCCTTGGCGAATGCCACAAGGTGAGCCCGGGCCTGCCCACAGGGGAGTGGGCACGCTACTATGTTTGCATGGGCACCGTGATCTCAGCAGACCTGAGCCATTAAAATGGGCTTACACCAAAAGGGAGGGGCTCTTCCCCAAACAAAAAGGTGTTACATAAATTCGTCTAAAATGGAGTTTGGGATTTTAATTATAATTCAATTAACAAAAATTGGACACATATCCACACTTTGGTGGACCCCCTGCTGGTGCAGTGGTTAAGAGCTCAGCTGCTAACCAAAATGTCGGCAGTTCAAATCTCAAGGCTCCTTGGAAACTCTATGGGGCAGTTCTACTCTATCCTATAGGGTCGCTATGAGTCGGAATTGACTCGACAGCAATGGATTTCATGCACACTTCCAGAAACTCGCCTATAGCCCTTTCCCAACAACTTGATGGTCTGTTTAAAAATTATAAAGTGAATTATATATTTTTTACAGCTTTATTGGGGCATAATTTACATGCCATAAAATTCACCTGCTATAAATGTTGTATACTAGTCAATGAATTTTAGTAAATTTATAAAGTTGTGCAAATATCACATCACCACAATTCAGCTTTAGAACATCTCCATCATTCTCCTGCAATTCCCTGGAGCCCATCTGCAGTCAATCCCTGTTCCCACCCCTGGCCCTAGGTAACTACTGATGTGCCTTCTGTCTATAAATTTGCCTTTTCTGGACAAGGATGCAATGGAATCATAGACGATGGAATCTTTCACACCAGTCTTCTTAGAAAGCGAATTATACTTTTAAAGCTACTAAAGGAGCTGGCTATTTAAAGGAGCCAACAGAGATGTCTTTTCTAGGAACTACTAACCACAGGAATATTTTCACTTCTCATGGGGGAAGGAAACAAGGGGAGGCAGGAAGGAGCAGTCAGAGAAGGAAGCTGACCACGGCTGGCAGGAATCTCACCGCTCTTGGTGCTTTCCGGCTCTGTGGGGCCATAGAAGCAAGCGTGGCCCTGACACTCGGCTGCTTGGCCTTGTTTCTCTGAAACAGACCCCTGACTTTCTGGACAAGTCTTTTGCTTTGTTTTCAAGGTCAGACTGGATTCTTTAAAAGCTAGAGTTTGGCAGACATTCTTTACTAATAAAGCTAAACTATTGTTTGGTTCAGAGAAGACTTCAGGGGATAATTTTGCTTTAAGGTTTAAAGATTATCTCAGGACAATAGTTTCAGGGGTTCATCCAGCCTCCCTGGCTCCACGAGAATTTGAAATTCTGTTCTGCATCGTGCTCTTGTAAAGAACTATCTATATGGGATCAAACTGCTAGTAAACTTAGGGGGCAGTGAGTTTATGTTAACGGGTGGGAACAATTCAGAAAAGGAGGGTGAGAATGGCTGCATAGCTTGAAGAATGTAATCAGTGTCACTGAAATATACATGTAGAAATTGCTGAATTCGTGTATAAGTTTTACTGTGTATATTTTCACCAACAATAAAAAAAAGTTTAAAAACCTTTAAAATATAGAATATAATAGTATCTTAAATATTACACAACTGAAAAAAAATCAGAGTTTGGGACCTGGGTGCTGGTATGTTGCCCACAACTGTCTCACAGTGGCGAGAGCAAAGGAAAGGAGAGAAGACACCTCACCCCCAGACTAGACTATAGATTGATTATATGCTCCTGCAGGTCCCTGTGCTGCTGTTGCCCTTTACCACCATTTGCAATTAAACATCTGTGTGATTACTTAATTAATGGGATCTCCTGCATTAGACCCTCAGCTCCTTGAGGGCAAGAGAACCATATCAATGTCTGTTCCCAGGGTTGTGCTTTGGCACACAGTGGCTGCACCCTAAGTTCTTGTTGACCTAACCAGTTAATTAATCAGCAGCGTCCGATGCTTTGGAAATAAGGACAGACACCCAGAGTGCATAGAAAGATACTTTGCTTAGAAAGATTTTAAAAAGAAAACAAATACAACCTTGAATTTGTGCAACCATTAAAACCTCTACAAATAGCAGAATGGGGTTAAACAAGAGGTCAGAATTGAGGCCATACCCACATTTCCATGGGACCAGATGGCTACAGGTAGTCAGCTCAAGTGCAGGCTGCACTTGGGAGACACAGGTCAGCTGTCCCTTCCTAAAATGAAAACAGCACCTCCCTGAGGTCCCCTGGTGGCTCAGTAGTCAAGAGCTCGGCTGCTAACCAAAAGGTCTAGCATTCTAATCCACCAGGCGCTTCGTGGAAACCCTAAGGGGCAGTCGTACTCTGTCCCATAGGGTCACTATGAGTAGGAATCGACTTGACAGCAATGGGTTTGGTTTTGGTTGGGGTGGAATGTAGGTGCTGGCATTGGGGGACCGTGCCTTCGTGCCCCGCTGGGCTTGCACTACAGCATCATTAGCATTTCCAAACCCCCGGGACCTGGCTTGCACTGGTGTCTGCAGTCCTCTGGGGCTAACTATACCTGGGTCAGTGTTGACTACAGCTCTGCTCTGAATGAGCTGGGAAGGGGAGAAGCCGATCTCCAACAGCCAAGGCCTGAGGTCCACGTAAGCATCCTCGAGTTGCTGGAGCACGTAGAGGAGGAACTCGCACACCTCCTCGCCCTTGCTCTGTGCCAGGTCCAGAAGTTTTCGGACCTGGTGGAAGCACAAGCAAGACATGAACCGGCAATAGGGATATCCTCCTATGAGAAAGGCCTCAGGTGGGCATGCGGCGGGACTCTAAACTCTCACCATAGCCTCTAGCTCAGGCATCCTCTAGCTGGTGTGAGAGCTTACATGGTAGAGGCCTAGGATCTGTGAAATGGACACCTCAGAAATAAATCCACACAGCTCTAAGAAACCAGAAGGCATCCATGAGCCTAAAAACAGAAAGATAAGACCCGCGACTAGAACCAGTGTCCACCCGTGGAATTCTCTCTCTGTCTCCTTTTCCTTCTTTGCCTGACACT
>NW_004443986.1:17343551-17345556 GCF_000243295.1 Trichechus manatus latirostris
CTTAATTGTGTAATAAGCCAACAACCCAGGCATTTATGTTCTATCAAGACTCCAAAGTGAAATTCTGTCCAATGTACTGAAGCTGTTCCCAGAGCTCTCCACTCAGGTCAACGGGGAGAACCCTCTTCCGGCCGCCAAGGTCCACATCCTGTCGACACCAATCCCGCCCCTGGGCACCTTGTCAGGCTGGGTGGGGCAGGCACACACAATCTCTGCATCTTCCTCCGAGAAGTAGTCATTCTTCAGCAGGTTGTCCAGCAGGCACTGAGTGTTGCGGATATGAGTGACCAGAAGTTCCCGGTTGATTATGAGCAATTTAATGTGGGAGCGGGACTCCGACGAGATTATCCCCATCTCACTGGGGGCCTGCTTCTCCATAGTGAAAGCAGCATGCGGCTACTTTTCCCACATTCATCTTTAGCTGCATCTGTCTTCCTGGCAGAGGGCAATCAGGACCCAGGACTCCTGCCCCTTAGTGCAGCCCCTGAGGAGACAAAGGTGATCACTGTCAAAGCTAAGGTCATAGGAAGGATTCCCTTCTCTTCTCCTCTCCCCCAGTGTCCTGGGGTTTCTCCACTTAGAGCAGGAGGGGGCCGTGATTAAAAATATTATCTGAGGTTGAACAACATGATGAACATAATTAATGTCACTAAACTCCGCATGTGAAGACCGCTGAGATGTCAAAAGTTTTGTCACCTACATATTGATCACAATTTTTTCAAAAAAGCTGTAAAAAAAAAAAAAAAGAATTTTATCTGAGATGTATTCAAGAAAAAAATGGTAATTTAATTGCCTCTTCTTGTGGGTTACATCGCCAGGCTAGTTAACCAGAGGCAGCTACCCATTTGTTTAACAAAACTTCTTAATTATTTTTTTAAGGCAAAAGTGTGCCTAGACCCTAAAACGGGATGGAGATGAAAGTTATATTATTTTACACATAAGGTTACCTGGAATTCGAGCTTTCCACATCCCCCAAGAGGGGAAAAGGCCTGGAATTTGAAGCAGAGGAGCTGTGGGGGAGGGGGTTGTACAGGAGAGAGGGCCTGAGCAAAAAGTGGCCTGAGGAGATACAGCATGAAGTCTCCTCTGGTGGCAAGAGCTGAGGAGCTGGAACAGGGATGTGTTGGTCATTATTGCCAGGCCTGGGTTGTGCTGTAGCCCTCCGCCAGGCCCCACTACCCTCATACCTTCAGCAAAGTCTGTTACATACAACCACCTCGGGGAACGAAGGAGAAGCAAGAGCCTTGTGTGAGTGAAGTGGGACAGATGGAGGGCAAAGGTGTAGGAGGCAAGACAAAGAGGTGACCTGGGAGTCAGAGTGGTGGATGACCTGAGAAGCTGCCTCCCTGGAAATCCCTGAAAATCCTGTGCCTGTGCTAAACTTCCCACCTGGGCAGAAACAGGGGCCCAAGCTATTTTATTTGGGTATTAAAAACCCTTGGGTTGATCGGAGTTACCCCAAAATTGCATTGACTTGCTTTCTTGTCACCTCCACCACAACACAAAAGATCCTCAGCAGTTTCCTTTCTGATCATGCTTGTACGTATAAGTGGATCATAATCTTGGAAGTGGAAAAACTTTGAATTGGCCATTTAGTCCTTCATCTAGGTAGGAAAACACACAGTTCCAGAGAGAGGGTTTTCTGGGGTTTTTTGTTCAGGTCAAAAAAAGGTTTTCATAAATCTCTAAACACTGTCAGCATCATTAGTGTATATACCATAAGCCCAAGACTGTCAAAAAATTTTCCATCAAGTCACAAGTGAGTCTGCTGCTCTTTGACACTCTTTATTCTTCTTCTTTTTTTTTTAACCTGTCAAATTGCCAAGATACTGCAAGCCTTACAGTGATTCTCAGCTGGACCCCGTACAGTAACATTCTTTTTATAACCTAGGAGATTGAGTACGAGACAATACAATTCTAAGCAGCAAGAGAGAATGGGCATTTCAGAAGTGTCATGGATTGAATTGTGTCCCCCCAAAATATATGTCAATTTGGCTAGGCCATG
>NW_004443986.1:17347250-17348879 GCF_000243295.1 Trichechus manatus latirostris
GTTGGTGAAGAATATTAAATATACCATGCACTGCCAGAAGAACGAAAACAATCTGTCTTGGAAGAAGTACAGCCAGAATGCTCCTTAGAAGTGAGATGGCGAGACTTCTTCTCATGTATTTTGGAAATGTTATCATAAGGGACCAGTTCCTGGAGAAGGACATCATGTTTGGTAAAGTCGCGGGTCATCGAAAAGGAGAAAGACCTTCAACGAGATGGACTGACACAGTGGCTGCAACAATGAACTCACATTGTGAGAATGGTGCGGGACCAGGCAGTGTTTCATCCTGTTGTACCTCGGGTTGCTATGAGTTGGCACTGACTCAATGACAACTAACAACAAGGGAGACTAGTTGATTAGATCAAATTTAAATTAGTGGTTAATAATACCTTTTTAAGTTTCTGGCATTGTTCTTTGAAGTAAGTCAGGTACTTTAAAACAACGTTTTCCCTTAAATCTTTCAATCTCCAAATTCTTTCTGGAATCTGTAAAATCAAAGAAAAGAAAGGTTTCTTTGAAATTTCTATTGTACTGAATGCTGAATAAATGAATGAATGGATGACGTTGGCAACAGGATAATTTTTACATTCAGAACTCTGGGATATCTGAGTTCTCTCTAAACATCAGTCATTCAGGCCCCACAGTCACTTTTTTTTTTTTTTTTACCATAATTGAGTCCCACCTATAATTTACTTACTTTATTTTTTTTTGCTTTAAACTGACTTTATGTTAAAAATCTAATAGATTAATTTTAAAGGAGTTTGTATATCCCCATTGTAAACAGAAAACAACATCACTTGCAATAAATAGAAAGTAACACATAAATAAGCACACTGGAAATAAAAGTGTTGCTATATTCCAGCTGGATAGTGCTGTCTCTGGAAACATTCCAGGTCTGAGCCTGTTTTCTCCTAGAATCTTTTTGAGATAATCATAAGCCTCAGAGAGAATTGGAAAGAGAATCGCTTTCTTACTCTGTGGTTCAATGTTTTTTGGTGCCATGTCACTGCACCAGCCAAGAACACCTTGGGTATACAACCAGGGGGCATGGCTACATCCTTTGGAAACCATGTGATGGGTGTTACCCTCCTTCCTTCATGCCCCCTCTCCTTATCATTCTCTGCCATGACAGTTCTGTTTTACTCATTGCTTCTGTCCCTTCCAAGCCCGGGATTCTCAAATAAACAGTGTCTTGCCTTCCCAACCTTTCCCATATTAACTACCACAAACATTTCTACCTCTTTCCATCCAAGGCGGACAGGTAAGGAAAGTCTCCTGATTTATAGTCACCTGAACACAGCAATAAATTACATGTCAGCAAGCTGGCAAGGGGCTGCTATTCTGTCATTTCCAAAGCCCTGGTTTGAGATTTAATCAGGTTTGCAGAGTTAGCTCAATTCGGCAGGAACTTAACAAGGCAAGACTGGCTGAAGGGGAACAGAAGAAGCTGAAGGCTGCCCTGGTAAACAGAATCTGCGGGTAGAGGAGATCTGTACCATGAGACACTAGAGAGAAATTCAGACTTCATGGACATCTGGTTACCAGAAACACCAAGAGAACCTGGCATCTCCTAGTCCTGAGAAAGGTCTCTTTACTTTCTTTACCTTGTATAGGGTGGGTCCTGCTGGT
>NW_004443986.1:17350188-17351204 GCF_000243295.1 Trichechus manatus latirostris
ACTTGACAATATGTAACAATAGCCAGTGAAAAGTTCCTACTTATTAACTTCCCATTCTAGAAATCTGCCGTTTTGAAAAGAATCTGAGGTTGATCGTTTTTGTTTTTAAAGAAGGGAGTTCTGCTTCTAGCTAAGATAGAGTAGTTTGTGGTAAACCAACGCTCCCACAGAGGATGACTAGAAAAGCCCTATTAAACTCCTGTGCCTGCATGTGCGCACGCACACACACAAACACACACCAGTCTAAAGGGATTAAGAAAGATGCTTGAGGGGCGAATATCCTGGAAAGAAGGAAACTATAGAGGTAAGCTGCTTTTCTGCAAGCCAGCTTTCCTCTTTTGGGCAGTTGTCAATTCCTGGTGGACAGTCAGGGGATGAGACTGGGCAGAAGGCTGCAGCTAAGAGGCAGAAAAGCCTACCGAGCTTTCAGAAATTTCACAGAGCTAGAGAGACAAAAATTAAAACCTGAGGCTGCCAAGACAACCAGGATTTGAGGGACCAACATCCCAGAGAAAAGGGATTCTTAAAGAACTGAGCCTGATACTTGGAGGTTTTCCCCTTGAGGCATTTGCCTACGTCAAGGAGTTAAGAAAATAAGCACAAAGCCCCTAGACAAAAGAGCAGGTGTTGACAGTCTCCAGTACTTAATTGGCAAAAACTGTGGACCAAGGAGAACGGGCTCTACTACATAACCCAGGCCCTCAACAAGGGTTCCTGGAGAGCTACAGCCAACAGTAAGGCAAACCCAAGGTAGACCTAGTCTTACAAAAACTTAACCCAGTGTTAAGTGGGCTCAGTCCCTGAATGAATAAAGGTAATCAGCCTCAACTCAGTCTTCCTACCAGAGCATACAGTGAGCCTCTTTGGAGGAAGAAAACATCAAGAGTCTCTACAATTTTGCATAGACAATATCTAGCATTTAACCAAAAACTACCAATAAGTAAGACTAAGAGTAAAAGCAGACAACAGAAACAGACCAACAGATAGATGATGCAGTTATTGGAGTATTCAGACAT
>NW_004443986.1:17355685-17362994 GCF_000243295.1 Trichechus manatus latirostris
CTGAAGCCAAAGCAAAGGCATTAAAGGCCAAGAAGGCAGTACTGAAAGGGGTCCCCAGCCACAGAAAATTGAAGACCCACATGTCACCCACTTTCTAGCAACCCAAGACACTATGGCTCCGAAGGCAGCCCAAATATCTTTGGAAAAGTGCCCCCCAGGAGAAACAAGCTTGACCATTCAGCCATCATCAAGTTTCCCCTGACCACTTAATCAGCCACGAAGAAGACTAAAGATAATAGCACACACTGTGTTCATTGTGGACGTCAAGGCCAACAAGCACCAGATCAAATACTCTGAAGAAGCTCTATGACAATGATGTGGCAAAGGTCAACACCTTGATTAGGCCCAATGGAGACAAAAAGGCATATGTTCAACTGGCTCCTGACTATAATGCTTTGGATGTTGCCAACAAAATTTGGATCATCTACACTGAGTCGAGCTGGCTAATTCTAAATACAAATTTTTTCACCACACACACACAAAAGAAGATAATGGCCAAGAATTTTTCAAAACTTATGAAATATATCAACCCACAGACAAGAAATCCTACAACCCCCAGAAAGGTAAATAAAAACAAAATGAAATTCAGAAATATCATAGCAAAATGGCTGAAAACCCAAAGACAGTAAAAATTCTCAAAGCAGCCAAATGAAAAAATACATAATCTTTAAAGAAACAACAGTAAGACTTAGAGTTAATTTCTCCACAGAAATGATGGAAGCCAGAAAACACTAGAAAAAATCTTTGAAATACTGAAAAAATAAATCAACAAATAAATAATCACCAACCTAGAATTCTATATTTCACAAAACTAAAGACAGTTCAAGAAGACAAGAAAAAGAAATAAAAAGCATAAAGACTGAAAGGAAGAGATACAGCTGCCTTATTGCAGAAGACATGATTGTCTATGTAGAAAATCCTTATGAATCTTAAAAAAAAAAAAAAAAGCCTACTAGAACTAAGTGAATTTGTCAAGGTTAGAGGATATAAGGTCAATTATATTTCCATATACGAGACAAAAAACTGGAAAATGAAATTACAAAAGGGCTATCCTTTACAATAGCAACAAAAAATATATAATACTTAGGAATAAATATGATGAAAGATGTACATGACCTCTATACTGAAAACTACAAAACACTGCTGAGAGAAATCAAAGATGACCTAAATAAATGGAGAGCTATAGACTAAGCTCATGGATTGAAACTCAATATTGTTAAGATATCCATTCTCCTCAAATTTATCTGAAGATTGAATGCAACCTCAAACAAAATCTCAGCACACTTTTTGGTAGAAATCAACAAGCTAATTCTAAAATTTATATAATGCAAAGGTCCTAAAATGGCCAATTTTGAAAAAGAGCAAAGTTGGAGGATTTATACTACCTGATTTCAAAATCAACTATAAGGGTACAGTAATCAAGACTGTGTGGTATTGGCCTAAAGATAAACATACAGATCAAAGGAATAGAATAGAAAGTCCAGAAATAGATCCAAACATATATAGTCAGTTGATTTTCAAAACAAGTACCGATGTAATTGAATGGAGGAAGGAAAGTCTTTTTAACAAATTGTACTGGAAAAACTAGATATCTGTTTAAAAAAAATTATCCTACTGCTACGTCACACCATACACAAATATTAATTCAAATGGATCATAGATCAAAATATAAAACTTAAACTAAAACTTCTAGAAGAAAACATGGGCAAAAATCTTCACATCCTCAGGATTGGCAAAGGTTTCTTAGATAGGACACAAAAGTCAATAATTATCAAAGAAAAAAATTTTTTTGATAAATTGGATTTTATCAAAACAAAAATTTTCTGTTCTTCAAAAAGACTGGGAGAAATATTCACAGTGCTTATATTTGACAAAAGACTTGTATCTTGAATATATAAAGAACTCTCACAACTCAACAGTAAGACAACCCAAGAGAAAAACTGGGCAAAGATTTAAGCACACACTTTATAAAGGAAAATATACAATGACCAGTAAGCACATAAAAAGATGCTCAACATCATTGGTGGTCGAGGAAATAAAAATTAAAGCCACCATGAGATACCACTACACATCCATTAAAATGGCTAAAATTTAAGAAGCCTGGAAAGGATATGGAGCAACCAGAACTCTCATACTTTCTGAAAGTAGTGCAAAATAATAAAAATATTTGGAAAACTGGCAGTTTTTTAGAAAGTTACCATACGACCAACAATTACACACCTAGAGAAATGAAAAGATATGTCTGCAAAAATAATTTAAGGAAATAAAGATTAGTAGTAGTAGAGGAATGTTTCATAATGACAACAATCAATTGTCCAGGAAGACATAAAAATTTAAATTTGTACATACCTAATAACATATTTTTTTTAAATATAAAGCAAAAATTGACAAAAATGTGAACTAGACAATCCACAATCATAGTGGAAACTTTAATACACTTCACAGTATGACTGACAGAACAAACTGTCCAAACTAAACAGTAAGGACGTAGAAGATCTGAACAAAACAATTAATAAGTTTGTCTTAATTGACATGTATAGAATATTGCACCCAACAGCAACAGAATGCACAGTATTTTAAGTGTATTTTGTCAAAATTGACCGTGTATTAGGCCATAAAACAAGTTATTAATAAATTTCACAGGACTAAAATCATTCATTGTGTATTCTCTGATCATAGTAGAATTACACTAGATAGCAATAACAAAAAATTACCCAGAAAATTCCCAAACCCATACTTAAAAAAAAAAAAGGAAATTAAAAAAATTTTGAACTGAATGATAATGAAAATACAACATATCAAAATTTGAAGCAATCAAAGAAGTCATAGAAATGTATAGCCTTAAATGCATTTATTAGAAAAGAAAAATGATGAAAATTAAGAAATGTCAATTTGCCTCGTGTTTTTAATTTACTCCTACACCATGGATATTGTGGGGTAAAGGACCTAGTAAGGTGGCCTTTGTCTTTGGCTGCAGAGAAATAACCACTGGAGTAATTGGGGTGCCTTGGTTTGGGACTTCCGGGCCACACCTGAGAATTTGTGCTGGTGATTGTGGGCAGGCCAGAACAGAAAAGACTCACCTGGGAGGCCAGTATCAGCTAGCCTCAGGAGGCATGATTTAGCCTATTGTGCAGAACTAGCCAATAAAAAGCCCTGAACACAGAGGCTCAGAGAGCTTCCTGGTTGATGAGAACATTTGCTAGAGGGTAGTGCCTCCCTCGGGGTATGGAAGCTCCACGATGAGAACTCTCCCAGACCTCACCCTATGAGTTTCTTTATATCCTCTTTGGCTATAATAAATCTGTAGTCATAACTATGATGTAATAGGGTGTACTCTCTATGAATTCTGTGAGTTCTTCCGGCAAATTATCAAACCAAAAGGGGCAATAGGAGCCAGCAGGTCAGAAAGCAAGTCTTGTGGACTCCTGAGCTTGCAGCTAGCATCCTGAAGGGGTAGTGAGAAACCAGCCCCAAACTGGTGACCAGCAGGTCAGAAGGTTGGTGTTTTGTGTGGACTCACCAAACGCCCCACACGTCTGTCAGTCTGTGGTACTGTGGGGGCTTGCATATTGCTGTGATGCTGGAAGCTATGCCACCAGTATTTAAATACCAGAAGGGTCATCCATGGTGGACAGGTTTCATCTGAGCTTCCAGACTAAGAAAGACTAGAAAGAAGGACCTGGCAGTCTACTTCTGAAAAAGATTAGCCAGTGAAAACCTTATGAATAGCAGCAGAACATTATCTGATGTAGTGCCAGAAGATGAGCCCCTGAGGTTGGAAGGCACTCAAAATACGACTGTGGAAGAGCTACCTCCTCAAGGTAGAGTCAACCTTAATGATGTGAATGGAGTCAAGCTTTCAGGACCTTCATTTGCTATTTGGCATGACTCAAAACAAGAACAGCTGCAAACATCCATTAATAATCAGAACATGGAATGCATGAAGCATGAATTTGGGAAAATTGGAAATTGTCAAAAATGAAATGCAGCACATAAATATCGATATCCTAGGCATTAATGAGCTGAAATGGACTGGTATTAGCCATTTTGAATTGGATAATCATATGGTCTACTATGCTGGGAATGACAACTTGAAGAGGAATGGCATTGCATTCATCATCAAAAAAAAAAACATTTCGAGTTCGATCCTGAAGTACAACACTGTCAATGATAGGATAATATCCATTTGCCTACAAGGAAGACCAGTTAATAAGACTATTATTGAAATTAATGTACCAACCACTTAGGCCAAAAATGAAGAAATTGAAGATTTTTACCAAATTCTGCAGTCTGAAATTGATCAAACATGCAATCAAGATGCATTGATAATTACTGGTGACTGGAATGCAAAAGTTGGAAACAAAGAAGAAGGATCAATAGTTGGAAAATATAGCCTTGGTGATAGAAACAATGCTGGAGATCAAATGATAGAATTTTGCAAGACCAATGACTTGTTCATTGCAAATACCTTTTTTCAACAACATAAACAGTGACTATACACGTGGACCTCACCAGATAGAATACATAGGAATCAAAGCAACTATATCTGTGGAAAGAGATGATGGAAAAGCTCAATATCATCATTCAGAACAAGGCCTGAGGAAGAGACCATCAATTGCTTATATGCAAGTTCAAATTGAAACTGAAGAAAATTAGAACAAGTCCACCAGAGCCAAAGTACAATCTTGAGTATATCCCACCTGAATTTAGAGACCATCTCAAGAATAGATTTGACACGTTGAACACCAATGATTGAAGACCAGATGAGTTGTTGAATGACATTAAGGACACCATACATGAAGAAAGCAAGAGGTCATGAAAAAGACAGGAAAGAAAGAAAAGACCAAAATGGATGTTAGAAGAGACTCTGAAACTTGCTCTTGAATGTAGAATAGCTAAAGCAAAAGGAAGAAATGATGAAGTAAAAGAGCTAAACAGAAGATTTCAAAGGGCGGCTTGAGAAGACAAAGTAAAGCATTATAATGACATGTGCAAAGAGCTGAAGATAGAAAACCAAAAGGGAAGAACATGCTCGGCGTTTCTCAAGCTGAAAGAACTGAAGAAAAAATTCAAGCCTCGAGTTGCAATATTAAAGGATTCTATGGGGAAAATACTAAATGATGCAAGAAGCATCAAAAGAAGATGGAAAGAATACACGGAGTCATTATACCAAAAAGAATTGGTCGATGTTCAACCATTTCAGGAGGCAGCATATAATCAGGAACCAATGGTACTGGAGGAAGAAGTCCAAGCTACGCTGAAGGCATTGGCAAAAAACAAGGCTCCAGGAATTGACAGAATACCAATTGAGATGTTTCAACAAACAGATGCAGTGCTCGAAGTGCTCACTTGGCTATGCTAAGAAATTTAGAAGACAGCTACCTGGCCTATTCCCAAGAAAGGTGATCCAACGGAATGCAGAAATTATTGAACAATATCATTAATATCACAAGCAAGTAAAATTTTGCTGAAGATCATTCAAAAGTAGCTGCAGCAGGATATCAACAAGGAACTGCCAGAAATTTAAGCCAGATTCAGAAGAGGACGTGGAACAACGGATATCATTGCTGATGTCAGATAGATCCTGGCTGAAAGCAGACAATATCAGAAAGATGTTTACCTGTGTTTTATTGACTATGCAAAGGCATTTGACTGGGTGGATCATCACAAATTATGGATGACATCTCGAAGAATGGGAATTCCAGAACACTTAACTGTGCTCAGAAGGAACCTGTACATAGATCAAACAGAACAAGGGTACACTGCGCAGTTTAAAGTCAGGAAAGGTGTGTGTCAGGGTTGTATCCTTTCATCATACCTATTCAGTCTGTATACTGAGCAAACAATCCGAGTAGCTGGACTATATGAAGAAGAACGGGGCATCAGGATTGGAGGAAAACTCATTAACAACCTGCATTATGCAGATGACACAACCTTGTTTTCTGAAAGTGAAGAGGACTTGAAGCACTTACTGATGAAGATCAAAGACCACAACCTTCAGTATGGATTACACCTCAACATAGAGAAAACAAAAATCCTCACAACTGAACCAATAAGCAACATCATGATAAACAGAGAAAAGATTGAAGTTGTCAAGGATTTCATTTTACTTGGATCCACAGTCAACACCCACAGAAATAGCAGTCAAGAAATCAAAAGATGCTTTGCATTGGGCAAATCTGCTGCAAAAGACCTCTTTAAAGTGTTGGAAAGCAAAGATGTCACCTTGAAGACTAAGGTGAGCCTGATCCACGCCATGGTGTTTTCAATTACATCATATGCATTCGAAAGCTGGACGATGAATAAGGAAGACCGAAGGATTGATGCCTTTGAATTGCAGTGATAGCAAAGAATATTGAATACACCATGGACTGCCAAAAGAACAAACAAATCTGTTTTGGAAGAAGTGCAACTAAGTGCAACTAGAATGCTCCTTCAATGCAAGGATGGCAAGACTACGTCTCACATACTTTGGACATGTTGTCAGGAGGGATCAGTCCCTGGAGAAGGATATCATGATTGGTAAAGCAGAGGGTCATCGAAAAAGAGGAAGACCCTCAAAGAGATGGATTGACACAGTGGCTGCAACAATGGTCTCAAGCATAACAATGATTGTGAGGATGGCACAAGACCGGGCAGTGTTTCGTTGTGCTGTACATAGGGTCGCAATGAGTCAGAAGCGACTCAACGGCACCTAACAACACCACCAGACTTGCAGCTGGCATCTGCCTACTTGGGAGTCTGAAGGACTGTGAACTTTTGACTTGTGAGCTCTGACCCAGCTCTGTGTGGCTAGGGTCAGTGAGAGTGCCATGGGGGTGGCTGGCAATGAGAAAGGAGAAATGGGGGTGTGAGGACTGGATGAATTTCCACATTTTGGAGACTGGTTTTATTCTGATCCTTACCTCGTAGATATCTACTCTCGTTTATAAATACTTTTTGAAAAGGTTTTTAAAGGATGCATAGAATTTCATCATATGGATGTAATCTAATTTCTTTAAGCAATACTCTACACACACACATGCATATATACGTATTCATAGAAATACACATACATACGCTAAGAGAAAAGATCAGAAACATTAATTGTGATTATTTCCTTTTCCTTTTTTAATATTTTTTTTATTGTTGTAGTTTAAATGAAGTTTACATTTCAAGTTAGTCTCCCACACAGAAATTTATACATACGTTGTTATGGGACCCTAATCACTCCCCCTATACTGTGACAGCAACTCCTCCTTTCCACCTGATTCCCCATGTCCATTCAACCAGCTCCTAACCCTCTCTGCCTTCCCATCTCACCTCC
>NW_004443986.1:17363644-17365335 GCF_000243295.1 Trichechus manatus latirostris
TCTCTCCACAACCTCTCCAGCATTTATTATTTTGTGTTTTTTGGATTAATGCTAGCCTTGCTGGGGTGAGATGGTATCTCATTTTAGTTTTGATCTGCATTTCTCTAATGGCTAATGATTGTGAGCATTTTTTCATGTGTCTGTTAGCCATCTGAATGTCTTCTTTGGTGAAGTGGCTGTTCATATCCTTTGCTCATTTTTTAATTGGGTTATTGTCTTTTTGTTGTTGAGGTTTTGCAGTATCTTATAGATTTTAGAGATTAGACGCTGATCAGATTTTCATAGCCAAAAATTTTTTCCCAGTCTGTAGGTTGTCTTTTTACTCTTTTGGTGAAGACTTTTGATGAGTGTAAGTGTTTGATTTTTAGGAGCTCCCGGTTATCTAGTCTTTCTTCTGGTGCTTGTACATTGTTACTTATGGTTTGTATTGTGTTTATGCCATGTATAGGGCTCCTAGCGTTGTCCCTATTTTTTCTTCCATGATCTTTATCATTTTCGATTTTATATTTAAGTCTTTGATCCATTTTTGAGTTAGTTTTTGTGCATGGTGTGAGGTATGGGTCTTGCTTCAGTTTTTTGCAGATGGATATCCAGTTATGGCAGCACCATTTGTTAAAGAGACTGTCTTTTCCCCAATTAACGGACTTTGGGCCTTTGTTATGTATCAGCTGCTCATAGGTGGATGAATTTATGCCTGGATTCTCTAATTGTGATTATTTCTTAGTGAAAGAATTACAGATAATTTTTTATTGCATTTGTTTTTTTATATTCTAAATTATCTTCAATAGGGTCTGTCTCATTTTTAAAAGAAAAATAAATATTTTAACCTATCCCCAAACCATAAATGTGGTTGGGTTCAATTGTCAGGAATGCCGCTGCAGACTTTTTATTGGTTTCTGAGCTTGGGTCTGTCAATAGCCATTTGCCAGTTCCATGTTATGGTAGCTCAGATGTTTAGAAAGTAAACTGACAAGGACAAGCATAAGCCCACAGGGCATCCAGGTCCCTCTGTTCCCTGACTGTGACTACAGTCTCTGACACTGGCCAGCTTCCAGGAGCCTGTAAGTCACAAGAGAAGCTGGAGGACAAGTAGGTCTGGATTAGCAGGAAGTCACAGTGTTTAGGGAGAGAGCTACTTGAAGCAGCCCTACTTCAGAAGGGCCAGTGGTGGCACTTTCATACCCAAAGGAGAGCATGGTGAAGGTTAGCACACCTCCCATCGAACATATGACCTCAGATTCACTCATTTGTTCACTTTCACTTATTATGTGTTTATCAGCAATCAAGGTGAATAAATGCATTTTATCTCTGCCCCTGAGGGCAGTGGTAGAATTCTCACCTTCCACGCAGGGGACCTGGCTTCAATGCTTGGCCGGTGCACTTCATGCACAGCCACCACCCCTCTGTCCATGGCTTGTGTGTTGCTGTGATGCTGAACAGGTTTCAGCGGAGGTTCCAGACTAAAATAGACTAGGAATAAAGGCCTGGAGATCTACTTCTAAAAAATCGGCCAATGAAAACCCTATGGATCACAATGATGGAATCATCATGAGTCAGGGCCTACTCAGAGGCAGCTAACAACATCTCTGCCCTCAGGGGTCTTAAAGACAAGCCAGTGTAACTAACAGAAAACAAGTAACCAGAATACGCAGATGAAAAGGAAGAGGCTGAGAAAGGAGGGCACAAAGCAA
>NW_004443986.1:17365740-17367361 GCF_000243295.1 Trichechus manatus latirostris
TACTTTGCTTCTTTCCCTCACCATAGTCTGGTGTTTATTTGTAACTGCCAAGGCCCTCTTTCAAGCTGGCGATGCTGGTTTCTGACTGGCCTGGCTTGTGGAAAGCAAAATGCTTTGCTTTGCCTGACTTTTTAATTTTTTTTTTTTTTTTATAAAGAAGAATAAGAACTCACCCAGCACATTTTGCTACTTTAAAGCCCTGCACCTGAGAAATTTCATACGCCAAACAGAGGATCAGGAATAACGCCAAATAGCAGCACCTTCCTTGACCAAGAGCCAGCCTGGTCCTTAAGCCTACCCAGCTTGCCTAGACAAACCTGGACGCCTTGCCTGGTAGGTCGACCAGCTGCCAAAAGTCACAGCACCCCACCTTCAACATGACCCTGAGGAGCGCCTGTGGGGCACAGGGCTGGGGGGGTGGGGGAGGGGTTGTGTGCTGGAAAGACTCCGTGATGCCACAGCTGCATTCAATGGCGGCATGGGGGCCAGAGCAGCTCACAGCATAACAGCTAACACCAATTAAGCGCTCTACTAGTGGCCCAGCGCTGACCTAAATGCTTTACACACACTTGTGAGAGGCAGAATAATATGGAGGTTAAAATGTGGGCTCTGAAACCAGCCCAACCAAAACAAAAAATGAAACCTACCGTCATGGCGTCAATTCCGACTCATAGCGACTCAGCCCAGCTGAGCTCAAATCTTGACTCTACCCTACCTCTCTGTGCCATGATTTCCTCAAGGTGTTAGCTCCTACCTCAAAGTGCTGCTGTAAGTAGAAAACAACTAATGTTGGCAAGCATGTGGAGAAACTGGAACCCTCATCCATTGCTGGTGGGAATGCAAAATGGTACAGCTGCTATGGAAAACAGTTTGGCAGTTCCTCAAAAAGTTAAACATAGAACTACCATGTTGTTGTTGTTGTCGCTGTGTGCCATCGAGTCAATTTCGACTCATGGCGACCGTGTAGGGCAGAGTAGAACTGCCCCATAGGATTTCCTAGGCTATAATCTTTATAGAAGCAGATTGCCAGGTCTTTTTCTCCCCCACAGCTGCAGCTGTGTTGTTGTTAAGTGCCGTCAAGTTGGTTCCCACTCACAGCAACCCTGAGTACAACAGAAGGAAACACTACCCAGTCCTGCGCCATCCTCACAATCGTTGTTATGCTTCAGCCCATTGTTGCAGCCACTGTGTCAGTCCATCTTGTTGGGGTCTTCCTCTTTTTCGCTGACCCTCTACTTTACCAAGCATATTATCAGGAGGACTGGTGCCTCCTGATAATATGTCCAAAGTACGTGAGGCGAAGCCTTGCTATCCTCACTTATAAGGAGCATTCTAGCTGTACATCTTCCAAGACAGATTTGTTCGTTTTTCTGGCAGTCCATGGTATATTCAATATTCTTCACCAAAACCATAATTCAAAGGCATCAATTCTTCTTTGATCTTTCTTATTCATTGTCCAACTTCCGCTTGCATATGAGGCGATTGAAAATACCGTGGCTTAGGTCAGGTGCAACTCAGTCCTCAAAGTGACATCTTTGCTTTTCAACACTTTAAAGAGGCCTTTTGTAGATTTTCCCAGTGCAATATGTTGTTTGATTTCCTGACTGCTGCTTCCATGGAC
>NW_004443986.1:17368953-17370789 GCF_000243295.1 Trichechus manatus latirostris
GAAATGGTTGAACGTTGACCAATTCTTTTTGGTACAGTGACTCTGTGTATTCCTTCCATCTTCTTTCGATGCTTCCTGCATCATTCAGCATTTATTCCCCATAGAATCCTTCAATATTTCAATTTAAGGCATGAATTTTTTCTTCAGTTCTTTCAGCTTGAGAAATGTTGAGCGTGTTCTTCCATTTTGGTTTTCTAACTCCAGGTCTTTGCACATTTCATTATAATACTTTGTTTTTTCAAGCTGCCTTCTGAAATCTTCTGTTTAGCTCTTTTACTTCATCATTTCTTCCCTTCGCTTTAGCTACCCTACTTACAAGAGCAAGTTTCAGAGTCTCTTCTGACATCCATTTTGGTCTCCCCCAAACCCGTCTTTTTTCTTTTTTTTAATTGTACTTTAAGTGAAGGTTTACAGAACCAATAGTTTCTCATTAAACAGTCAGTACACATATTGTTTTATGACATTGGTTAACAACCCCATGACATGTCAACACTCTTCAGTCTTGACCTTGGAGACATTTTTTTTTTTTTTTGGTGAAAATATACATAGCCAAAGATACACCATTTCAGAAATTTCTACATGTCCAATTCAGTGACATCGATTCGCATTCTTCCAGTTGTGCCACTATTCTCACTATCCTTTTCCAAATTATTCCATTACCATTATCTTCAACTCATTGGTCCCTAGGCTTCCCATCAAACCTTTTGAGTTGCTGTTGTCAATTTGATCTCACAATAGATAATTCTTTTTTTTTTTTTTGTACTTTACATGAAGGTTTACAGAACAAATAGTTTCTCATTAAACAGTACACATATTGCCTTATGACAATGGCTAACAACCCCACGACATGTCAACACTGTCCCTTCTCAACCTTTGGTTTCCTATCACCAGCTTTCTTGTCCCCTCCTGCCTTCTAGTCCTTGTCCCTGGACTGCTGTGCCTCATTAATCCCGTTTTGCTTTATGCAGCTGTCCAATCCCCGGCTGAATGGTGAACCTTGGGAGTGACTTCACCACTGAGCTAAAAGGGTGTCCGGGGCCATACTCTTGGGGTTTCTCCAGTCTGTCAGGCCAGTAAATCTGGTCTTTTTTTGTGAGTTAGAGTTTTGTTCTACATCTTTCTCCAGCTCTGTCCAAGATCCTCTGTTGTGATCCCGGTCAGAACCACACTTGTCTTTTAATAACCTTTTGCTATCTTTGTGTATGATGTCCTTGATGTCATCCCACAGCTTATCTGGTCTTCGGTCATTAGTGTTCAAGGTATCAAATCTATTCTTTAGATGGTCCCTAAATTCAGGTGGGATATACTCAAGGTCATACTTTGGCTCTTTTGAACTTCCTTTAATTTTCTTCAGCTTCAACTTGAACTTGCATCTGAGCAATTGATGGTCTGCACCACAGTTGGCCCCTGCCTTGTTCTGAACTGATGATACTCAGCTTCTCCATCGTCTCTTTCCACAGATGTAGCTGATCTGATTCCTACGTATTCCGTCCGTCAAAGTCCATGTGCATAGTGCCTGTCTATGTTGCTGAAAAAAGGCGTTTCCAATGAATAGGTCATTGGTCTTGCAAAATTCGCATCGTTTCTATTACCAAGGCCATATTTTCCAACTACCAATCCTTTGTCTTTGTTTCCAGCTTTTGCATTCCAATCACCAGTAATTATCAATGCACCTTGATTGCATGTTTGATCAATTTCAGACTGCAGAAGTTTGTAAAAATCTTCAATTTCTTCATCTTTCACCTTAGGGGTTGGTGCGTAAATCTGATTAACAGTCTTATTAACTGGTCTTCCTTGAGGGTGTACAGATATTATCCTACCACTGACAGCGTTGTA
>NW_004443986.1:17372235-17374313 GCF_000243295.1 Trichechus manatus latirostris
CTATAATAAACTTCCATGAACAGAGGTAACCTCAGTGTGCCCCTCATTCCTGCAGCCTGAAAAAAACTAGCAAACATGGGCCATTCAGCAGGAACCTCATTCTGTGCAAAATCATTCCAGAAGAGCCAGAGTTCAGAGGTCACCCTGTCGACAGGGTAAATATGAGTGTGTATTGCCAGGACAAGGAAACAGAATTTGGCCTCTACTTCAACTGATAGGGGGCTAGATTGAGAACAGAAACATCAAGAAAATCACTTCCCAGAATCCACACTGGCCTCATGACTCCATTGTTTTAGCATCCAATTACTGGGAGTCATTATTCACTTTTTTTTTTTTTAATTTCGAAATAAATTAAGCCGCTTTTCGGAAATTGGTGTTGCAATACCAGCAGAAAAGATTCCTAACAGACCTGGTCCTATTCCTTTAAACATTCTTTAACAACATAGCAGATGCTTAGAGTTAAAACCCAAAGTTTTCTTAAACACTGAACTCTATACAATAAGGCCATTCTACAAGTATTTCTGCCACTCATACTTTCTGCATATAGGTTGGAAACAAATACAAATATAAACAAAGCAAAGGCCAGCTTTGCTGGTGTCCAAGTTATATGGAACCTGGCCCAGTGCCATCAGCCTTCACTCCTATTTTGACCTCCCTTCTCCAAGCTCTGTTCACATCTCGAAATTGGAATTCCCAAACAGGCTGTTGCTCCCTGGAACTTTGGAGGCCACAGAAAAAGGTCGGCGATTTTATATACACACAAAAAAGATTGGCTTATAGGATATGACTTTATTGATCACAGGAAGGTTTTCATAGACTTTCCCATCCCTTCCTTGGAAAACAACGCAGTGATAGAAGTATGCTGTTTATTAAGTAGTTCAGGTTCTCTTCCTAGGTACCTGGTAGGATTACACTTCCCTATCCCTTGAAGGAAGTCCCTGGGTGGTACAAATGGTTAAAATGCTTGGCTGCTAACCAAAAAGGTTGGAGATTTGAGTCCACCCAGAGGCACCTTGGAAGAAAGGCCTGGTGATCTACTTTAAAAAAAAATCAAACGTTGAAAATTCTGTGGAATGTAGTTCTACTCTGACACACGTGGGGTCACCATGAATTGGAGTCAACTCAATGACAACCATTTTTCACCTTGATGTTACTTGCTCTGACTCATGAAACGTGAGCAAAATTGCCATGACTTTCTTGGCGCCAGAAACTTTGGGCATCGATGAATAACTTACTGGTGTACAATCATCACTCTCTTTTTCTTCTGGCATCATGATTAGCAACAATGAAGATGGTGGCTGCTCTGTTAGCCTAGTCCACAAGGGACTACGATGAGTAGAGCCTCTTGCCAACTTGAGATGGATATAGAATATGAGCAAGAAATATACTTTTGTTGTTTAAGCTACTGAGATTTTGGAATTATCTGTTACTGCAGCACTACCTAGCCCATCCTGACTGACACAATAACTTTGGACTAGAAAAGCACTCAGCACATTAGAAAACTGAGGCTCAGAGGGTGATGTGAGTTGTCCAAGGCCAGACAGCTGGTTGGAAGCAGAGCTGGAACTATTAAGATGCCCAGTCTAGGATGCTTTCCACAGCCTTCTTTCTTCTTTCACAAGATAGCACAGTTTCTACAGGACAGACACCCACTACATTAAAGGACCATGGCAAAGCTGAGCCACTACATTTTTTTTCAGATACCATAAAACTGACATTTATTTAGTTCAGATTTAAGATAAGTTAAAATAAAGCCATCATTCCTTGCTGTCTCAATCATGTAGTGCTGCTCTAACAGAAATACCACAAGTGGATGGCTTTAACAAAGAGAAGTTTAATCTCTCACAGTCCAGTAGGCTACAAGTGCAAATTCAGGGCATCAGCTCCAGGAGAAGGCTCTCTCTCAGTCAGCTCTGGAGGAAGCTTCTTGTGATGCATCAGTCTTTCTTTGGTCTGGGAGCATCTCAGCACAGGAACCTCAGGTCCAAAGGACATGCTCTGCTCCCGGCACTGCTTTCTTGGTGGTGTGAGGTTCCCATGTGGCTCTGCTTGCTTCTCTCTTTTATATCTCAAAAGAG
>NW_004443986.1:17374787-17377025 GCF_000243295.1 Trichechus manatus latirostris
CAAAACAGCTGGGGTAGAAGACTTAAATGTGAGGTAGTGCATCCAGGAAGTGTGACTGGGTAAAACTTTTGTCTCTTTTGGCTTTTATACAGCTGGATAAGCCTTGTAAGCATACTTATGGCTTCCTGTGTGACAGGGATCCCTGGTGAGTTTGGTCTGTTTGTGTGTGTGTGTCTGTGTGTGTGTCACATTTGGAAAACCAGAGGTACTCAATGTACCCCAATGGAAGGCGGCCCACAATACAACCTACCACCCACGACCAGTGGGACAGACAGGCACCCACCAATCATGGTGCCTGAGAACCCTCTGAGATTTGTGGTAACCACGTATTTCCACATAATATTTCTCAACATCCATATTTCCAACAAAAATTTAAACATACTCCATGACTCAGCATGCTTTCATTAATGAAGACATATGGTTTAAAAAAAAAATTCAAAGCAGAAAATTACTGGGTCTTGAAAGGGTTAAAAAGAAGGAGGCAGAAATAGATGTAGCCAGGCAAGCCACGCATACTCTTGGTAGTGCTGAGGCTACAGCATTTGCTTGATCTTGATCTCCTTGTGTCTGGGGCACTAAGCCCTGTCTCTTACTCTCCCAGATACTTGCTATCACACCAGAACCACAACCATCTCAACCTAATCCACAGCCATTATTTTCATCAGAATCATTGGGTAGGGACCATTTAAAGTTAAGTAAACATGATCAGCAAAGAAAAAGAATGTGACAGATGGGTAGTGGCTGCACATGAGGTGTACTAAAACAGAAAGTTCTTCAAGACATATTATCACTTGAAAAATACAAGTTGCCAAAAGAAACATAGAATATGATATCATTTATATAACTTGTCCACATCACTTGCCCCCAAAAACACACAAAATACTATATATTTTCTACAGACATACATCTGTGGATATAAATGCAAAGAAAAAGATCTAGAAGAAGACACTATATGAGAATAGAGATTAAGTCTAGAAAGAAAAGGAAGGTCACTAGGATTGGGGTAGTACTTTTATATTTAATGTTTTAATTTTTTTATAAGAATAATATATTCTTTATACTTACATAATTAAAAATTATTTTAGAGCTTTTTTAATCATCCGGATACCACAACTATCTTGAGGCAACTCATGGCAACATTCTCAGCAATCAACTTGTTCTATGGAACTTTGACTCCCAACTCAAAGAGCCAATCCCCCTAGAAAGAAAATGCTCAGGGGCCAAAAATGAGTGCCCTTTAAACTACATGATGGTTATTAAAACCAAACAAACTCAGATGGGAAGTTAAGTGCCTTTTTGTGCACATGTAAATAAATGAAAAGCTCTTCCTGGCTTAATGCACCAACCTCATTGCTGTTGAGTCAATTCCAACTCACAACGACCCTATAGGACAGAGTAGAACTGCCCCATAGGGTTTCCAAGGAGGGGCTGGTGGATTCAAACTGCCAACCTTTTGGGTAGCAGCCAAGCTCTTAACTACTGTGCCACCAGGGTTCCTGGTTTAACGAACTATTGTAGTAAATCCGATGGGTTTGTGGATGAGGATAGTTTTATTTTGTTTTCCATTTAGTAGGCTGTCAATTCATGCTATTGTCATTAAGCCTGGTTTGACAGTAAGGAATCAATCACCACAAAAACATTACAGAGCAAATGCGTCAATAACACTGACTTTCAAGTCGATGGTTTTTTTTTTTTTTAATCACCTCAAGAAATACCACATTCAAGAAATGTTAACCAAATGTTTCATCATCTCCTTTGTCTTGTATTTCCCCTTCCTCCTCTATAACACACTTCTCTGAGCCATTTAGAACATGTCAGCTCATCTTCCTTCTGGATAACATTCTGACTGTGGGTGGTGTTTTAATTCTTACTGCTCAGCAGCAGAGGGATGATGCCAAAGGGACCTCACACCAATACCGGCTCCCCACCCAAATAGGCATCACCACCAAAGAAAACATTTGACATTCTTTCCCTTCTGTAAAAAGTACACCCTATCACTGAAGTATAACTCAGTCAATGTAGTTGTTAGCTGCCTTCGGCCTTGACTCATGGTGACCCCATGCACAATGAAACGAAATCCTGTCAGGTCCTGTGCCATGCCCATGATTGGTTATGGATTGGGCCACTGTAATCCATAGGGTTTTGATTAGCTAATTTCTCAGAAATAAATCACTGGGCCTTTCTTCCTAGTCCGTTTTTATCTGGAAGCTCCGCTGAAGCCTGTTAATCATCAGAGCA
>NW_004443986.1:17380621-17383214 GCF_000243295.1 Trichechus manatus latirostris
TGCTTCCATAAAGATTACAGTCAAGAAAACCCTATGAAGCAGTCTACTCTGTAATGCATGGGGTTGCCATGAATCAGAATCTCCATGAGTGACTTTAAGGCATTTATATTAGCTGCTATCTTAAAATGTTTAACCAAAACTCAGCCCTCAATTTCCAAAGCACTGTCTATACATCTCACCTATTGCTTTGTGATGATATCCCCACTGTGCCTTATGGGGTTGATATGCCAATAGTTGATTGGCATTTTCCTGGTTTTATCTGTACTTTGATAAACAAAGTTCCAAAAACACCCTGCTTAGTATTCATCTCTGCTGTAGGAGGCAATTAATAAAAATATCTCAATAAAGAAAGCCAACAGAAAGCAACAGAACCTTGAATCAGAAACCTCACTCCCGGAACTCTGTAAGTGGGTTCAAGTGGTCAGGCTGAAGAAAGTGCTACAGAAGTGGCAGATCCGGAAGCTGGGGGACATCTGGGATGGACTTTAGGGCTGACACAGAGAGTGTTAGGGGTTTCTCGAATGAGAGGCACTCCATAAGAACAAAATATATTAGGCAGCACAGAGGCTTGAGTTGGAACTTGGCCTTGAGCAAATAAATACTCTGTTGACTGCTAGCCAAAATGCCAAAATGCTTAGCTGAAGACTTTTATTAACCCCAGAAATACAGCTCTGCAAAGGGTAGGAGCGCATCAACTCACTAACGACAGGAGGTGGCGTGGGGAGGCCAGAAGGGTGAGCTGAGTGGGAGGAGCGCTCATTCAGCAGCACATTCAGCAGTTAAGAACGTGGACTCTGGGTCAAACCCTGGGTGCAGCACCTACCGTCTGTTTGACTTGGGGCTTGTTATTTAAGCTCCCCGAGCCTCAGCTGTCTCATCTGTAAAATGGGGGAAATGATAACAACCTCACAGGGTTGTTGGGAAGATTAAATGAGCTAAAAACTACTTAAAGCCCTTGGACTAGTGCAGTGAATACTAAATCTACATAAGTCTTTGCTATTATTATTTAGGGTCTACTAGGCCAGACACATCACTATTTCATTTAATCTGATTAAAACCTTAAACCAATCCCTCCAGACAGGTAGTTATTCCCATCTTACAGATACAAAAACTGAGGCTACTGAGGGTTAAGGAGCGCTGGTGGCACAATGGTTAAGAGCTCAGCTGTTAACCAAAAGGTCAGCAGTTCAAATCCAACAGCCACTCCTCGGAAACCCTGTGGGGCAGTTCTGCTCTGTCCTATAGGGTCGCTACGAGTGGGAATCAACTTGACAGCAATGGGTTTGTTTGTTTTTTTTTTTTTCTTTTGGTTTTAGAGACTTCTTCTTTAAACTATAGTTTTCTATAATTTACAGGAAAATGACAACTCAGAAAAACAAATTCCAAAGCGGTAGTTAACTAGAGAATAACCAACTGATTTTAAGGAAGTGTAACACAAAGAAAATTGCCTTGCTGGCTCTAAAAAAGCACATTGCTCATTCGGGAACTCTCTGCCCCATCAGAGGGCCAAAGTAAGATCTCCTCAGAGTGACAGCATCCCCACCCACCCAGGAAGCCAGCTGGCTTAGTGGCTCCAGAGGCTGAGTGGATGGCAAATGAGGGGTGGTGGGGAGCTTATCTTGGCCATCCCTACATCCCTACGTGGTAGTCTCTGCCCACAGTTTGCCCTGCAGTGGTTCCAGATAAAACACAAGGAAGTCTTGCTTTGACAAACTTTTTATTCTAGCACTGGGAGAAAACCATTAATTAATTGAAGTGGCAAGTGACTACTCACCTCTTCCCACATAAGTCAAGTTTGGAGGAAATACTTGTCCTTGGTGAGCATTTGATGAGCCAAAGAGGAATTTTCCTATAAACCAGTTCTGACTTTTGAGGTAGGACGAAAGGAGGCCTTTAGTGCAACCTTCTCCAGAAAATAAAGGAAAACAGTATTTTGGAAAACGGGAAATTCCTACAGCTTCTGCATGACAAAAATTCAGCACAAGTACAAACTGTAGCTTTTACAACTCCTTTGTCTTGCCTATAATCCCCAAAATGGAAGAAGCATAGAAGAAACTGGTAACTTAAACCTCAAATCCTCAGTTGTCTTAGGTTTTGAACAAATATTAAAACTTTTTGTTTGGTTGTTTTTGTTTTAACAGACTTTTTTTGTGGAGCAATTTTAGGCTTATCGAAAAACTGCACAGAAAGTACAGAGAGTTTAAAAATTTTTTCTTTTGATAAAAAAGATTTTAAAAAGATAAAAGACCTTGCTATTAAGCAAATACCAGTGATTGGTGCACACATATTGTAAAATCACTTGATGTTTATACTTACATTCCTGTGCTGTTTACAATTCCAATGTCTAATCTAAACCATGCCGCTGTTACTATCAAAATGATCAAGCAGCTCTTAATGACCGTCAGTGACACACAGAGTGGGTACCAGGGTAAATGTTTCAGCTGAGGCCTGGACATCAGCAATTGTAGGATGAGTTGTTCCTCCATCCCCAGACTCCTGACTGTTCTTGGTCGCTGCAGAAGGACTCACTGCTCCTCAGGCCAAGAGAAAGGAAGGAGCCAAACAGAAACAGAAAGCACATGGTCCTGGGAGG
>NW_004443986.1:17383574-17385638 GCF_000243295.1 Trichechus manatus latirostris
CTTATGGGGCAGTTCTACTCTGTCCTATAGGGTTGCTATGAGTCACCCTATGAACTTATCTACTTATCTTAGCCCCTTAACTATTTTTATCCCCATTTTACAGGTAAGAAAACAGAGGCTGGGAGAGGTCAAGTAACTTACCCAAGGTCACATATAGAACAAGTAATAGAATCTGAATTTAGGCTCAGGTTTGAGGGGCTGCAAAGCTTGATCTTATTCCTACATTCCACAAAAATGAAACCCTTCAAAGTCCTCTCTTAGCACTCTGCTGTTGTTTTAAACCCACCTTTCTTAGCTGCTTGGCATACGCAGTAACAGCCTGTCCCTTGTCCAGTGGCCCTGCTTGCCTGGATTACAGTTATCTGCCCTCATCATCTACCCACAGGGAAGGTCCACCCGGTGATATCCATGCCTCTCCAAAATTCATGGTAGAGTTACTGTTCTCTGGACATGGTACATCTTAAACAAAAGGCTTTTAGAAGGAGGGATAAACCAGACTCTGTGGCACGCACACCCTCTAGCTTCATCCTTAAGTAGAGAGCCTAGACCTTGTCAAAGCCCTGGGTTTACTGGTTTCCCCCAACTTAATTTCAAATGCCAACAATCTAGGCATTTCCCAGCACGCAGAAGCAATGTGGCATCCTAATCCATCATTCCTTATGTTTTTCACAATATGCCAAAAGACTGTGTCCATATCTGGGGCTTGTTTTGAACGCAATGTTCAGGTGACCCTGCCAAACATTGTCTTATTCCCTTTCTTGGCAGCCTGTGAAGCCAGAGGGAGTCCGCTGCCAAGTCTCAAGGGCCAAGCTGATGGCTGGGAGTGGCCGGCCCGTCTTCAGGCTCGATTCAATCAAGGCCCCTGCCCTGCCTTTCTGCCTTGTCTCAAGGGCCACCCTTTGATTACTGGTTCCCAAACTGGCACTCGGGGCGCTTTAAATAATACAGAAGCCTGAGTTCCACCGCCAGAGTTTCCGAGTTGTTCTGGGCTGCGGCTGGACATCCGGATTTTAAGAGCGCCCTGGTGATTCTAAGGTGTAGCCAGAGTTGAGAACCCCTGCCTTGGACCACAGTAGAATAAACGACTCCGCTGATACTGAAGTTCATCGTTCTGAACTGTCTGTCGCTGCATTCCTCAAACTTCCACGTGTCTCTGCCTTGTTCCATCCCGAGCTCTCCCAGAGCTGCGTTGCATTCGGCCCGCTCGCAGGATCCCCGCCCCCGCTCCGGTGCCTCCTCGTTCTCCGTGCCCAGGATCTCTGAAAACTTTTCCCCAGCGCGAATCCTCCACCTCCCACCCCCACACCTCAGTCTCTGTAACTTACTTGGCCGCCAGGTTTGCAGAACACGCAGTCGCTGGAAGCGACAGCGGGGGACGCCGCGGAGCGCGACAAGCCAGGGGCGCAGAGGCCCGAAAGTACCGAGGCCGGAGGGCGCGTCGAGCCCGCAGCTTCGCGAGGACCAGGGCCGGGGCGTCGGCCTTGCTGGTCTGGAACGGGAACTGGCAGGGACTGGAGCCGCGGCCACGCCCCTCCGGCCGCGCCCTGGAGCCGCCGCAGGCCCTGGGGAGGGACAGAAGACGGGCCGGCGCGGAAAGCGGGAGACGCGGCGGACGGAAATTTGCCTCCAGCAGCCCCAAGGGGTGCTCTGTGCCCTAGTTGGAGCGGCGAACGTTACCGCGCAGGACCTGCGGGCAGAACCAAGAGTTCGCCCAGAGGTGACACACTTGGAATCAGCGGGAACTCGTCATGCCAGTTTGACCACGGCCACCGCAAGCTCATACCTGTCCCCCAAAAAGTGCCAGCCCAGCACTTGCAACCAGAGCCAACACCTGAGCACGAACGTGAAACTCGCCCTCTCACAAGTACGTTCGAAGGTGACACACGCTCCCCGATGAAAATTAGCGAAGAATAATCAAACTTTCTACAACATAGTAGATAAGAATCATCCTAGGTGAAGGGAAGGACAGCACACACTACAGGGGAAGCCAGCACAACTGGACTAAACCAAAGCTAAAAAGTTTCCTCAATACAATCAAATACTTTGAGAGACAGAGTAGCAGGG
>NW_004443986.1:17387577-17389480 GCF_000243295.1 Trichechus manatus latirostris
GAGATTAACCTGGACTAATGGCGTGGACCAATATAATCACAAGGGTCCTTATAAAGGGAAGAGGGACCAAGAGAGATGGCAGTCCAAGAAGGACTTGGCAGACAATGCTGACTTTGAAGATGGAGGAAGGGGGCCACGAGCAAAGGAATCCAGGCAGCCTTATAGAAACTGGAAAAAGCAAGGATAGTGATTCTCCCCTAGAGCCTCTGGGTGGAAACGAGAGCCCCCAGAAGGAACACAGTCCTGCTGACACTTTGATTTTTAGCCCAGTGAGACTCATTTTCAGACTTCTGACCTCCAGAACCGTAAAATAAATTTGTATCGTCTTAAGCAACTACATTTGTGGTAATGTTATAGCAGCAATAGGAACCCACACCTGTTGTTTCAACGATATATTTACTTTCTAAGACCTTTCTTTTTTGCTTTATTTCTGGTTTTCCTGGTCATTTTTATGCTTTGCTGATACTTTTGGAGTTTAGTACTGTTACTGTTAGCTGCCACTGAGCTGATTCCGACTCATGGCAACCCAACGTGTGCAGAGTAGAACTGTGCTCCCTAGGGTTTTCAAGGCTGTGACCTTTCGGAAGCAGATCACCAGGTCTGTCTCCAAGCAGGGCTTTGAACTGGTTTTTCTCAGTTTAATCATGGCCGAGGAATCAAAACTGGAATAGACTCAAAGTTTTAAAAATTTTGGTGAACTGAAATGGGAAAAATTACAAGTCAAAGCTCTGCTAGAACCTAATCTCCCTCTAGGAAACAAGGGCCGAGTGCGTGTTACACAGCAACCAAATCTCTTGCCCGTCAGATTTTGAGCAGAGTTGGAAATGGCTGTGCTCCGCTCACAGATGGCAGCCGACCTCGCCGCTTTCAATGTGTTTCTCCAGAGTCAGGCCAATAATCCGATCTCGCGCATCAGGCTCCTGGAAGGGCTCACGACGCCTCTTCTGAGTCTCCCACTTCAGGGCTTTGACCTGTAAGTTTTCCTGTTCCAGTTATCGTTCTGGATCATCCAAATTGTAAGAATTTGGGTTTGTTCTGGTTTCATTTCATTGGCCATGACTGAACCAGTTCGAAGCCCTGCTTCCGAGGCAGCTCTGGGTGGGTTTGAACCACCAACCTGATTCCTCACATTTTATTCTTATTTTTCAAAATTGTTTTACTTATTCTAGTAGTTGAGTGCTAAACTGTTTGCACCACTCAGGGGCTTCCTGGTCATTTTTAACAGTCTCCTATTATTTGCTGTTTCCATCATTTTATTCTTATATTTCATGGTTTTTGTGTTTAACTTTTCATTTTGAGATAATTTTAAATTCTCATGCAGTTGTAAGAAATAATGCAAAGACCTCATTTACCCTTTACCCAATTTCCTCCAATGATAACATCTTACAAAACTGTAATACATCACAACCAGAACATGAACATTGATAAGTCAAATACAGAACATTTCCATCACTACAAAGATCTTCCATGCTGTCCTTTTATAACCACACATATAGTCATATGCAACCTTCTGTCTGGGTTCTTTCACTTAATGTAGTTTTTGAGGTTCATCCGCATTATAACATGCATCAGTACTTCATTCCTTTTTATGGCTGAATAACACTCCATTGTATGATTGGTTTATCCATTCATCCATTGATGGACATTTGGGCTGTTTCTATCTTTTGGCTATTGTTAATATGGCTGCTATGAATGTATGTGTACAGGTATTTGAGTACAGTTCTTTTGGGTATATACCAAAGACCGTCCAATTACTGCTCTAGCACTATTTGTTGAAAAAGCTACTTCTCCTCTATTAAACTACTTTTTAACCTTCGTCAGAAATCATTTGGGCATATTTGTGTGGCTCTATTCCTGGGTTCTCTGTTCTGTTCTATTCATCTATGTGTATATCCCTCCACCA
>NW_004443986.1:17391328-17393371 GCF_000243295.1 Trichechus manatus latirostris
ATAGTTTGAGTCTCTCTCACAGCATAATGTAATGTAATCCTTTAGTGGGGAAAACAGGTTCAACCAGAAGTACATTTATTCCTCTAAAAAGAGTAGACTATCTTCCAAATTTTAAGTTTTATTATTATCTGTCTCTGTAGTTTGCTTGCTTTTATTAAGCTGGATTAAAAATCCCAGACAGAGCAGAGAAATTCACCAGCACCACCATTAAGCAGGCTACAAATTTATCCTTTGCCACAGAACAAGCATACACTTAAAATCAATTCAAGAAAGTAGCTTTCAATGTTCAGAGCAAAAGTTCCCATATCCATTTGTCATGCATTCCAATGTCTCATGGCTCCTTCTTTAATTGTCTAACTCCCAACACAGTTTCTGTTTATAGTCTGAGAACAAGGAACCACCCAAGTGAGACATCCCTTCAGAGCACCGTTGAAAATACATTAAATATGGAGAGATCCCAGATCCCTGTTACTAAACGTTAAAAATGTTTTATAGTAGTGCATAGATATCCTTGGATACGGTCTATTACGTTCTAATGCTTAGTTTTTGTTTCCCCCTTTTTGATCATATCTTCAATTTCTTCTGAGAGCTTTCCTTTGAAGTCATTTGATTCTATTGCTTTTAACTTCTTTTGATACTCCAGGGGCAAACCATTCTCTTTTGCACCCATGCAAATGACCTAGAAATGGTTAAAACAAACAAAAAAACCTTTTAGTCAGGAGCATAATTTAACATACCACAGCTTTATGTATATTGTCAAAACACGAAATATTAGCGTTCAGATAACTTTAGATTAACTCTAGAACAAACATTTATAGAACAAAATAGAGATAAGAATCATTCTTATGATACTGAGCATGAACGTACAGAGTTTTTAAAGCCACATGATGTATCCCTGTGGAATATCAGGACAAAAATATATCTTATGGATACACTAATTGGTTTCTAATTGCCTGGAGCAACAGAGGAAGAAGGAGACTCAGGAATCGGAGAAGGAACTGGTTTGCAGCTCTAACTGCCTCCACGAACTACTACCTCCCTTGCCATGAGATCAGAAGAAATGGATGGTACCTGGCTACCAATAGCGAACATAGATGGATCTTGATCAAAAGGAGGAAAATTGAAGAACTTTAAATTCTTGTTGGAAACCAGATCTACTGGACACACTGAGACTGAAGGGACTCCTGAATCTATGGCCTGGAAACAACTTTTAAACCATGAGCAGAAACTGTCCCATGAAGTTATCTTTAAACTAAACAACAATTTAGCTCAATAAATAAAGAATGTCCGTCTTGCGCATTGTGCCCTATTGAAGAATTACCTACATAAGATTGACATGACAACAGCAACTGGAAACCACAGATGAGAACTTTAAGGGACAGAGAGTGTAAGTTCACAGTGGTGAAACAATAGGGGCAGAGATAGTGACAATGGTGACACAGTGTAAGAATGTAACCACTGTCAATGAACTACACATGCAAAAATTGTTGAAGAGGTGTATGTTTTGTTGTGTATGTTTTCACCAAAAAAAAAAAAAATCTATGCCTATATCTATCTATCTGCATGTGTATATCTTATGGCATAAAATCTGCATGAACTTTTAAGAAAAAACACCATTCTTCAAAAAGATTTTTAAGTTTATAGGAAGCAGTTTCAGTTTCAATACTGGAATCTACTCTTCTCTGAATTAGACATGGGGGAAAAAATGAATGGCTACTGTGTTCAGTGGCACTTCCAAGATCCACACCAGGTTAATTCCTTTAGGCCCCATAGTAGAAAATGCCAGATTAGGCCCAGGAACTGGGCCACCCATCCCAGGTGCCAAGTCCTGACTGGACCTGAAAGCAAGGATCTTGAGTCTGGGTTTCTGAAAAGGGATGCAGGGGCTCTATCCCATACCCTTTACTGTGCCCGATTCTGAAAGGCACTGTGACTTTTCTTTCTTCATCTAGAGATGGAAAACATTTCATCAGTAGGAAATATATTTTCTTTCCCATAAAAATGAATCTTGGTGTTCATGACATCTTGTTTTGTGGAGGAAAA
>NW_004443986.1:17393897-17398577 GCF_000243295.1 Trichechus manatus latirostris
GATTTACCCAATTTAGTTTACTGGGTAAGGTCTTTTAGTTAAGTTGAGGTATAGAATTAAGAACTACGCGCAGAAGTAGTTGTTCCCTATGCATTCTGGGACATAACAGAACATATTTTCAATAGTACCACATCAAAAGTAAACTTACCATTTCAATTAGAAATCCTGAGACTTAGTAATAACAAGTATTATTTGGTATACGTCTAACAAATCGATATTTATCCTGCCTGAAAACATGCTTCAATGTAGTTATTGCAATCTTTATACCCCTTAAACACTGCTTTCTACACTACAAAAAATGGATGATATGTTCTGACAGCAAATGGGATACTCATCCAGGGAAAAGAAGATGGCTCATTCTTGTTGGTAAGTGAGGGAAAATACCAAGCAGGCCAGAGAATTTGCTCTTCACAAGTCCTACTTTCTCTTGGCCATTTTCTTTGTATTAAATGCTTGGCCACCCAACTCAGAGTTCAAGTTATAAAAAGTATCAAAACATTTCAATATTGTTGCTGTTGTTGTTTTAATTATCATTACTTGTTTACTGATCCAACTGCCATCATAAAGAATTATTTTTTAAAAACTGGCTCAAACAAAAACTGAACAACTCCTCTTGGAAACAATAAACATGTAACAATTACAAAATTCTTCATGCCTTTTCACAAAATGAAACTACAAAAAGAGATTTTTATAAAAGATGAATAGAATGAAAAAAAAGGGCTTCCATTGTTTACAGAAAAAATTACATTCTCTCAAATCTCAGTCAGAGTTGACTGTAAAGTGTAAAGAATATATCTATAGTATACTGTTTTGAAAAACCAATACACATATACATATTCTTGCATACAATCTTTCCAAAATAGTAATTATTTAACTTAAATTAGAAGTTACCTACTTATCCAGAGAACTTAAATTGCTTTTGTTCATTTTCCATATTACTCCCCACACTTCATCTCCAGGACTTTGAAAAATGGTAGCTATACCTCCATGCCAAGTAGGACTTTTTTTGCCTTGGGGATTGCCAAAGTCAAGCTTAAAATCCTAGAAAGGAAACCAGAATGATACAATCAATATCCATTCCAACTCTAATTTCCCTCTCCATGAAAAGGATTTACCTTGACCTCTATGCAATTAAAACAGTCAATAAATTTTGAGTGCTTCTATGTGTAAGGAGCTGTGGGAAATACAAAGGCAAACAGACAACGACCCAGATCTCAAGGACTCTATTCTTTTCATATTTTTCTTTAAAAGGAAATTTATTCTGAACATATATAGTATCCTAACATAAACAAAAGATTTAAGCAGAAAAAGAATAACCCCAATGCCTTAACACAACTGTTTTCAATTTTATAAATTATATTCCAGTCTACTCACATACACAAATATTTTTACTTAGAGGCAGTTGTAGTGTACGTAACTGTTGAAGCTGGGGGTTATTATAACATCTTCTCTACTTCGTAGGGTATCCTACCAGCATATACCACCATATTTGCCATAAGGGAACTGGCATTTAAGGGTGATTCATATACTGATGAACACTCATCTAATATTCATAAATTACTAGTATTTCTATTAATCATAAGCAGAGCTACCACTTACTGAAAAATTACCGGGTGCTATGCACTGGGGTCCACCATTTGTCTGTCAGTTTGTCACACCGTAGTGGTTTGTGTGTTGCTGTGATGCTGGAAGCTATGCCACTGGTATTTTGAAAACCAGTGGGGTCACCCATAGTGGACAGGTATCAGCAGAGATTCCAGACTAAGACAGACCAGGAAGAAGGACCTGGCAGTCTACTTCTAAAAAAAATTGGCCTGTGAAAACCTTATGAACAGCAGCGGAACATTGTCTGGTATAGTGCCAGAAGATGAATCCCTCAGGATGGAAGTCACTCAAAAGACGACTGGGGAAGAGCTGCCTCCTCAAAGTGGAGTTGACCTTAATGACATGGATGGAGTAAAGCTTTCTGGACCTTCATTTGCTGATGTGGCACGACTCAAAATGAGAAGAAACAGCAGCAAACATCCATTAATAATTGGAACGTGGAACGTACAGAGTATGCATCTAGGAAAACTGGAAGTTGTCAAAAATGAAATGGAACACTTGATCGATATCCTAGCCATTAGTGAGCAGAAGTGGACTGGTACTGGCCATTGTGAATTGGACAATCATATGGTCTACTATGCCAGAAACGACAAATTCAAGAGGAACGATGTCACATTCACTGTCAAAAAGAACATTTCGAGATCTATCCTGAAGTACAATGCCGTCAGTGGCAGGATAATATCCACACACCTACAAGGAAGACCAGTGAATACGACTATTATTGAAATTTATGTACCAACAGCCAATGTCAAAGATGAAGAAACTGAATATTTTTACCAACTCTGCAGTCTGAAATTGATCAAACACACAATCCAGATGCATTGATAATTACTGGTGATTGGAAGAAGAAAGTTGGAAACAAAGAAGAAGGATCAGTAGTTGGAAAATATGGTCATGGAGATAGAAAAGATGCCAGAGATTGTATGAATTTTTCAAGACCAATGACTTATTCATTGAAAATACCTTTTTTTCAACAACATAAACGGTGACTATACATGTAGACCTTGCCAGATGGACTACACAGAAATCAAATTGACTACATCTGTGGAAAGAGATGATGGAAAAGTTCAATATCTTCAGTCATAACAAGGCCAGGGGCTGTCTGTGAAACAGACCATCAGTTGCTCATATGCAAGTTCAAGTTGAAGCTAAAGAAAATTAGAACAAATCCATGGCAGTCAAAGTACAACCTTGAGTATATCCCACCTGAATTTAGAGACCATCTCAAGAACAGATTTAACATATTAAACACTAATGACTGAAGACCAGAAGACTTGCGGAATGACATCAGGTACATCATACATGAAGAAAACAAAAGGTCATTAAAAGGGCAGGAAAAAATAGAAAAGACAAAAATGGATGTCAGAAGAGACTCTTGAAACTTGCTCCTGAACATAGAGTAGCTAAAGCAAATAGAAGAAATGATGAAGTAAAAGAGCTGAACAGAAGATTTCAAAGGGTGGCTCGAGAAGACAAAGTAAAGTATTACAATGAAATGTGCTAAGACCTGGAATTAGAAAACCAACAGGGAAGATATGCTTGGCATTTCTCAAGCTGAAAGAACTGAAGAAAAAATTCAAGCCTTGAGTTGCAATACTGAAAGATTCTATAGGCAAAATATTGAACGACGCAGGAAGCATCAAGAGAAGATGGAATTCCCGAGGCCAACTCTTCAGACAAAGATTAGACTGGACTATGGTACATAAAATGATACTCGTGAAGAGTGTGCTTCTTAGCTCAAGTAGATACATTAGACTAAATGGGCAGCTTCTGTCCAGAGGTGAGATGAGAAGGCAGAGAGGGTCAGGAGCTGGTTGAATGGATACGGGAAATCAGGGGTGGAAAGGAGGAGTGTGCTGTCACAGTATAGGAGAGCAACTAGGATCACATAACTACATACATATAAATTTCTGTATGAGAGATTAACTTGAATTGTAAACTTTCACTTAAAGTACAATTTAAAAATTTTTTTAATTGATGCAGGGTACTAAGATATTTACTATATACCACATTTTCTACAAAAAGAATACTCCACATATTCTACAACAAAGAAAAGGAGTCAGTGAACTTAGCTGTTTCAACAATCAATGCAAATTCTGTTGATCTTCCACAATGAAAAATTAATCTCACCAGTTTTGCTTTAAATAGCTCATACTTCAATTTGTATGCTTGTTTTGTAATAAATGCTGTAATTATAAATGAAAAAAAAGAACACGGAAGGAATACACAGAGTCACTCTACCAAAAAGAAATGGTCGACTTTCAACCATTTCAGGAGGTAGCATACGATCAAGAACCAATGGTACTGAAGGAAGAAGTCCAAGCTGCACTAAAGACATTGACAAAAAACAAGACTCCAAGAATTGGCAAAATACCAATTGAGGTGTTTCAACAAAGGGATGCAAAGCTGGAAGCGCTCACTCATCCATGCCAAAAAATCTGGAAGACAGCTACCTGGCCAACAGACTGGAAGAGATCCATATCTGTACCCATTCTAAAGAAAGGTGATCCAAAAGATACAGAAATTATCGAACAATCTCATTAATATCACACACAAATAAAATTTTACTGAAGATAATTCAAAAACAGTTCCAACAGTACATCAACAGGGAATTTTCAGAAATTCAAGCCGGATTAATAGAGGGTATAGAATGAAGGATATCATTGCTGATGTCAGATGGATCTTGGTCGAAAGCAGAGAAACCAGAAAGATGTTCTCTTGTGCTTTATTAACTACTCAAAAGCATTTGGCTGTGTGAATCATAACAAATTATGGATAACACTGCAAAGAATGGGAATTCCAGAGCTCTTAACTGTGCTCATATAGAACCTGTACAAAGACCAAGGGGCAGCCGTTGGAACAGAACAAGGGAATACTGCGTGATTTAAAATCACAAAAGGTATGCATCAGGGTTGTATCCTTTCACCATACCTATTCAACCTGTATGTTGAGCAAATAACTTGAGAAGCTGGACTATATGAAGAAGAACGTGGCATCAGGATTGGAGGAAGACCTCTTAACAACCTGCATTATGCAGATGACACAACCTTGCTTGCTAAAAGCAAAGAGGACTTG
>NW_004443986.1:17398846-17440570 GCF_000243295.1 Trichechus manatus latirostris
GCACCTGGCCCAAGCCATGGTATTTTCAATCACCTCATATGCATGGGAAAGCTGGACAATGAATAAGACCAAAGAAGAATTGATGCCTTTGAATTACTGCACTGGCGAAGAATATTGACTATACCACGCACTGCCAGAAGAACAAACAAATCTGGCTTGGAAGAAGTACAGCCAGAATGCTCCTTAGAAGCAAGAATGGCGAGACTTCGTCTCAACTTTGGGCGTGTGATCAGGAGGGACCAGTCCCTGGAGAAGGACATCATGCTTGGTAAAGGAGACGGTCAGAAAAAAAAGGAAGACCCTCAATGCAATGGACTGACACAGTGGCTGCAACAATGGGCTCAAATATAGCAACAATTGTGAGGATGGGGCAGGACCAGGCAGTGTTTCATGCTTTCGTACACAGGGTGGCTATGAGTCGGAACTCAACTGACAGCACCTAACAACAACATGCACTCTGCTATGAGCTTTATATAGACTTTTTTTTTTTAATAATATTTTTTATTGTGGTTAAAATATATATAACAAAACATTTGCCAATTCACCAGTTTTTACATGTACAATTCAGTGGGATTAAGTTCACCATGTTGTACAACCATCACCATTATCTTTTAGACTATCTTATTTTATCCTGCCAACAACTATATTATACCCACTTTAAAGCCAGAAAAACTGGCTTAGAAAGATTAAGCAACTTGCCTAAAGTCTCACAACTAATAAGAAATGGAGCCACGTTTCTCGTTTAGCTTGTTCTGTCATAGAGGTGTGCAATCAGGGGAAAGATTCCTGGGAAGATTCAAAATCCTTACTTGGCTTGTTTGGAATAGGAAGATTTCATTCCATCTTTCCAGAGCTCAGTTTCCTTAGTAATAAAATAAAAAATGCTGGACTAGACAATAACTCTAAAGTCCCTTCCAGATTTATATCTTATCCCTTTCACCTTTATTTTCTCAAAATCTTGTCAGACATTCCACAAGAAAGGTTGGCTGGAGTGACCAGCATCTTCAGTTGGCATAACAGATGTTTTTCTAAGAGCAAATACCCCCAACAGGACATCAGTAGGTCTCATAATAGTTACAACCCACACTAGGGACTGGCTGTCTATTGCTAAATCCAGTAGGCTATTTCCATTCCTTGTTTTCCTTTACTTCTCAGCAGCTTCTGACATTGTTAATCATGCTCTCCTGATCTGCCTCCTTCCTGACTTTCAAGCTGATCCTTGATCACCTTTGCCAATTCCTCCTCACTACCTGGTCTTCAAATGTTGGGAGTTTCTCCTTGCTCAATCCAGGCCCTTTTCTCTGTTAATTCAGCAATTTGTCCAAGACAATCTCATCCCCTCCAATGGCTTCAAACACCATCTAATACTCTGGTCATCTTTAAATCCAGCCTAGATCTCTCTTCTGAGCTTCAAAAGTGCTTAGAACGGAGCCTAACACATAGTAAGTACTTAATAAATGTTAATATTTTTCTGATTGCTTGGACGTCTCACAAGCATCTCAAACTCGGTATTTCAAACTGAACTTATAATTTTCCCTCCCAAACCTGATTCTCCTCTTCTCTCAGTAAACATTACCATCATCCCTCATGTTGTAACAAAAGCCTTGAGATCTTTGATATCTTGATATCCTTGTTATCTCCTCCTCCCTCCCTCAATCACCAAGCCTTAACAATGTTATCTCCTAAATCTCTCTCAAACCCTGACTCCATCCTAGTTCAGATGCCATTATCTCCAGTATGGACTACTTCAAAAGTTTCCTAACTGGGATCCCCAAATTTACCCTTGACCCCCTTCCAATTCATTCTCCATAGCAACTAGAATGCGCTTTCAAAGACGTAAATCTAATCTTTTATTTTCTTAAATTCTGCAGTAGGTCTAGAGTTAAAATCCAGTCTTCCTCGGCCACATCCCCCTCACTAAACTGCAGCCACACTGGCTGGAAGATCCAGCTTCTTCCTTTTTCAGGTCCTTTGCACATGCTGTTCCCTTCGTTTTGTTTGCCCCTCGCCCCCACAATCATTCAAGTCTTGGCTTAAAAGTCACATTTTCTGAGCATCCCGGTTAAGTCAGGTCCCCCAGTCATACACTCCCATAGCATTTTTCAGGTCTCCTTTCAAAGACTGACCATACCTGTAACTGTATAATCATTTGTGTGATATCTCTTCTCCCCTCCTCACCCTAGACTACAAGCATCTGAACTCCCTACTTTGGGGGATTCCCCACCTAATGAGTCTAGGCATTAGGGACTGTCAAAACTCATCTCCCATTTTAGAAGCTCCAAAGACAGGAAGTTGGTTCTCCCATTTTCACTTGCAGCCAGGGCATGGGCATATGGCTGTGATTTAGCCAATGAGGACACCTGCTTGGGGCTCTGAATTAGAAGCTAGTGCCAAAAGGACAGTAGGGACTCCACCCTGGTGGTGGTGGCCACATCTGGGTTTCAGGGACTGCAGGGGTATACTGCTAGTGGCAGGCAGGCTCCAGTGCAGGCCGTGTTGGTGTTGCACAATGCAGCGTCCAAGCCCAGCAGTGGTGCAGCAGCAGCTCCCTGGGCTTGTTCTGCTGTGTGATGCCAGCTGTATTATAGTTCATGTGCCTCCCTTTATGCCTGCCTCCTTTGTCAGCTCTCTGCTTCTGCCTTCTTGGTCATTCTGTGAACTCTCCAACAGCCTTTCAGCACATTCTTTTTCTGCTTAAATCAGCCAGTTTCTGCTGCTTGTTACTAAGAACACTGACAAGTATGGCAGAGACCATGTTTGTCTAGTTCAACACTGTCAAAAAAATTTGCACATAATTTGTTTGCATGTCTCTCCTAATAGACTGGGAGGTCCTCAAAGCAGCAACTTTACTCAATCATCTTTGCACCTCCAGGCAAGTGGTAAATGAACAAATGGAACATACTGAAGAGCAATGATTTACCGAGGAAGGTTACTGTTCACCCAGTCACTTGACTAACTGAGCACAGTGGTTACTATGAATAAAACATGGTTCCAACTTTCAGAATCTCCTAGATCAGGAGCAAAAGAAAGCTAAACAGATTTTTACGAGTGACAGGTAAGAAGAAGGTGGGACAGAAGCTGCTGAGAGGTAGAATTAGACCAGAAATGAAATCTGTCTATTGGATCTAGCAATAGATAACCAGTCCTAGCGTGGGGTGTAACCTGGGTAACAAGTGACAAGTCCTGTAACAAAGGTATGTACAGAATGCAAAGCAAAAAATTTCTCAACTTGTGTCAGAGAAGGTTTGTCAGAGGTACGAACTGGATGGATTCTGTGAGGATGCCCATCAAATAGTGGACAAGAGACAGAAAGTCAAATCTGTGCATAACATTAAACTTACGTGCAGAACGTGTACACACATTAAAAGGGGGGAAGCTCATAGCAATCTAAGAGAGCACAGTTGCTGGGGTAGCATAGTTGAGTATAAGTTCAGTGTAGGGTTAATGAAAGGAAGTGGAGGAAATCAATTTGCCCATGAGAACCCTGATGTACTCTTATCAAGAACTGATGAAAGATTAGATAGGAAACTTAGGGAGCAATGTGTTTATGTTAATGGTGGAGGAAAAATTCAGAAAAGGAGGGTGAGAATAGTTGCACAACTTGAAAAATGTAATCAATGTTACTGAATTATACATGTAGAAATTGTTGAATCAGTGAATGTTCTGCTGTGTATATTCTCAACAACAAAAAATAATTTTTTTTAAAAAAAGGAAGAACTGGATTACTGGGCCAGTTCTGCTGAAGAGTGGCCCTGGTAAAGAGACTTCTCCGAATTCTGGCTCACTCGTCTGTAAACAGGAGCCCTGGTGGCGCAGTGGTTAAGCGCTCTGCTAACCGAACGGTCAGTGATTTGAACTCACCCAGCGGCTCCACGGGAGAAAGACCTGGCGATCTGCTTCCGTAAAGATGACAGCTTTGGACGCCCTATGGGACAGTTCTACCCTATCCTATGGGGTCGCTATGGGTCAGAACCGACCTCACGGCAACCCGTTTGTTTTTTTCTTTTGTCTGTAAACGGGGCACGACGTTCTGGAGGGCCGGTGGAGGAGCACTGACCTGGAGGCAGGCCACGCAGCAGAACGCGGCCGAGGGGTTTTGGAGGTGGATCCTCTCTTTCAGCAGGTTGCTGCCATAGGCGAAGTATAGAAAACTGTTCTCCTCATGGTCACTGCAGTTTCCATAGCCAGAGTTCGCCATATTCCACCAGCTGCTGGCACGACCCCAGCAGTCGAAAGCAGACTTGTAACGAGCCCACAAACGCACTTGCTGACCCCGACCCAGCGGCCTGAACCGCTTCCCTACTCTGGCGAAAAGCAGATAGCACGAGGCGGGCAAGTGAGGGAGCGAGCTATCACCTTATTGGCTGCCACACTCGGCCGACGTAAACTGCACCCCTTGATTGGCCAAATCCCTCATCCTCCTCTCCTCCCTACATTCGGACTTTGAAATTCGCTTTCCGGAAGCGACCCCCGGCTGGCTCCTCATTGGACACGCTCCTCTATTGTACCGCCCCCTTGCTCGTGACTTCCTCTAATTGGCTAGTGGGCGGGCACTACGCTGAGGTGGGGTTGGAGGACGCCAGTGCCGGGACAGCTGTGAGCAGGTTCTATGGGCTCCGCCTGAGGGTAGCGTAGCGAGGCTCGGAAACTGGTTTTCTCTCCTTTGCCTTAGGACCGCTGGTCAGATCTGAGTAGCAGCACCAGCCCTGGCCACTTCCCCGACGGTTCCATGACACCACAGCTCGCCCCGTCCCGCCCACTCCTCTTAAGGAGTTACTTTGGAATGGGTCTGTTCCCCGCACCCCAAGCCCTGTTCATCTCCCTCATACTTTTCCAAGGACTCTACGCTTCCTGGAGAAGCTTCTCTGAATGCTTTCCCTAGTGGAAATGTTATGTTGTTAGGTGCCGTCGAGTCGCTTCCGATTCATAGTGACCCTATGTACACAGAACGAAACACTGCCCTGTCCTGGGCCATCCTCACACTTATTATGCTTGAGCGCATTGTTGCAGCCACTGTGTCAGTCCATCTCGTTGAAGGTCTTCCTCTTTTTCGCTGACCCTCTAACAAGCGTGATGTCCTCCAGGGACTAGTTCCTCCTGATAACATGTTCAAAGTATGTGAGAAAAGTCCCGCCATGCTTGCTTCTAAGGAGCATTCTGGTTGCTCTTCTTCCAGGACAGATTTGTTCATTTTTCTGGCAGTCGATGGTATATTCAATATTCTTCGCCAACACCATAATTCAAAGGGGTCAATTCTTCTTTGATCTTCCTTATTAATTGTCCAGCTTTTGTGTGCGTATGAGGCAATTGAAAACACCATGGCTTGTTTCAGGCACACCTTAGTCCTTAAAGTGACATCTTTCCTTTTTAGCACTTTAAAGAAGTCTTTTGCAGCAGATTTGCCCAATGCAGTATGTTGTTTGATTTCTTGACCGCTGTTTCCATGGACGTTGATTGTGGATCCAAGTAAAATGAAACCCTTGGAAGTATCATGCCAGGTTTCAAATCCTGACACTGCTGTTTATTGACTGTGCAGCCTTGGGGAACCTCTTGTCTCTGTCTCCTCCTTTTAAAATGGGAATCATAAGTTATGATCACAAGTACCTACCCTACGGGTTGGTGTGAGGATTAAAATAATAATTTTGTTAATATTATTAGGAGAAAAACGTCAATGTAAAAGAAAAGATAAAATTAACTGTTGTTGTGTGCTGTGGAGTTGATTCGCATAATCAAAAAACCAAACCCGTTGCCATCCAGTCGATTCTGACTCATAGTGACCCTATAGGACACAGTAAAACTGCCCCCTAGGGTTTCCAAGGAGCACCTGTTGGATTCAAACTGCCGACCTTGGGGTTAGCAGCCAAACTGACCCTATAGGACAGAATAGAACTGCCCCATAGGGTTTCCAACTATGGGAGCAGATTGCCATATCTTTCTCCCAAGGAGTGGCTGGCCTACCTTTTGGTTAGCAGCCAAGTGCTTTAACCACTGTGCAACCAGGGCTCCTAAAGATTATAGCCTAGGAAGCCCTATGGGGCAGTTCTACTTTGTCACATGGGTCATGGTAAGTTGAAGTCGACTCGTCAGCACCTGACAACAACAAATGAAATAACTAGGAGTCCCTAGATGGTTTGCTTGTTTTTAACGAAATAACTAATTCATGCCAGATCATCAATGGCTACTAAAACTACTGGGAGGAACGGTGCTAGGGAGCAGCATATTCACATGGTACCAGATTATCTCCCCACAGATTACTTGATGGTCATCAGGAGGAAAATATAACTTGACAATAGAGAATCTGGCCCTTCTCACCTTAACCCAGATCAATCTTGCCATCATTAGAAATGGACCAACCTGACATTATGTGACTTCTGACGTGATGCCATATGAGGCACCAGAACCCTCTGTAAAGTATTGTTTCCAAAAAATCTTTAACCTCATTATACTCAAGCCTTTAAATCTATCTTCCTGTTTCAGGAATTACAAAGTCAGAAGAATAAAATGACGCCAAGAAGAAACAATGAGAAAAATCCAGAAGGTAGGATATCCTGTGGAACATATGACCCAGTCTCCTAAATAAATCATTGGCATAAAAAGGCGGGGGGCAGGGCTGAGGGAAGGCTTGTTCTAAATTAAAAGAAATTTAAGAGACATAATAGCCAGATGCGGTGTTTTATCCTTGGTTGATGCTGGTTTAATAAATCAGATATAAAACATATTTGGGGGATAATTAGAGAAATTTCAATACGAACTGGGGTATTAACTGATATTAGACAATCATTGTTATTTTATTAGGTGTGATAATGGTATTATGCTTATGTAGAAAACTGTATTTATTTTTTAGACATGCATACTGACATTTAAGGGTGAATTGTTTGATATCTATGTTTTTAAATATTTCAGAAAAATAAAAACATAGAAAATGTTAAATGTTAAACTTGGTGATATATATACGGATGTTTATATTATCCTACATATTCTTTTTTCTGTGTTCGAATATTTTTATTTTAAAAAGAAAAAAGAGATGATATATGTAAAGCACTTGATGTGTAGTAAGCACTCGATAAGCAATAACATTATTATTATGTAATCTGCAAATTCACTTCATACCACTCACTCACTGCCATCGAGTTGATTCCAACTCATAGTGATCTTACAGGACAGAGTAGAACTGCCCCATAAGATTTCCAAGGAGCCACTGGTGAATTTGAACTGCCGATCTTTTGGTTAGCAGCAGAACGCTTAACCACTGCGCCACCAGGGCTCCAATCTGCAAATAGGAAGTTTTATACCTCTTCCCACTATTAAGGTAGAACTTGAAATGTGTACTTGGTCATTTAGTGAGCAAATTGCATGATTGTGCTCTATTGCACCATGAATTATCAAGGTCTCTGCTTGAGATCACTGTGATTTAAAATGTTCTTCTGTATTTTAAATTGTTTTAGACATTTTAAATGTATTTATTATTTAATTAATTTCCATAAGATACTTGATTTATTTTGTCTTCATATGCTTCTCACCAATTGCTTAATTTCATGCTGATTGATTTTCCTCAACACGATCTTGCAAAAAATTTTTGAAGTTGAGCATTGATGTTTCTTCCAACACTAAAAGTCTTTCCTTACTTCAATGAAGCATTTATTTGGCTTCCTCATGTAGATTGAAACCTTGGTGGTGTAGTGGTTAAGAGCTATGGCTGCTAACTAAAAGGTCAGCAGTTCGAATCTACCAGGCGCTCCATGGAAACCGACTTGATGGCAACGGGTTTGGTTTTATTTTTGGTTTCATGTAGATTGTGGTGTACTGATCTCTGTTGACTAGCAGGGGATGGAGGTACCAAGGTTAGTAGTTTTGTTTTGTTTTTCAAATTTATCACAAATTTAGGTGCTGTATTGTCGGTTCTGACTCATAGTTACCCTATGAACAACAGAAAGAAACATTACCCGGTCCTGTACCACCCTCATAATCGTTGTTATGCTTGAGCCCATTGTAGCAGCAACTGTGTCAATCCATCTTGCTGAGGGTCTTCCTCTTTTTTGTTGACCTTTTACTTTACCAAGCATGATGTCCTTCTCCAGGGATTAATATTAGTTTACATTTATTGCATGCTTACTAAATTCTAGACACTGATCTAAATGTGTATATATATATATATATACATATATATCCCATGCGTCTGTCAGTTTGTTGTACTGTGGGGGCTTTTGTGTTGCTGTGATGCTGAAAGCTATGCCACCGGTATTCAAATACCAGCAGGGTCACCCATGGCGGACAGGTTTCAGCTGAGCTTCCAGACTAAGGACAAGGAAGAAGGTGATAGAAATGACACCAGAGATTGCATGATAGACTTTTGCAAGACCAACGACTTATTCATCCGAAATATCTTTTTTCAACAACATCAGTGACAATTATACATGTGGACCTCACCAGATGGAACACACAGGAATCCAATCAACTACATCTGTGGAAAGAGATGATGGAGAAGCTCAATATCATCAGTCAAAGCAAGGCCAGGGGCCAACTCTGGAACAGACCATCAATTGCTCATATGCAAGTTCAAGTTGAAGCTAAAGAAAATTAGAACAAGTCCATGGCAGTCAAAGTACGACCTTGAGTATATCCCACCTGAATTTAGAGACCATCTCAAGAACAGATTTGACATATTAAACACTAACGACCGAAGACCAGAAGAGTTGCGGAATGACATCAAGGACATCATACATGAAGAAAGCGAAAGGTTACTAAAAAGATAGGAAAGAAAGAAAAGACCAAAATGGATGTCAGAAGAGACTCTGAAAGTTGCTGTTTGAATGTAGAGTAGCTAAAGCAAATGGAAAAAATGAGGAAGTAAAAGAGCTGAACACATTTCAAAGGGTGGCTCGAGAAGACAAAGTGAAGTATTATAATGAAATGTGCAGAGACCTGGAGTTAGAAACACAAAAGGAAGAACATGCTCAGCATTTCTCAAGCTGAAAGAAGAAGAAAAAAATTCAAGCCTCGAGTTGCAATACTGAAGGATTCTATGGAAAAAATATTGAAGGATGCAGGAAGTATTAAAAGAAGATGGAAGGAATACACAGAGTCACTCTACCAAAAAGAATTGGTCAATGTTCAACCATTTCAGGGGGTGGCATAGGATCGAGAACCAATGGTACTGAAGGAAGAAGTTCAAGCTGAACTGAAGGCATTGGCGAAAAGCAAGACTCCAGGAATTGACAATACCAACTGAGATGTTTCAACAAACAGATGCAACACTGCAAGCACTCACTTGTCTATACCAAGAAATTTGTAAGCCAGCTACCTGGCCAACTGACTGGAAGAGATCCATATTTGTGCCCGTTGTAATGAAAGGTGATCCAACAGAATACAGAAATTAACAAACTGTCCTAGCAAAGCACCAATCTGACACTGTTAGAAGTGAAAGCAAAAAGTTTTATTGTGGAAAGAGTTTTGAGAAATGGGACACATCATAGCACCCAAGCAAGGTACAATAATGTACAATAATTGCCAGAGGACAGTGAGGCTTTTATTGGGTGGAGTAAACAAAGACCACGTGCTCACAGGCATGAAGGGGGTACATAGCAAAAAGTTACAAGGGGGGTCATTTAGCAAAAAGTTACAAGGGGGGGTCATTAAGCTACGAACTTTCTTAACCTTATCAATTCTATTTCCTATCCTCCTGGAACTTGTTTGAACAAGGCATTCTTCTTAGACCAAGCTGGACAGCCATTCTTGGCAAACATCTTTTAACAAACAATTCCTTGCACAGGCTAAAGCCCTGACCCTTGCTTTCATTGTGTTACAAGTAGTTAAACTTTTACAAGAAGCTGAACTGCTTTCCAGAACAGCAGAGGTAGAGACTTAGGCTAAGTTGTAGCTTTGATTCAAAATGAAGTTGTTAATTTAGATCTGGGTCACCCTATCCTAGTCATGTCAGACACCCTGGTATTAAGTTTGCATACACAGAACAATATCATTAATATCACACCCAAGTAAAATTTTGCTGAAGATAATTCAAAAACAGTTGCACCAGTACATGGACAGGGAACTGCCAGAAAGTCAAGCCAGATTCAGAAGACAACGTGGAATGAGGAATATCATTGCTAATGTCAGATGGATCTTGGCTGAAAGCAGAGAATAGCAGAAAGATGTTTACCTGTGTTTCATTGACTATGCAAAGGCATTCAACTGTGTGAATCGTAACAAATTATGGATAACATTGCAAAAAATGGGAATTCCAGAACACTGAATTGTGCTCATGAGGAGCCTGTACATAGACCAAGGGACAGTCATTGGAACAGAACAAGGGGATACTGTATGGTTTAAAATCAAGAAAGGTGTGCATTGGGGTTCTATCCTTTCACCATGCTTATTCAATCTGTATGCTGAGCAAATAATCCAAGAAGCTGGACTATATGAAGAACACAGCATCAGGACTGGAGGAAGACTCATTACAACCTGCAATATGCAGATGATACAACCTTGCTTGGTAAAAGCAAAGAGAACTTGAAGCACTTATTGATGAAGATCAAAGACTACAGCCTTCAGTATGGATTACACCTCAACATAAAGAAAACAAAAATCCTCACAATTGGACCAATAAGCAATGTCTTGATAAACGGAGAAAATATTGAAGTTGTCAAGGATTTCATTTTACTTGGATCCACAATCAATGCCCATGGAAGCAGCAGTCAAGAAATCAAAGGACGTATTGCATTGGGCAAATCCGCTGCAAAAGACCTCTTTAAAAAGCGATGATGTCACTGTAAGGACTAAGGTGCACCTGCTCAGCGATGGTATTTTCAGTTGCCTCATATGCATGGGAAAGCTGGACAATGAATAAGGAAGACCAAAGAAGAATTGATGCAGTTGAAATATGGTGTTGGTGAAGAATATTAAATATACCATGGACTGCCAGAAGGATGACCAAATCTGTCTTGGAAGAAGTACAGCCAGAATGCTCCATAGAAGGGAGGATGGCGACACTTTGTCTCATGTGCTTTGGACATATTATCAGCAGGGACCAGTCCCTGGAGAAGGACATCATACTTGGTAAAGTAGAGGGTCAGTGAAAAAGAGGAAGAGATGGATCGACACAGTGGCTACAACAATGGGCTCAAACACAACAGCAGTTGTGAAGATGGCGCTGAACCGGGCAGTGTTTCATTTTGTTGTACATAGAGTCGCTATGATTCGGAACTAACTGGACAGTACCTAACAACAGCATATCTTTATATATATATATATATATATATGTTATTTTAATCCTAAAAATAGCCCTATGCAGAAAGTACTAATATTTTCTTCATTTTATACAGTTGATGAAACTAAGGCACAGTAGGTTAACTAACTTGCCCCAGGTTGTAGTTACCAATGACTGAAGCAAATGTTAACAACCTAGCAAACTAACTCTAGAACATGGCTCTTAACCATTACTGGGTGCTGCTTTCTAAATTTCTCACTATTGTAAAACCACAGTGGTCTAGGCACAACTCGTTATTAATAACCCACTTCCTATACAGATATCACAAAATAATAATTCTAGCTTTTAATCACTTGATAATAAAGATAATGAATGTATTGACCAGATTACTTCTAAATGCCATCTTTTAATCCAGTGGTATTCAAAGTTTTTTTATTGTCCATGCCATCATTAACAATTTGTTAGCACGTGCACACACACACACATACACATACATATATGTATATATATATAAACAAACAAAAAGACAGAAAACAAGCATGTCGTTGAGTCAATTCTGACTCATAGCAACTCTATAGGACAGAATAGAACTGCCCCATAGGGTTTCCAAGGAACAGCTGGTGGATTCAAACTGCTGACCTTCCAGTTAGTAGTCTATCGCTTTAACCACTGCACCACCAGGGCTCCTTATATATATATATATGTATATATACAATATATACAATATATAATTAGAATATATGTATTCTAAGAGATCAGAAGCTATCGGAGTGTTTTAATTAGGGATATGATCCGAATTACATTTCAACAGAATAATTCTGGATGCTGAGAGGAGAATCAATTCTAAAGGGGGTAAAAACAGCAGTAAAGACTAGTAAAGAAGCTATTGCAGAGGTTTTGACAAGAGGGGATGGTGGCTTTAGACTAGGGTAATAGAAGTGAAGGTGAAGAGAGGAGGACCGATTTAGAATGCATTTTTATGGCTGAGCAGACCAGACTTGCTGAGGGACGGATGTGTGACTCCATGCTTACCAAACAACCAGATGTATTTTGTCTTCTTAGTAGATTTTACCTCTGCAGAAGGAAGCACCAATCAGGGAACGCCGGTATCTGATTTTGCTGCTAGTTCAAATTTTCTTCCCTGAGAATTTGGACCTGAGTCTAAGAGGCTTAGGTCATTCTGTCTCTGAGCACCCAGACTGTGGCTGATAGCACTCTGAGCTGGTCTCAGCCGTGTTTAGATGTGGACTGAGGAGCAAAGGAAGATGATCTGAGCAACAGAGAAGAAAGCTGACCCCAGTCAAAGCAGGGGCGTGGGGGAAGGGGGATAGAGAAAGAGCCCAACTACTTTCAAGAGCCCGTTCCAGCTGTTACTGAGATCCAGTTGAATTTCTAACTTTAGATTTCACAGGACATTCTCTTAGCCTTATATTCCAAATCTCAGTAGTAATGAAGTAAAAAGATTCTTACTAAATATATATAGTTTATGTAGAAAGCAGTGTATTTAATCCCACAAAAGTATTTTAGACTGCATCTTGAAGACTTCCAGCTAACAAGTATTTTGTATGCCTGTAGTATTTAAAAGTAAATATGTATTAATAATCAAAATGTATGGAGAAATCGTCTTCAATTATATAAGGTCGCAGGTTACACAGGCAGTATAAAATAAATACAATTCTGACCTTGTGGAATAAGCTGATGTATCTGCTGATACAGCCTTTGTATCAGTCTTGTATCCAGGCTTCCTCTCCATTCCCACACTCTCCACCCTCACCTTGCTGTCACCATCTCACACCTGGGTTGCTGCATCAGCTTCCTGGTTTTTCCGACTCTGGTGTCCTATGGAGACAGGGGAATGGGCACAGGAGAAGACAAGGAGAGTGAGGGAATCACATGAGGATGGCCCAGAGGTAGATTTGGAAGATGGTAAATAGTTCAGTTTCAATAGAGTAAAGGATTCATATGAGAAAATGGAGAGAAGTCTGGAAGGAGGTTCCCATAAGTTATGTGAGGGCCTTGGATTTCACCTCAAACACTCCAGACTTTATTTGGTGGTCAAACGAGAGTTACTTTTTACTTGTGAGCAGAGAGGGGCTCTCCTGCACCTATGGAAAATCCACCTTGTGGCTGTATGCAGGATAGCCTGGGAGGCGGTAGGATGGAGGAATGGCAGAGTGCTGGATACAAGTTTGTTGCAACACGCAAGGTCATAAAAGCCTAAGCTAAGGCAGTAGTTATGGAATAGAGATAAGGAGTGAAACGGAGTGAAGACATCTTTTTTAACGTGCTTTCGTCACATCATTCTTTCTTGCAAAAACCGGTAGAGGCTGTCTGTTATTTATTACTTTAGCAAGTTCAAGCCCTTGCGCAACTCTTTTATCTGATTCAATTTCTGTCTGGCCAATCTGATTTCTCCGTATATGGTAAACCGTTTGGAGGCAGGGACCACACCTTCTGTATCTGTATACCTGCAGTGCTTACCACAGCACAGATGATTAATAAATATTTGCTGATTAATTGAACCAGACTCAGAATCTCCCTTACCGTTTACACAGGCTCCCAAATCCTTTTTTTCTCTATGATTTTTTTTTCCTTGAATTACTACTAGGAGGCACTTGTCCTTTTAGCCCTGATTAAAGATTTAAAAACTTATACTAATGCTTTGGCATATGGGATTCTGAGTAAATATTATTAGCCATAGTGATATTTATATTCACATATCCTTCCAATCTGTGGTCTGGCGCATGGCAAGGAAGCATGCCAGAATATATGAAATCAGAAATGTTCTGGAGGAAAAAAAAAAGAATATATTAAAATTCCAGAAGACAGTAATTTCCCAGGCTGTTTGACAAATAATCTGTATTCTTGTTTTGAGAGTAACTCTGAAAAGTAGTTCTAATATTATTATTATTTATTACTTAGCAAAAGGTCTCCTTTGATACCTCTATATCTATATTTATATCTATATTCATACACTATGGAAAGGCGTACACCAGACTGTTAACAGTGCTTACTTGTGGAAAGGGAAGTGGAATTGGAGGTGGGAAGTAGAGGAGAAAGTTGAATAAAAAACTTTCATTTCATTATTCTGATTCTTTACTATTTTTTGTGTTTTTAAGCACGTATTCTTATATTTTATTATTTAAAAATACATATAGTTTAAAAATCTGTTAAGATTAGCAACAAAAATTTATGTCTTGAAGAATTTAGGTCAACTTCTATAGATCTAACATCAGGAGGGTAAAGAAAGGATGATGACTACATACATTGCCCAAAGAGAAAATAGACGCAGCAAACACATTCTCAAGGTCTGCCTCCCGATACCAATCAGATGATAGTCCAAATCAAGAAAACCTTGCCCTATGGAAGAACAGTCTCATTCTGAGAGGTCCACAGCTGCAGAATCTCCCGGCACCTATCTGGATGTTCCCTCTTTGTCCTCTGAGATGTCAGTGCATACAAGAAGTCGAATATTTTCACTGTCTGGTTTAGGAAAGACAATGCATACGTTCCATAATAATGACCTGCTAGATCCTACTGCCAACCTTAATAGTCACTTCCAGAAAGTTCTGGCAACATAGTCATTCAGCAATCCTTATGTCCTGTACCACAGTTATATTAGATCAATATGTACTAATCCCAGGATTTACTACTGTTAATGTTAAAGCCTGACAAACTGCATCATAGTTAATATATTTATTTCCTTAGCTATATGTTCATGTTATTTGCAATACCTTAAATTCACATGAAAGTAATGTGTAAAAGAAAAAATTTGTCACATGTGTGTACTAGCAACAGTAGCAGTAATAGAAGTAATAAGACTGTAAACTAGAAAGCAGATTTACTTAATTGAATATCCTATTTTTTTGGGGTGGGGTGGGGTTGTAGACCTCATTCTTTCTTTCTAGAAGTTTAAACTCAGTAAATTCTCAATATCATGTATAATAAATAGATGAGAGTGAAGAGTTTTCTTAATGTCCTCATAAGGAGAATGGCTTTGAGATGAGGCCTAGTTTGAACATTAGGAAATATCTACAGAATGCTGAGAACTATGCTTGAGTTTTTTGCTTAATTAATGTGCTTGAATTTCATGTTTTCAGTCTGTTCAATAGTATTTAATCAATAATTAACTCTTCTCAGGCATACACTCAACTCAAGTACTTTAATTGTCTATGAAACAACTCTGGATGTTTTGAAATCTTTGTGGAGTAGCTCATCTAGTGCTGGTATCAACTTTTTTGTTTTCAATATTCTTTGCCTTCACATGAATACAAAACACTTCACAACAATAGAGTCACCAAAAGACATCTTTACTTATTGTCTTTGTTCAACTCTTATTGGCTGAAAAGACAACAGAAACTATATAGCTGAGTAACAGAAACTCAAATGGCTGCCTAAAAATGAACAGTTATTCATGAGAGAAGTAGGTTTGTTTTGTATACAGAGAAGAAACTTGCTTCAGTAAATCATTCTTTAAGCTTTCTAAGGCTAATGTATTTTAAGCACCTTTTTTCAAATGCATGGAAAACTAGGCTTCAAGCTATCTAAATCATATGGACTATTTGATTTGCCTTGAGATGCCACAGTATTTTAGTGGCAGAACTTTGTTTCTAAGGGCTTCTGATCAAAGGGTGTGAGAAGTAGCGGTAGAGTGCTGATAGATAACTTGGACAGAAAATTCCTTTGCTCTGAAGTGGGGATGAGGAATTTAAAAATTTGATGTGTCTCCCTGAGAGGTCACCCCCCTCTCCCCATATCCACTGTACTCAAGGAGTAACCAGAAAACCAGTTGCTGTGGAGTCGATTCCAACTCATGGTGATCTAATGTATGTCAGAGTAGAACTGTGCTCTATAGGGTTTTCAGTGGCTGGTCTTTCAAAAGCAGATCCCCAGGGTCTTTCTTCTGAGGCATCTGTGGGCAGACTTGAACCTCTAGCCTTTCAGTTAGCAGCTTAGCATGTTAACCGTTTGCACGACTCAGGGAATGTGAATGAAGAGAAACCAGAGTTCTCTTCGTTCATTGCTGATGTCAGATGGATCCTGGCTGACAGCAGAGAATACCAGAAAGATGTTTACCTGTGTTTTATTTGACTATGCAAAAGCATTCGACTGTGTGGATCATAACTTTTACGGATAACACTGTGAAGAATGAGAATTCCAGGACACTTAAACTTAATTGTGCTCATGAGGAACCTGTACATAGATCAAGAGGCAGTTGTTCAAACAGAACAAGGGGATACTGCGTGTTTTAAAGTCAGGAAAGGTGTGCATCAGGGTTGTATCCTTTCACCACACCTATTCAACCTGTATGCTGAGCAAATAATCTGAGAAGCTGGACTATATAAAGAAGAATGTGGCATCAGGATTGGAGGAAGACCTCTTAACAACCTGCATTATGCAGATGACACAACCTTGCTGGCTGAAAGTGAAGAGGACTTGAAGCACTTACTGATGAAGATCAAAGACAACAGCCTTCAGTATGGATCACACCTTAACATAAAGAAAACAAAAATTCTCACAACTGGACCAATAAACAACATAGTGATAAACGGAGAAAAGATTGAAGTTGTCAAGGATTTCATTTTATTTGGATCCACAATCAACATCCATGGAAGCAGCAGTCAAGAAATCAAATGACGCACTGTATTGGGCAAATCTGCTGCAAAAGACCTCTTTCAAGTGTTAAAAAAGCAAAGATGTCACTTTAAGGACTAAGGTGCGCCTGATGCAAGCCATGGTGTTTTCAATCACCTCATATGCATGTGAAAGCTGGTCAATGAATGCCTTTGAATTATGGTGTTGGTGAAGAATGTTGAGTATACTGTGGACTGCCAAAAGAACAAACAAATCTGTCCTGAATGCCAGAATCTGCCAGAATGCCCCTTAGAAGTGAGGATGGTGAGACTTCATCTCACATACTTTGGACATGTTATCAGGAGGGACTAGTCCCTGGAAAAGGACATCATGCTTCGTGAAGTAGAGGGTCAGCAAAAAAGAGGAAGACCTTCAATGAGATGGATTGACATCGTGGCTGCAACAAGGGGCTCAAGAATAACAATGACTGTGAGGATGGCCTAGGACTGTGCAGTGTTTAGTTCTGTTGTAAATGGGGTCGCTATGAGTCGTAATCGACTCAACGTCACCTAACAACAACAGAATGTGAGGCCCTTATGATTTTGAAAGAGATGGTGCCAGAACACTTGCCCACAGTAGGCTTTCAGTGGATGTTTGAAGGGAAAATCAGTCATTACTAAAATGTTGCTCCTTTTCTCTAAGCTCTGTTGGAGTTTCCTTCTTACAATGCCCCCTACTCCATTAACAGTTAGAGGTGTTTAAGAATAATAATTATACTTCAACAGCTGCATTTCCCAAAGTATGATCTGTGCGGCTTGTGTCCCCCTGGGTAGTCCTCAAAAACAGCTTCCATGGTCAAATGAACTGAAAAACACTATATTCTATATTTCCTCTTGGAAATGTACATTACCATATGCAGTACTCTGAGAATGCTGGTAGTAAAGAACCCTGTTGAGCTGTCTTGAGTTCTGAGTTTCCCATACCTCTTCCATCTGAGAAATCTTTTGGTGTGGCAAGTGTAGTATTCAGTGTGTGGGAAATGCTTCTCTGTGGTGACACTCTGGACTTGATTTGTTTGGGACGATTATTCAGTTCTTAAAGAATAATATTAAATAAAATCCTAAATTATTCAGAAAATTGAAAGCACACAATGGTTTGTTAGACAGTTAGAGAAGAATCTCAAATCTTTATACGATTCTGGTTTTGCCACTGACTGGCTGGGAAGGTGGTAACCTTTTATTACAGGATTGAGTCATAGAAATGTTGCATGACTTTGCTGGCTAAATACCTGATAAACAGTTTGAAACTGCAGAGCTATGTATCAGAATACCCACCAGCCTCTATAAATGCAATAAAGGTTGCAAGCTGGAGAAAACAAGAATTTGATTATAAAGCTGAGAAAAGACATAATAGAGTTCAAAATTCTTGATTAAACTGGAAAACGATTTGGCTCCTTGGCTCTTTCGATTTCGCATCATCTTACTTTGTTTTCTTTGAGGTTGTCAAAACAGTTTATGGGCTTAATAGAACCAGTTAGACAACTTCATAGAAATGCACTTAATTAGCATTGGTAACAGTGGCAGGTCTTCTTAGGCCAGTAGCTTCTTGAAACAAAATGCTTGGGCTTACTCATTAAAACACGTTAGTAGGTGTCAGTATTGATCCATGTTCCTTGCTGCGCAGATAAGAGTTCTTTCTAAATTCCAATTTGGAGGACCCTGTTGGCTTAGCAAGTTCTATTCCCTGATATAATGTGATTTTCCATACTGTCATGCAATTATGAATTTCTCAGTATAGTTAATCACTAATGAATTGATAATGACATATTAGATTACTGCATTTGGCTGTTTCAAGTCCTTCTGCCATTCTAGGTTAGTGTGTACAATATCTGGTTGTCCCCTGAACTGTTCCAGGTAAGCGAATAATAGTACACGTTGGTCTGGCATGAAACAGGTGTGTTTGATAAGTTCTCATCCAGATATCAGGGCAGAAGGTTTAGAAGGAATAGGGAAAACATTTTTAGGAAAGGCTCTCAGGCATAAATTTAGAATACAACCTATTTTTTTCTTTAATTAATTTCACTCACTCTCTGTAAAAATCATCTCTTTTATAGAGCTGTTCTGCATCTAACTTACCCAGCCTATCACTGCATTGGGAGCAAAAGCAAAAATAAACTAAAAAGAATTCAAACCCAGCAAAATATTGGTAAAAATTAAGTTAGCAAATTAGGATTAGACTGGAGTGACCAAAAGGGTGCTGCTAGAACTAAGGCCTGCTTGTAGTTTTGGTCTGCCTGCAAAGACCTTTCCTGCTTTCCTTTCTTCACAAACTCCTACCCATCCTTCAAGACCTAACAAATAGTAGCTCCTCTTTCAAACCATCCCTAACTTCCAGGTAGATATGGTTTTCTGTATCATAACTTGAACTACCTTTACTGTTGCACTAAAACAATTTTATTTTAATTAGTCATTTACATGTTTACTTCCCCTACTAGACTATGATGCCCATAAACTAAAAAAAACCAAACCTGATGCTGTCGAGTTGGTTCTGACTCATAGCAACCCTATAGGACAGAGTAGAACTGCCCCATAGGGTTTCCAAGGAATGGGTGGTGGATTTGAACTGCTTGCTGACCTTTTAGTTAGCAGCTGAGGGCAGGAATTATCATTCATTCAACAAATATTTGTCGAGTGTTTACTATGTGACAGGCCATTTTGCTACTTAAGACCACAATATCCATCTTTTTATTCCCAATACTTAGTACATGCCTGCCCCATTATTGAGTCGTTGTTATAGTTTGTTGTTAGTTGCCATCGAGTCGTCTCTGACTCATGGTGACCTCATGTACAACAGAATGTAGTGTTGCCCAGTCTTGCACCATCTTCATGATCATTGGTATGTTTGAGTCCATTGTTGAGGCCACTGGGTTACTCCATCTCATAGAGGGTTTCCCTTGCCTTCACTGGCCCTCCACTTTACCACACATGATGTCTTTCTCCAGAGATAGGTCCCTCTTGATGACACATCCAATGTAAGCAAGTCACAGTCTTGGAAAATGTTCTGTGATCCATAAGGTTTTCATTGGCTAATTTTCGAAAGTACATCACCAGGCTTTTCTTCCTAGTCTGTCTTAGTCTAGAAGCTCTGCTGAAACCTGCCCACCATGAGTGACCTTGCTGATATTTGAAATACTGGTGGCATAGCTTCCAGCATCATAGCAACACACAAACTGCCTTAGTACAAAAAACTGACAGATGGGTAGTGGCATTATTGAGTATGCACTCAATAATGGGTTGCTAAATAACTGAATAAGGAGCCCTGGTAGTGCAATGGTTAACCACTTGGCTGCTAACCGAAAGGTTGGTGGTTAGAACCCACCCAGCGGCTCCTTGGGAGGAAGGCCTGGCTATCTGCTCCTGTAAATATTACAGCCTAGAAAACCTTGGGGTAGTTCTACTCTATCACACGGGGTCACTATGCGTTGAAAATCAACTCAATGACCTCGAACAATAACAATAACAAATAACTGTGTAACTGAGTGAGTGAGTGAATGAATGAATGAACCCTATTGTGTAAAGGAAAAAGGGCACCAGTTTTGCCGTGAAGTCTCAGTTCCTCAATTTGCAAACAGAATCAGTTGAGACAGAAGTTAAGCTTTCAAGGAGAGCAGGATTTGTCATTCTGCAAAGAGATGTATTAACTTGATTCCTGGTGGGCCCGTAGAGTTTAGAGAAATCAGAGCTATAAATTAGTGGTGTAAGTTGAAGAGGGAGCAGTCCTAGCCTAGTTCCTTTCATGTGCTGGAGCTCCACCCTATTTTGAGATAAAGATAAATGACTGGCCAGATCAGGAGAATTCCCGGCACTTCCCTGCTAAGCAGAGTGCAGAGAGAGAGAGAAAGAGAGGGCCCTGTGGGGCCACTGGACCAAGGAAGAAAGAATAGTGGAAACTAGAGACAAGTGAAAGACTGTGGTTTTCCCCATACTGCAATATGCTTGTTGCAGAATACATAAGGCTTGTTGACTTTTCTCTTATAACACTTCCCTCTGATAGTCTATCCTCGTTTATAAATAATGTGTCCAACTCTATACAGCTATTGCAAATCATTTTTGACAGCAGGGAGTACTTTTCCAAGATGAGCCGGAGCCATCTTCAGCCCTAAACTTACTCATCAGCAGTTCACCCACGCAGGCAGTCTCTGGGGCTGGCTCAGACAGCCTGCCCAGTGTCTAAATTTCACACTTGAGATGAAGGTTCCTTATGTGGCATTTGATCTAATTCCATTAGCAACTGTGATTTCTGTGGTTGGGTTTGGCATGAAGGAAGGGAGGCTCAAAAGAAAACCATCAGTCTTCTTTGTGGTCCTAGTCAATTCCCTTTCCTATTTTCTGCATGGCTTTTCCAATCTTTTGCCATTCTTCTCAAGCCTCCTCATTGTCAGCAGATGACATGCCTCCTATTTTAATTTTATGAGAAAATACAGACTGTTAGGCATTCTCCTCCCTTCTCTCCTTTCCATGCCATGCATATCTTCACCTGTCATTTTCCAGTTTCCTTCTGTCTCAGAGGAGGAGGGTGTATTAGTTATCTGTTGCTGTATAACAAATTATCCCCAAATTTAGCAGCTTTAAATTTATTATCCCAGTTTCCGTGAATCAGGAAGTTGGAGGTAGCTTAGCTGGATGGTTCTGGCTCAGGGTCTTTTAATGAAGTTGCAGTCAAGATATGAGCTGGGGCAGCAGTCATCTGAAGGCTTCACTGGGCAAAGGATCTACTTCCAAGAAGGATCACTCACATGGCTATTGGCAGGAGGCCTCAGTTCCTTACTACGTGGGCCTATGTAGAGTTGCTTGAGTGTTCTCATGACATGTCCGCTGGCTTCCCCTAGATTGAGTGATTCAAGAGATAGCATGGAAGAAGCCATAATACCTTTTATAACCTACTCTCAAAAGTTGCACATTGTCAATTCCACAAATTTTGTTAGTTAGAGGTGAGTCACTAAGTGTCTTAGGCTGGGTTCTGTAGAGAAGCAAAACCAGTGAGTGTGTGTATATATATACATACACATACATATACATATACACACACACACACACACACACGTATATACACATATATATACACACACACATACACACACACACACACACACACACACACGCATATATATATATATATATATATATATACTGAGAGAGAGAGATTTATATCAAGGAAATGGCTAATGTGGTTGTAGAGGCTGGAAAGTTCCAAGTCCATGGGTCAGGCTGGAGGCTTCTCCTGACTTACGTAGCTGCAGGGCTGACAAACCCCAGATTGGCAAGTCAGATGGTGGGCCGATAGTTCATAGGCTGTGGAGGCTGATGAATCCCAAGATCGCAGGTTAACTGCTAGCTCAAGTCCCAGGAACCAGAGGTCAGATGTAGGATCCAGAGTGAGCAAAAGCCAGCAAGCTTTGCCAGAAAGTCCACATATACTGGGTGCAGGCCACACCCGCAAGGAAACTCCCTTTCAACTGATTGGCTGTTCATAGCAGATCTCTTCATGGAAGTGATTACATTATATCAGATCTCATTATGGAGGTGATTACATCATTATATAGCTGCCAAACTACATCATAACTGCCAAACTGAGAATCATGGGCCAGCCAAGTTGACACACAACCTTAACCATCACAGTCCACCGCTTGTCAACTTGGCACCCATACACGTCTCCCTAAACCATACACAGTCTCTAAACAGAGACAATTATAAAGCCATACTTGCACCTAACATGATACAACTAACACGTACAATTGAAAACGCACTAGCCCTGCTTACATCTTACATTTTATAAGGGAAGAAAACAAAAATATTTGATGCAAACATACGAGGAAGAAATACTCATAACAATTACAGTCCTTGTTTCTGCAGCTGGTCTCGTGGTCATAGCTGATATTTAAAACTACCTTCTTCCACTTCATTTGCTGTGAAGTGAGTCCCTTGATCCAAGGTGATGATGTGTGGGATATCATGACCGTGGATAAGGCATTCTGTAAGTCCATGGCTGGTAGTTTTGGCAGAAGCATTGTGTGCTGGGAATGCAAATCCATATCCAGAGTAAATGTCTATTCCAGTAAGAACAAAATGCCGCCCTTTCCGTGATGGAAGTTGTCCAATGTAATCAACCTGCCACCAAGTTGTTGGCTGATCACCTTGAGGAATGAATGGTGCCTTATTAGGGACTCAGTGTTGGTCTCTGCTGCTGGCAGACTGGGTACTTAGCAATGGGTGTAGCCAAGTTGGCCTTGATGAGTGAAAGTCCATGTTGCTGAGCCCATGCATAACTTCCATCCCTGCCACCATGGCCACTTTGTTCATGAGCCCATTGGGCAATGACAGGGATGACTGGGGAAAGAGAATGACTGGTTTCCATAGAACGTCCATCCTATCCATTTGATCGTTAAAATCTTCCTCTGCTGAGGTCACCCTTTGGTGAACATTCACATAAGAAACAAATATCTTCACTTCTTTGGCCCATGCAGAGAGGTCTATCCACATACCTCTTCCCCATACCTCCTTGTCACCAGTTTTCCAATCATGTTCCTTCCAAGTCCCTGTCTATACAGCCAAACCATTGGCCACAGCCCATGAATCAGTATGCAATCATATATCTGGGTATTTCTCCTTCCAGGCAAAGTGAACAACCAGGTGCACTGCTCAAAGTTCTGCCCATTGGGAGGGTTTCCCTTCACTACTGTCCTTCAGGGAGGCCCCAGCAAGGGGTTATAGTCCCTTTCGAGTGGTGCCTGCATATCATGCAGAACTGTATGTAAACCAGGCATGAGTTCTCTCTTCCTCAGTCAACTGATCATAGGGAACTCCCCATGAGGCCATAGGTGCAGACTGGGAGAGGGCAGATAATGTGATAGGAGTGGAGACTATGGTCATTTGGGTTGCTTCCTCATGAAACTTGTGCCTTCAGGTCCTGCTTGGGCCTGATCTCATGTATACAACTTCCATTTAATGATGGAGTGCTGCTATGCACATCCGACTTTATGACTCTGTGAGTCAGACAACACCCAGTTCATAATGGGCAGCTCAGGCTTCATGATGACTTGGAGACCCATGGTTAAGTGTTCAGTCTCTATTAAGGCCCAATAAGAAGCCAAAAGCTGTTTCTTAAAAGGAGAGTAGTTATCTGCAGAGGATGACAGGGCTTTGCTCCAAAATCCTAAGGGTATGAACTGTGATCCACCAGTAGGGGCCTGTCAAAGACTCTAAACAGCATCTCTCTCTGCCACTGACACTTCAAGCACCATTGGATCAGCTGGATATGGTCCAAGTGGCAGAGTGGCTTGCATGGTAGTCTGAACCTATTGCAGAGCCTTCTCTTGATCTGGGCCCCACCCAATACTAGCAGCTTTTGGAGTCACATGATAAATAGGCCAGAATAGCACACCCAAACGAGGCATATGTTGCCTCCAAAATTCAAAGAGGACCACCAGGCATTGTGCCTCCTTTATAGTTGTAGGAGGTGCCAGGTGCAAAAACTTATCCTTCACTTTAGAGGGAATATCTCAACATGCCCCACACCACTGGACCCCTAGAAATTTCACTAAGGTGGAAGGTGCTTGAATTTTTGTGGGATCAATTTCCCACCCTCTATCATGCAAATGTTTTACCAATAAGTCCAGAGTTACTGACACTTCTTTCTTACTAGGTCCAATTAGCATAATGTCATAAATGTAGTGTGACATCTTGTGGGCAGGAAAGGCAATCAAGGTCTCTGTGGACTAAATTATGACCTAGGGCTGGAGAGCTGATGTACCCCTGAAGGCAAACTGCTTCTGGTGGTCCTTCAGAACAGATATGGAGAAAAAGCCATTAGCCAGATCAATAGCTGCATACCAGGTACCAGGAGATGTATTCATTTGCTCAAGCAATGAGACCACATTTTGAACAGCAGCTGCAATTGGAGTCAGCATTTGAATAAATTCTCGATAATCCACAGTCATTCTCCAAGATCCATCTGTTTTTTGCACAGGCCAAATAGATGAGTTGAATGGGGATGTGGTGGGAAACACCAACCTGCATCCTCTAAGTCCTTGATGGTGGCAGTAACCTCTGTGTTCTCTCCAGAAATGTGCTGTTGCTTTTGGTTTACTATTTTCCTAGGCAGGGGAAGTTCTAATGGCTTTCACTTGGCCTTTCCTACCATAATAGCTCTTATTCCACTTGTCAGGGCTCCAGTGTGGGTGTTCTGCCAGTTACATTCTGGGATTGGGGAAACCACTATAGGTTGGGTTCAGGGTCCCACTGGACCCACTGTGAACCAAATCTGAGCTAAGATTCCATTAATAACCTGACCTCCATACGCCCCCACTCGGACTGGTGGGCCACAGTGATGTTTTGGGTCTCCTGGAATTAGTGTCAGTTCAGAGTTAGTATCCAGTAATCCCTGAAAAGTCTGATTATTTCCTTTTACTCTAGTAAAAGGCCATAGATCCCTTTGGGGAAGGCTGGGAGAAAGATTAACAGTGTAAATTTTTGGCAGTGTAGTGAGGTCCTTCCTCAAGGAGACCTGGCCTCCCCTTCATTCAAGGGGTTATGGGTTTTTAAACTCACTCAAGTCTAGGAATTGATTCAGGGGCCGAGACTCTATTCTGGTGATTTGAGTTAGACTGCCATTCACTTGACCTAGAAGTCTTCCACTTCTACAGATCAAGTAAATATTATAGTAGATTTCCTTCCTATTTGACTCCTAGGGACCCCATGACTAAGTAGCCAATGCCATAAGTCTGTATGAATCAGACTATTCCGATTACTGCATTGACTCTGCTATCCATTAGAGTACCCCCGCTCATCTTGTCTTTGTCGTTTGAGTGCTGCCACTTGGTCCAATCAACCCCATTGTAGTTAGGTATCTTAATTCAGTTAGGGCAGTTCCCACTGTCAAATCTGACTTATATAAAATAGCAATCAGTAGTCTTCAAGGATACGGGGACTCCTTTCACAAACTTGTTCCTCACCGTTGTGGTAAAAGGTGTGTCCTCTGAGTACTCCATGTGTGAGTCTGTGGGTCTAACCTGATAAATCCACTCTAACATGTCAATTTCCCTAAGCGTTTGGATTCCTTTTTCTACAGTATACCAAGGCAAGTCTGGTACTTCAGCTTGATTTAGTGTAGGCCACCATGTAATCCATGCTTCAGTGAACCAACCAAATAATCTACTAGACCCTTTCCTAACCTCTGAAGCTGAAACACTGAATGAAGAATCTGTGCTTAGTGGGCCCATATCAATAAACTCAGACTGATCAAAGTTTACATTTCTTGAACCATTATCCCACACCCTTAATACCATTCCCATACATATTCCCCAGGTTTCTGTTTGTACATATTAGAAAACTCAAGCAGTTATTTTGGAGTGTAGTGTACCTCCTCTGGGGTCATGCTTTGTCTTTTACCTTTTGGGGCTTGCTGGGACTTAAGTCTACTTACAGGTCTAGAAGCAAAAATGGGTGGTGGGGATGTGTTCTGAGAACATTCAGCTAAGTCTTGTAAGGCATCTGCCTCAGGTGATGCCCCAGGCAATGACTCAGACGCCTCCCCAGGGGATGACTTAGACAAAGGCTCTTCAGACACAGCTGGGTTAATCTCATCAGATAGGGGTGAAAGGGGTAATGATTTTACTGGGGAGGGTGGCTTAGCAGACAAAGATGGAGTAATATCTTCAGATGGGAATGAGAAGGCTGGTTCTGTTGGCAGGGGTGATTCAATGAAATATAGGGGCTCAGTGTCCCCAGCTTCCTGATTATCTGCCCATATACCCCATCCCTAGTTTCAGGATCCCATTTCTTCCCATTAAATGCCCTCACTTTAACTTCAGACACCATTTGAGGTTGGGAATTCAATTGACCTTTTAATTCAGCCACTCTTAGGATAAGACTCTGGGTATGGTTTTTGGCAATATCAGCTCTGTTACTACAAGAAATAAGGTTTTCTTTCAAGGCACAAGTGGAAACTTTGAGGTTGTTTATGTGATTCTTGAGCTTTGAATCTGAAGCCCTGAGCTCATCTCTTCCTTTTACCACTTTGTCTACCGAAAGTAGGACCGACCAACCAGCTTCCTTATATTATCATTCTGACAAAATTGTAGAAAAGTATCAAACATGCAATCACCCCGAGCCTCACCTCTCACCAACAGGTGATCTGTTGGTAGTGATATTTTGTGTAATTCTATTGCCACCTCATGTCATGGATTAGCAGTGCCTTTTTTACTACCAGAAGCAGAGTCATCAACATCTTCAAGACCAACCAGACTTGAGAACCAATTTAGAAAACTCATCCTTAAAATTTTGTTTCTCTAGAACCGCTCTCAGTACCAAATGTCTTAGACTGGGTTCTCTAGAGAAGCAAAACCAATAAATAAACCGTGTGCGTGTGTGTGTGTGTGTGTGTGTGTGTATAAAATAGAGAGAGAGATTTACATCAAGGAAATGGCTCACGTGGTTGTAGAGGCTGGAAAGTCCCCAGCCTGTGGATCAGGCTGGAGGCTTCTCCTAACTCATGTAGCTGCAGGGCTGACAAACCCAAGCTCAGCAGGTCAGACGCCAGGCCTCTAGCTCACAGGCTGTGGAGGCCGACGATTCTAAGATCAGCAGGTAAGACAGCAGGCCAGTGGCTCACAGGCTGCAGAGGCTGATGAATCCCAAGATCAGCAGGTAAGCTGCTAGCTCAAGTCCCAAGAACCGGACATCAGATGTAGGATTCAGAGTGAGCAAAAGTCAGCAAGCTTTGCGAAAAAGTCCACATATGTTTGGATGCAGGCCACCTCCAAGGAAACTCCCTTTCAACTGATTGGCTACTCATAGCAGATCTCTTCATGGAAGTGATTACATTATATCAGATCTCATAGAGGTGATTACATAGTTGCCAAACTACCTCATAACTATGAAACCACTGAGAATCATGGTCTAGCCAAGTTGACACACAACCTTAACTATCACCCACACTAAGTAGGAGTTAGTTACTAAGTAACATCCACACTCAATAGGAGGGGAATTTGGCTCCATCTTTTGAAGGAAGGAGTTTCAAAGCATTTGATACTGTGAACTTGATTTGGTCCTTTCCCAGCTAGACTCAAGTAAACAATTATGCTCTCTCCTAATTAATAACAGATCTCATTCATTAAGTATTTAATATATTCTGGCCACTGTACCAAGCACTTTATGTGGATAATCTCACTTAATACATACAAGTACTCCATGAGATAAGGGTATAATTATCCCACTTTTACAAAATAGGAGACCAAGGCTCAGAGGTTTAAATAAGATGTCCAATGTCACCTAACTAGTGAGTAGAAAAGTTGCTGTTTCAGCCCAGCCCTAACTGACTCCATAGCTTGTGCTCATTTCCTCTAATCTATTCAACACTGCCTCATAGATTCCTTTAATCTCTACCTGTCCATTAGCTTCTCCTTAGCCTTCAAACAGGTTCAAGTCTTCCTCATCCAAATAATTGTTGTTGTTGCTGTGATTTTGTGCTGTTGAGTCTATTCCAACTCATAGCAATCCTATAGGACAGAGTAGAACTGTCCGTAGGGTTTTCTAGACTGAAATCTTTATGGGAGCAGATTGCCAGATCTTTTCTCCTGCAGAGCTATCAAGACACTTCCTGAAACAATATCTCAAGAAGGCCTTAGTGCTGACTCTTATCTAGGTCTCCTAGGCAATGGCTCACAAGAAAAAATACACTTGAGCAAGCTGTTTCTCAGAAAGAAAAGTTCTATAACTGCCCCCCTCTTCTAGCTCCCACTTCCAGTAAAGCCACCTTGTGTTAATCTAAGTTTGTAATGTCCAATCAAAACAGTATATTCCAAGTTCTTTGTTCTCACCCTTGAAAGGGTCTCCACAGCTTTGGCACTTTGGAAGCGTTTGTTCACTCTGTAAAATCAGACGTTTTCTCCAGTCCAGACTGTTACCAAAACTTCAATAAATCTCCTTCCTTCACTTAATAGAGTAAGCATTTATTACTCTTAGACATAAAATGGTGACTCTCATGAAGGGACCTGAAGGAGAATTTGCCTCTGCAGCTTCCATGATGCTAGGGATTTAGCCTAAATGGTACTGAACTGGGCCATTTTGGGGCCCTCGATCTCCACGGTGGATTCAGGAGTGCAACAAGTCAAATATTTGTCAGGTCCCAGCCTTCTGCTCTTTTTGCACAGAAGCTCCTTCCTGAGTTTTATTGTAGCATGTGTTGTCTCTATGTCTGTCACTCTCCTTTTTGGTCACATGCGAATTTGGATATACTGACCAAGACTTCAGTTCAGGTTTGTAACTTGACCGCTGCCTAGGAATCTCAGAGTCTTAGAAGCATTTGGTTGACTCTGAGAAACCGAACGGAACGATCACGTTTGGGTTTTGCTGTGCGCATATTTTGTTCTGTCCATCTGACAGTTTGAAGACAATCAGTGGCTACTTTGAGAATCTTTTGAACTTTCTCCTCTTGTTTTCTTGGTTTTTTTTTAAGTCACACGTGCAGGTTAATAGTTTTTGCGAGTATGCCTATTTTGACTAGTTTGTTTGCTTGTCTGTTTGTAAGCAATTTAAAGTTGGTGAAATCCTTGGTAAAGCTTAAACTCCCTTATTTATACCAGCTAGTCTATACAACAATCAAACAAAAGGAGGAGCTGACTCTGTTACCAAGCGACCAGGCTGACCAGGCTGCCTCCATTAAAATAATGAAGGCAGCTCCATAAATAATTCAGAGCCCTGTAAACTTTACCCAAGGCTTCTAACCTTTGAAATTAATTACCAGGATGCTGATTAAAAGTTCATGTTTAAAAACAACTATAAGGTGAATATACTTAGAAGTAATTTAGAATCTCAGTGATCACTTTAAGAAAATGAGTTCTCATTTTGCCTTGTCTTCTCTTTCCTCTGAAGAACTTTTGATTGTTGCTAAGAAACTAGTTACTTATGCTGTATGTTGTTGTTGTTAGGTGCCATCAAGTTGGTTCTGACTAATAGCGACCCTATGTACAACAGAATGAAACACTGCCCAGTCCTGGGGCATCCTCACAATTGTTGTTATGCGTGAGCCCATTGCTGCAGCCACTGTGTCAATCCGTCTCATTGAGGGTCTTCCTCTTTTTCGCTAACCTTCTACTTTACCAACCATGATGTCCTTCTCCAGAGACTGGTCCCTCCTGAAAACATGTCCAAAGTATGTAAGATGAAGTCTTGCCATCCTTGCTTCTAATGAGCTTTCTGGTTCTACTTCTTCTAAGACAGATTTGTGCATTCTTGCGGCAGCCCATGGTATATTCAATATTTTTCTCCAACACCATAATTTAAAGGCATCAATTCTTCTGTGGGTTTCCTTATTCATTGTCCAGTTTTCACATGCATCTGAGGCGATTGAAAACACCATGTTTTGGGTCAGGTGCACCTTAGTTCTTAAAGTGCCATCTTTGCTTTTTAAAACTTTAAAAACATCTTTTGCAGCAGATTTGCCCAATGCAATGTGTCATTTGTTGTCTTGACTGCTGCTTCCATGGGTGTTGATTATGGATCCAAGTAAAATGAGATCCGTAACAACTTTGATATTTTCTCCCTTTATCATGATGTTATTTATTGGTCTAGTTTTGAGGATTTTAATTTTCTTTATGTTGAGGTGTAATCCATACTGAAGGCTATAGCCTTTGGAAATTCATCAGTAAATCCTGTTCACTTTCTGCAAGCAAGGTTGTGTCATCTGCATAATGCAGGTTGTTAATGAGTCTTCCTCCATTCCTGATGCCTTGTTTTTCTTCATATAGTCCAGTTTCTCAGATTATTTGCTGTGCATACAGATTGAATAAGTATGGTGAAAGGATACAATCCTGACGCACACCTTTCTTAACTTTAAACCACGTAGTATCCCCTTGTTCTGTTTGAACAACTGACTCTTGGTCTAAGTACAGTTTCTTCATGAGCACAACTAAGTGTTCTGAAATTCCCATTCTTCACAATGTTTCCATAATTTGTTACGATCTACACAGTCAAATGCCTTTGCATAGTCAATAAAACACAGGCAAACATCTTTCTTGTATTCTCTGCTTTCAGTCAAGATCCATCTAACATAAGCAATGATATCGCTGGTTCCACGTCCTCTTCTGAATCTGGCTTAAATTTCTGGCAGTTCCTTGTTGATGTACTGCTGCAATTGCTTTGAATGATCTTCAGCAAAATTTTACTTGTGTGTAATATTAATTATATTGTTTGATAATTTCCAAATTCTGTTGGATCACCTTTCTTTGGAATGAGTGCAAATATGGATCTCTTCCAGTTGGTTGGCCAGGTAGTTGTCTTCCAAATTTCTTGTCACAGACAAGTGAGCCCTTTCAGTACTGCATCTGTTTGTTGAAACATCTCAATTCATATTCCATCAATTCCTGGAGCCTTGTGTTTTGCCAGTGCCTTCAGTGCAGCTTGGACTTCTTTCCTTCCCTATCATCGGTTTTTGATCATATGCTACCTTCTGAAATGGTTGAATGTTGACCAGTTCTTTTTGGTGCAGTGACTCTGTGTATTCCGTCCATCTTCTTTTGATGCTTCCTGCATAATTCAGTATTTTGCCCATAGAATCTTTCACTATTGCAACTCGAGGCTGGAGTTTTTTTCTTCAATTCTTTCAGCTTGAGAAATGCCAAGTGCATTCTTCTCTCTTGGTTTTCTGTCTTCAGGTCTTTGCACATTTCATTATAATACTTTACTTTGTCTTCTCGAGCCACTCTTCGAAATCTTCTGTTCAGCTGTTTTACTTCATCATCTCTTCCATTCGCTTTAGCTACTCTACATTCAAGAGCAACTTTCAGAGTCTCTTCTGACATCCATTCTGGTCTTTTCTTTCGTCCCTGTCTTTTTAATGACCTCTTGCTTTCTTGATGTATGTTGTGGATTGAACTGTCTCCCCCCAAAATATCTGTCAACTTGGCTAGGTCATAATTTCCAGTATAGTGTGATTGTCCACTATTTGACATCTGATGTGATTTTCCTATGTGTTGTAAATTCTGTCTCTATGATGTTAATGAGATGGGATTAACAGCAGTTATGTAGACTCAATCTACAAGATTAATCTACAATTTAAGATGATCCATTTTGAGATATAAAAGAAAGAAGTGAGCAGAGAAACAGGGGGACCTCATGCTACCAAGAAGCAAGAGCCTGGAGAATAGTGCATCCTTTGGACCCAGGGTCCCTGCACTGAGAAGCTCCTTGACCAGGAGAAGATTGATGACAAGGACCTTCCTCCAGAGCCAACGGAGATAGAAAGCCTTCCTCTGGAGCTGACACCCTGAATTTGGACTTGTAGCCTACTAGACTGTGAAAGAATAAATTTCTCTTTGTTAAAGTCACTCACTTGTGGTATTTCTGTTACAGTAGCACTAGATAACTAAGACAACGTATGATGTCCTTGATGTCATTCCACAACTCGTTTGGTCTTCGGTCATTAGTGTTAAATGCATCAAAACTATTCTTGAGATGGTCTCTAAATTCAGGTGGGATATACTCAAGATTGTGCTTTGGCTCTCATGGACTTGTTCTAATTTTCTTCAGTTTCAGCTTGAACTAGCATATGAGCAATTGATGGTCTGTTCTGCAGCCAGCCCTTGGCCTTGTTTTGACTGATGGTATTGAGCTTTTCCATCATCTTTTCCATCATCTCTTTCTACAGATGTAGTCGATTTGATTCCTGTGTATTCCATCTGGTGAGGTCCATGTGTACAGTTGCCATTTATGTTGTTGAAAAAAGGTATTTGCAGTGAAGAAGTCATTGGTCTTGCAAAAATCTATCATGCGATCTCTGGTATCATTTCTATCACCAGGGTCATATTTTCCAACCTCCAGTCCTTCTTTGTTTCCAACTTTCGCATTCCAATCACCAGTAATTATCAATGCATCTTGATTGTATGTTTGATCAATTTCAGATGGCAGAATTTGGTAAAACTCTTCAATTTCTTCATCTTTGGCCTTAGTGGTTGGTGTGTAAATTTGAATAATAGTCGTAGTAACTGGTCTTCCTTGTAGGCAAGTGGACATTATCCTATCACTAACAGTGTTGTACTTCAGGATAGATCTTGAAATGTTCTTTTTGATGAAGAATTCAAAGCCATTCCTCTTCAATTTGTTGATGGCATAGTAAGTAGACCATATGATTATCCAATTCAAAATGGCCAATACCAGTCCATTTCAGTTCACTAATGCGTTTGGAAATCAATGTTTATGCATTCCATTTCATTTTTGATGACTTTCAATTTTCCTAGATTCATACTTCATACATTCCATGTTCTGATTATTAATGGATATTTGCAGCCATTTCTTCTCATTTTGAGTTGTGCTGCATCAGCAAATGAAGGTCCCGAAAACTTGACTCCATCCTTGTCATTAAGGTTGGCTCTACATTGATAAGGCAGCTCTTCCCCAGTCATATTTGGAGTGCCTTCCAACTTGAGGGGTTCATCTTCCAGCACGATATTGGACAATGTTCCACTGCTATTCATAAGGCTTTCACTGGCTAATCCTTTTCAGAAGTAGACTGCCAGGTCCTTCTTCTTAGTCTGTCTTAGTCCAGAGGCTCATCTGAAACCTGTCCACCCTGGGTAACCCTGCTGGTATTTGAATACCAGTGGCATTACTTCCAGCATCACAGCAACACAAAAGCACCCACATTATGACAAACTGACAGACTTGTAGGGGTCCTAGACTGTGACAGAATAAATTTCTGTAGCTTTAATAGAAAATGGGCTACATCAACTTATAAAAAAAGACTAATATTTCAGAGATGGATACTATCGGACTGGATCAGGATTTTTAGAATTCTTGTGTAGAAACTGACAAGGTTTTTCAAGTTACTACTAATCCAGAATAACATAGAAACAGATTAACTACATAGGATTGAGTAAACTAAAAGAATTACTGTAAAGTTTTATGAAAATATTGCCAATGTGCAATGTTCGAATTTTTAAATGTAAGAAATCATTTTTGTTTTCATTTCCGTCTTTTAACATAAGAGTCAGTTATTTAAGTAATTAATAGCATTATTTTGATTACAGAATATCCTATAGATTAAAAGATGTTATAACACATATTAAAGTTATCATTAAGTATATTCAGAATGTTTTAAATAATCCCACTTATGAACTCCAAGAAATGAATACTAAAATAACTATAATAAAAAAGTAGTTCTTCAAACCAAACTGCCCTCTATTATGTTACCTAAACCAGCTCTAATATTGTTAAACATTGTCAGTCTTTAATCCAATACTCTAAGAAATGTTTTCACAGTTTAAAGAAGCTTTTGCCGACTTAAAACCAAAATCCCAAAATCTACCTGATATTGTTCCAAAGGCTCATGTATATTAGAAAAGACATCAGCTAAAAAGAAATTCCCTGGAGTCTTGTTGGAAAAGACCATATGTAATTCTCCTTACTAATCTTTATGCCACTAAATTATTGAGAGTTAAGTCTTAGATACACCTCTCCCAATTAAAGAAGATGGTGCCTCCAGTTTGGACTATCCAGCCCACCGAAGGACTTAAACTGAAATTCAAATATTATGAGGACCAGAAACAAATGACTCCTAGTGTAGACTGCTGATCCCAAGACCTCTGAACCAGACCTGTGTATTCACCTCAGCACTACACCTGAAATCTCAGACTCATACAGACAATTGAAATTACTGGATTGTGCCTTATAATTTTTGTTTTTCTGATAACTCTAATTGTGCTACACTTAGTTAGTCTCCTTCCATGGTGATTATTTTATATAGAGACCCTTGAACTAATTGCTCTCTGCTTGATATTTATAGCCTTTAAAGTAACTTTGTTTTATTGATTTAAACTTCATAGAATGATATATATTTGTTCCACCGATTAATCATTTAAGCTATTGTTTTATTACTCATTTCTCACTCATGCAGGCTGTTGAGATTCTTAATTATTTTTAGCAGCATTGATAGTTCTCATGAAATTACATTTAGGTTACCTTATCCTTATGTCAAAAAATTTCCCTCCATAGTGTTAGTTTTTCATATCCTCACTAGAGGTCATTATCCCCTGTCTAATTCTTATGACCTTTAAAGTTATTTTCTTCTATAAACAGGAACTCATAAATTGTTAACTTACTGATTTCATGCTAGAATTATTAGATAATATTGTATTAATCATCATTTTACTAATTCTAATAACTACTGTTTTCCTGTTAAGAATAGTATATATGCCTCTAAATGAGAGAGAAATTTATTTTGGAATTGATATAATTTTTATGACCCTTGCCTTATTATACTATTTTTTAACTAATATTTTTGCATTATAGAGCTTTCTTTAAGTATTCTCCTGCTGGCTGTCATAGCCCCCATCGAAACCTAGCATTAGACTGCACAAGAAACCCCACTGTTAATGTTGAAGTTCTGATCTCTTTCTCCCATAAAAGATATCAGAGAAGAGTTTCTAAATATTTGGTTACTCACTCTATGTTCCCACAGTATTATCAGAACTTCTCCACAGAATGTGGAAGAAATATTTCTGGTTTTTGTAACAAATTAGAGAATCTAATTAAATAAGTCCTCGTTTACAATCATACTCTAGATAAAGGTTAACTTTAACTAGTAAACAAGTCCATCCCATATTCTGATAAAATGACTGAGAATTGTATGCTATATACCCCTTCTAAGTATGTATTTGTATGTAGAGGTCGATTCCCTCATACTTGAGCAATACCATACCACTCATATATATAGAGGTTGCCCATCTCTACAACTAAATGGAGGGATCCCACACCCTGAATTAACCATTCAAAATAGTCAAGTTGTTCCTCTAATGTGGCCCCACTCTTTACTAACCCACCTCACAGGATCACAGAAGCTGAATGTCAAGCTATAGTATGGTGAAGAGGTCCAGTGGTAGCTCACTATTGAAAAGAAACCAAGCAGTGCAAGGATTTGTCATGACCGGCAGCCACTTAAGAATGATCACTAAACTTAAACAGCCATCAAAAGAAGATCACCAACCTTCAAGTCCATGCAGAAAAAACATTCATTCAAAAAGTGATCAAAGGATGTTCATTGAAATCTTTGATCAAAAGGAGGAAATGAGTAAGAACAAGTAAACTGAGGCACTTGACTAAAGTAAAATGGCTGCTTTAGAGTTTGGGGCCCTACTCCATTTTGCCTTTCTTTTAATATATGCACCACCCAGACTTCTTCTTTAAGTCCTGCTGAGACCAGCTCGGGACAGAAAAGACCTTAAATGACAAGTTACGTTGGTTAAAACTTTTTCTAGAAGAAGAATGGTGTAAATGTTGTTTGCTTCCTCCTAGTCTGTCCGCTTATAGCTGTCTTCCAGATCAGCCAATTAGAACTAGAATCCTGAGCATGCACGGTAAGAGACCAGGTTGACCATCAGATGGCCTCATCCCATAATAAGTATTGCCTAGGAACCAAAATCACCAGACATACGTCATGGAGCGGTGACCGAGCCCATTTCAAAAGTGAGAAGTCCATCAGCCACTTTCATGCCAAATCCTACCCAGACCCCTTTTTGAATATGTATGAAGTTACTGGATATGTATGACTTCTCCTTTCCAGTGTGGTATGAAACTTCCCCCCAGCCCTTTGTTCGAAGAGGGAGTGCTTTCGGGGAGGATCCCACCTCCTCTCCTTACTCGCCGGGAGTAATAAACTATGCCTTGCTTTAAATCCACTTGACTCTTAGTTATTCTTAACGAAAGTACAGGCTGTGAACCCAATGCGTTCGGTAACACTGTGACTAAATGTAAACGAAAGGAAGTTTTCTTCTTTCCTCTGTGGTTAAGTTGAGAGAATAACAAACCATTTTACAGGAGTTATCAAGACTCTTCCTGAAACAATGTCTCAAGAAGGGCTTGATGCTGATTCTTATGTAGGTCTTCTAGCAACTGCTGATAAGAAAAATTTCACTTGAGCAAGCTGTTTCTAAGAAAGAAATGTCCTGCAAGCTCCCTCCTCCTAAGCCCCCACTTCCAGTAAACCCACTTTGTATTAATCTAAGTTTGTAGTGTCTAATCAAAATAGTACATCTCAAGTTCTTTGTTCTCACCCTTTAAAAGGTCTCCACAGTTTCTCCATTTTGGAAGCATTTGTTCATTCTGTAAAATCAGATGTTTTCCCCAGTCCAGGCTGTTATCAAACCTTCAATAAGTCTCCTTATGTTACTTTAATAGAGTAAGAGTTTATTACTCTTAGACACCCTCCACCTTACCAAGCATGATATCCTTCTCCAGGTACTGGTGTCTCCTGATAACATGTCCAAAGTACGTGAGTCTTACTTCAGAGTTCTTTAAAGTACTTTAGAGTTCTTTATTTTTCAAGTCACACAAACCAGTTTCAGTTCCTTTTTTTTCCCTTTGTATACATTTCCCTCTCCTTTGATAGCAAGTCTATCTTTTCGAATTAGGTATCCTTATGAGTCGGAATCGACTTGACAGCAATGGCTATGGTGTTCACAGATGACAAATTCCCTCTGCCTGGATGCTCTTTCACTCTATCTCTGCAAGGAAAACTTCTGCTTATCCTCCAAATTTTATTTCTTCTGAGAAACCTTCCCTGGGTTTCCTACCAAGTAAGTCACTTCCTTGTTTGTGTTCTCAAAGCACTTTGTACTTGCTTCCATTATGTAGCACCTACCACCTTGTACTGTAATTATTTGGCTGCTTTTCTCCCACCCTGAGGACAGGGCAGTGTCTCCTTTGTCTTTGTACCCTCCAGCACCTTTCATCCTGTTTGGCACAAAGAAGCTGCTTGATAAATATTTGGTGAATGAATGTGCCATCCATCACAAGAACACTCTGATTAGCTTAGTGTTTTTTAAGTGCATGTGCCAGTACTGCTGGCCATACAGAGGAGAGCTTATAGTTTGGTGGAGGTAGAGAGAAGTAAATATAGCACACCAATGTTCATTGCAGCACCATTCACAGTAGTCAAAAGGGGGAAACAACCCACGTGTCCATCAACAGATGAACGAATAAACAAAATGTGGTAAATACATACAATAGAATATTATCCAGTCATAAAAAAGAATGAAGTTCTAATACATGCTGTGATTTGGATGAACCTTGAAAACATTACGCTGAGTGAAATAGCTCAGACACAAAAGGACAAATATTGTACGATCCCACTTTTATGAAATAATCAGAATAAGCAAATGCATAGAAACCAAAGTTTATTAGTGGTTACCAGGAGCAGGTGGGAGTGGAAATGGGGGTGTATTTACTGCTTAAGGAGTACTGAGTTTCTGTGAGGGTGATGAAAAAACTTGGAAGCAGTGGTGTGCAATATACACAATTGTTCATGTAAAAATGGTTTAAATGGCAAATGTTTTGTTTGACTATGATAAAAACAAATAAAAAAAGAGAAGTAAATATAAACATCATAAAACATACAGCAGACAGAGCCATAAGATAAACCACATATAATGGGGTAGGGGTAGGAGAGAATGGTTCTTCAAGATGACTTTAAAACAGAGCTTTGAACAGGTTCATTGTGGTTAGAACCCCTGCTAAGAATTTGCATTTCTAACAAGTTCCCAGGTGATGCTAATGCTGCTGGTTAGGGATCAATTCTTAGAACCCCTAGTAGAGCAGTGTTTCTCAAAATTTATCAGACTTAAGAATCACCTGGGCATCTTGTTGAACTGTAGATTCTGTTTCAGTGTATCTGGGTTGGAAATGCAAATTCTTAGCAGGCACTCTAACCTGAACGGTTCAAAGGCCTGCTTTAAAAGAAGGAAAGGATTTCCAGATAGGCAAAGGGGTAGCAAAGGAGCTGTTTACAGATTTGATACTAGGAAACATCTATCGATTTAAATACTTTTCAGTGCCAACCTCTATATCTGAAATTAAAAAGTCGGGAATAATTAGGAGTTTTATAAAATTGCTTAGTTCTCTGGGAATTCCCTCCACTTACACAATTGAGGGACAGTGTCCTAGAGTGCTGCCTTCAGGGTGGCCATCCTCTCACATATTTGGGGATGGGGTGGTTCTCACGGAGGCTTCTGAGTTGCTGCTTGCCTCACCTAGTTTCAGCTTTGGTGGTGGTCCCACCTGGAATGTTTGGATCATTGTCCTACCTTGATCTGATAGCTGGCCTGAGCAGAGGGAGGAGTGAGGCTGAGGAGGCTGCACTTCCCTTCGCTGCTGGCCTTTTGTGCTCCTCCAATTCCACCATCACTGTTAGGGTGAAATATTTTACTGACGGTTTGATAGAAAAAAGTTCCTTTAAACTGGATGCTAAATATGGCTCTCAGAATTAAAGGGGGGAAATGTTGAACTCCATAAGGATGCTCTCATGGGCCTTGCTCCGGGTTTCTCAAATTTAACCCTTTGGAGCCCTGGTTTCACAGTGGTTAAGAACTTGGCTGCTAACCAAATGGTTGGCAGTTCAAATCCACCAGCTGCTCCTTGGAAACCTTATGGGGCAGTTCTACTCTGTCCTATAGGGTTGCTATGAGTTGGAATTGACTAGACGACAACGGGTTTCTTCAACCCCACAGGCTTTGAGTATTAGGGAAGCCACGTGGCCCTCCCAGAGTGGCCGGCCTTGCTTTGGTATCTGCGTAGGAGCCCATTAATCCACAGCAATCCCTTTCCCTGAGAGTAAATTTAGTTTAGAATCACATCACCACGGAGCATCAAAAGAAGAGTCCAGGGTAGACTTTGACACCCCAAGACTGATCCCTTTGAGGTCTCTCACCTAGGCCCCTCCTTTTCCCTGCAATCTTCCAGCACCTGCCCCTCATCCAGGGTAACTCGTCAACAGAAGCTCATACATACACCTTCCACGGATAGACACGTCTCAACGACAGTACAGTGGAAATTCATGTCAAGAAAGAGGAACGTTTTGCAAAAGCAGCATGATTGGGAAAGAATTTCCTCTTTCCACAAAGGTGGCAATATCTCATTACTATGGAGAGACATTTTACTTGTACTTTTCTCTTCCTCTGCTTCCTGACCCTGCCCCAGGTCTTCCTGTCCATGAGCAGTGGAGTCCTTGCCGGCACCCTTCCTAACAGCAGAGCCCCTCACTCTGGCGCACCCACTAACTATGCAGAGACGAGGGAGCACTTGGGAAGTACAGGTGTTTTTGTTTCCAGTTGCTATTCTTAGGCCCAGCTGTGTCTTCCCAGCAGTCCAGATAAAGAAGAAGGGGAGAATATAAAATATGTTCTCCTTTTCTCCAGAGCAAATCCTGGAGGGTGGGAGTGGGGGTGGGGGGGAAGAAAGGGAGGGTGGTTTCTAGTCACGCTTGTATAGGAAGATACAGTTTGAACTATTTAAATATTGCTGCTTTTTTTTTTTCTTTATTCCCTTGTTCTTGACCTTTCTCTGGCCAGAGATACCCACACTGCCTCAAGAAGTGTTAATAGTGTGAAAACAATCAGTGTTCAGTTTTGAAATGAATTACATTATTTTACTGTAAAAAGCACACTTTGAAAACCAAAAGGGAAAGTCTGACAACAGAGCCCTGAGTTTATACCAAAACACAGATTTTGAAAGAAAGCAGAACAGACCTTCTCAGCGCAGGCTGCACTAGGGAGATTTAAAAAAGTACTGATGCACAGGTCCTGTACCCCAGAGAGTCTGAACTAATTGGTCTGGGCACACTGGAATCCCCTGAGAGCTTTTAAACAGCACCAATGCTGAGGCCCCTCCTGAGACCCATTAAATTAGAAATTCTGGAGGGGGGGCCTGGCATTGACGTCTTTTAAAGCTTCCCCAGGTGAGTATTGCTAGCTGGGATTGAGAACCACTGGCATAGTCCACACCTCCACCCCCAGAGGGACTGGGATGGAAGAGGTAGAGGGCTGAGTATGACCTTATAGAAAGTGGGAGTGCCTACTAGAGGCCCTGTCTTGGGTGGGGTCCAGGTGGAGGGGAGAGGAACCTTGAACCTATCCACACTTCCATAGAAAATCTTTTCATTAACCTCTCCTCAATCACCTCGTTTGAGTGGGTCACCTGTTTCCTGCTGTACCCTGGCTGATGCAGCTGTTCTCACCTAGAAAATCTTGCTGTGTTAGGCTGCTGGTTACAAAGATCAGAGACTGGCAGGTTGCTGTGAGCGATGCTGTAAGGATCTGGACAAGACTTAGATCAGGAAAGCTGCTGTGGGCCGGCAAGTCTAGGGATGGCCATTCGCATCCCATCCCCATGCCTCTCTCAGGTCCGAATGGCCTGGCGATGGCAACTGTTTTGTTTTTGTTTTGGATCCTAGGCAAAGAGTGAAATACACAAAGCTAGACTGGGTAACATTTTGTTCTATTATACGTAAGGTCGCCATTAGTTGAATCCACCTTGACAGCAACTAACAACAACAATAATAGCACTTTTGATCACTTACTCTTTGCCTGTTCTTGATTTTATGACGGTCCACTAAACCCTGAAAATGACTTAGTATATGACTTAGTTGTCATCTTCTAAGTACTTAAGGTGTGTGAACTCTATTAGAGCAAATTGCATTATAATAAAGCAAAAAGGAAGACATTTTTTAAAAAAGCACAGGAAAACACATAACCTGAGTTTCCGCAAGATGGGTTCACAGTAGTAGTTATAACTATTGCCCTCGCTTGCCATTACAAGACCTCCAACTTCCTGCAAAGTCTCCAAAAATTTCTCCTTGACCTCAGGGAGTGTCTCTTAGGCCTTGTATTGCTAGACACCATGTCTTACACCATATTCTCCAGCCGGTGGCAGCACTACATTTCCCAAGAGCAGCCTTTAATTCACAATCACCCTCCTCCCAAAGTGTGACAGAATTCCCTTCTCCCCTTGGCATTACTATTTTTTTTTTTTTTAATATTTTATTGTCCTTCAGGTGAAGGCTTACAGAACAAATAGTTTCTCATGAAACAGTAGTACACATGTTGTTTTATGACATTGGTTAACAAC
>NW_004443986.1:17450111-17458823 GCF_000243295.1 Trichechus manatus latirostris
GACCATGGCCACGGGAAGCAGAGGAGCCCGAGCCGGGGCAAAGAGGGGTGGGGGGTGGGAAAGCGCACACCACAAATTACCGGCTGTTTTGTCTCCCACTGGACACTCCGTGAGGCTGCTTTCTCATACCCCTGTTTGCTGGTCTCCGATAGGAGTCCAAGATGGTGGATCCGCACTGCGTTAGCTGGTAGGGGACCTCCGCATGAATCTCTCCTTGCTCTCCGTTCTCTTTCAGTATTCTCACTCCATTTGGTGCTCGGCTGAGTTCTTCATCTCTTCGTTTGATGTTCTAGGGTTTCAGGATTGTTGATTCTCTGTCTGGCTTAGTTTTTCGGATCTTTGCTGTGGAGGGATGGCATGGTGCTTCTGCCTAGAGCGCCATCTTGCTGGACTCTCCTTGCATTACTATTGATAAATAAAATCTCAGTGGTAATAGCTTCAGGCTTTAATATCTCAATGTAACGTAACATCTTTCTCTTCTCCAAGAATTCGCTAGCCTCACCTTTTCCAGGTGGGTCCAATTTCTAATCCTTTTGCCAGTTTAATTTAATCCTCTCCTAAATTCTCCCTATCAGAATTCCTCTTAGAAGGCTCAGTCAGTTTGTAGGCAGTTTTCCAGAGAGCATTTCATCTGAGCAACAAAGAACCTGTACGAGGAGGGGAATACAGATGGGAGCATCAAGTTGAGATCAAATCTCTTTAGTAGCTAAATAAAGACCCAAAGGCCAGTGTAACCTAGATTATATGATGCGATTATAAAAGTAAATAAATGTTTCTAGAGACATATCACATTTTAAATTGAAACCCATGATGGAGAGGGTAGTGTTGCTGATGATAAGATTGGCTGTTGGTATCATTTGGTTCCTTTGATCTTAATTCTGAGTGAATGAAACTATTCATGCATTCTCCAGTGAGGACAGGCACATGCTATTGCACCCATTTCTTCTATAAAAGCAAAATTAAAGTAGATGTCATTAGCACTTGGCTAATAAACATAAGACTCTCCAGAGGGGACTTTTGGAGGGGAGCCCAAAGATGATTACATGGAGTCAGCTTGAGGCAGGGCCCTGAGAGACATGGAAATCTCCAGAGTGGCCTCATCTACAATGAGGTCTAGCTAACCAATTTCTCCTTTGACCCGTGATCCATGCTAGATTCTTCCTTGCTTAATATATCCAAACACTTTTTGTTGTTGTTGTTAGGTGCCGTCGAGTCAGTTCTGACTCACAGTGACCCTATGTACAACAGAACGAAACACTGCCCGGTCCTGTGCCATCCTCACAATTGTTGCTATGCTTGAGCCCATTCTTGCAGCCACTGTGTCAACTCGTCTCGTTGAGGGTCCTCCTCTTCTTTGTCAATCCTCTATCAAGCATGATGTCCTTCTCCAAGGACTGATTCCTCCTGATAACATCCAAACATAGGGTCACTATGAGTCAGAATCAACTTGACGGCAATCCAAACATTTAGACCCTTAGAAAGAAAGCTGTAGATCTAGCTTGGGCCCAGAGTCCAGGTGGTGACAAGAGGTAGCTCTGTAATTGGTAATCGTAACAGGAACATGTGGAGGGTAGAAGGAGTAAGTGAAGCTGGGTGCCGGTAGAAGTTGGCAAGGGCTGATTTCTGCCCTGCGCTGCCTTCAGCTCCCCTCTCCAGATGCTCAGACCTGGTCTTTGTGAGGCTGAGGTGCCGACCTTGTGTTTTTTCACCCCCAGGCACCAGGATATAAACTTCCTCTCCCTTCATTCAGGTAACAAACAGATAAATAATTGAAAATCAAATTGTGAAAATCTCCTTCACATAGGCCAGTGTCTCCAGGTTGCCAAACATGCCCAGACATGCTTCTTTCAGAAGGAATAAAGGCTGACATCTGAAACCCTGGGTCACAAGGAAAATTCCAGCTACCTGGGAACATTCCCCTAACCCCTTCCATACAACACTCCTGCAATGAGCTGGTCCAGGAAAAGCTCCACTCATTCAAAGGTGAGTAATGAGAAAGGAAACCATAAGGATCTATACAAACATAGAAAAGGAATAGGAAAAGCCAATGGCAGATGAAGAATGAAAAACCAAAAACCAAACCCATTACCATCAAGTCGATTCCAGCTCATGGCAATCCCATGTGTTGCAGAGTAGAATTGCTTCATAGAGTTTTTTGGCTGTAATCTTTATGGAAACAAGTTGCCAGGCCTTTCTTTTGTGGTGCAACTGGGTGGGTTCAAACCACCCAACCTTTTGGTTATTAGTCGAGCACAAACTGTTTGCACCACCCAGGGACCTAGATGCAGAATACTCACCAGGAAAATGCCACCAGAGAGCAGACAAAAATTGTAACCAAGCAATTGCCATTTAAAAAACTTAATAAAATGATGGCCTCTAAGAAGAAAGACCACAAAGTGAATGCAGGGAAAATATGGTAAGACATTAGGAGGTGAAACATGAGCTGGAAGAGCTCAGAAAAAAAGTGGAAAGAGAGAATAAAATGAAGGCAAAATGAAAATTAGCCCAAGGGGGAGAAAACAGTGCTGAAAATATCAATATGATATAAAGGGAAGGAATGACAAAAAAAAGAAAAAAAAAGCAAAGTAGAAATGGAAATTAATTATTTTTAAAAATTAGAGGAAAAAAAAAGATTAAATGTATAGGATAGGCAAAGAAACCCAGTGCTTAATGATCTGTTGAGCACCTACAATGTGCCAGGCACTATTCTAGGCACTATGAATACAGCAGTGAAAACAGGCAAAAAAAAATCTCTGCTGTCTAAGAGCTTATATTATAATAGGGAAGACAGAAATAAATATACACACAAGTAATATATAAAGTATACAACGATGATGGGTGCTATGGAGAAAATAGAACACAGAGGAATCTTCTAGAAGTTTTGGTTTATTGCCACAGCTGGAAGGATGCATTTTGAGCAGAGCATACCAGGGAATATAAGGAGGGATACTTGGTGGTCTCAGCTTCACACAACTTTATAGGTTTGTCTGTGTCAAAGAGCACTCTAAAACTGAGGTGCTTGACATAACTAAAATGGCTGACAGATCTGAATCAGACTCCATTTTGTCCTAGGCCCCTGCTTCTACCTTTTAGAGTGCATGACCCATGACTACACTCTTGGCTAGAATATCTTGTTCTGCAATATTCTGATGTAGCCCACCCAGAGTGTTGCAGGAACCAGCCCTGGAATGCAGGAAACTGAGGTTAAGGTTAAGTACCCCAGCCAGAAATTTTTGGTAAATGAGTCTTGCAGAGCATGTTGAATATCAACCAATCAAATGTATCTCTGTACTCTTTAGCAACTCTATACAGAATTCTGCAAAACTGAGTATAAAGGATGTGTACTTTTGTTCCCTCTTTGAACACCATTTTGAACTTTCATTTTGGTGCTTCCTGATTTGCCAACCTTTGAATGAATAAAACTCTTATTTTACAGAAACTCTGTTTTGTTTTAAACAATTATTTGGTGTCAGAAGTAAGATTGAAGCAACCAACCTAGGCCTTGAAGCCCTTGTCAGCCACGAATGAAAGATCCCACTGAGCCCTTTTAGGACCTTCATCTCTGCAAGGAGCCTTGGAGGCCGTTTGGTGAGTCTTGGATCTAGAGCTCCATCCCGTCATGTTGCAGCTCAGCTCCATTTTATTCAGATTTTGTGTCAGCAGTCGTTTGTATCTGTCTTTTCGCATGGTCATGAGTTCTGCCGGATCAAAGCCTGCAGATTTCCCTAGTGGATCTTCTGCTGCACGTCCAAGGCTTACAGGCCTCAGTCACATTTGTATTTAGAACTCTGGCATGCTGTGACCAAAGACAGTTTGTATAAACAGTGGTTACTTTTGGGTTTGTTTGAATTGGGAAAATTGGTATACCTGAGATCTAAATTAGAAAACCATTGATTGGTATTTAGAAGCTTCTAAAAACGTCAATGATTTTAAATTGGCTCCTTTACAAGACATAGTACCCAAATTAACCACGATTAATAAGCCTCCAAAGGAGGAAACACACAAGATAGTTGACAAGTCAGCTCCTTCTGACCCCTCTGCTCCTCCTCTATCTTTGTACCCTACTCTCCCTCCGTATCCTAGAAAGGATCCTGATCTGTCTGAAATACTATTTGCAAATGATGATCTTCTCAGATGCCCTTTAAGGTCAAACTAGTTGAAGGGTGAGACAACAAATCCCCTGTAATTACTTTCTCTCCTTGGTCTAAAGCCAAATTAAAAGCAATAGCTAAGGAGTTCCAAAACCCATTGAGGAACCTCAACAATTTACAGCGGAGTTTTACATTTTAATTAAGGCTTACCAACCTACTCTAGCTGATCTGTATCAGTTAATCCACATGATAGTTGGATCGGAGAGGCACAAAACTGGATTAATCTCACCAACTGGTAATAAGCCAATAAATAAATTGATCTCAAAAATCATATCAATTCAGCAGCCCATTATGATGAATCAAATGCTATTGCAAAAAAAGAGAGAGACAGAGAGAGAAACAAACAGACAAAAACCCATTAGATGCAATTCTGAAGGATTTCCCCAATAAAATTGATTGGGGTTCAAGAATGCAAACAAGAACCTGATGAATCTGTGTGTAACTTTAAAGAAAGATTTACCAGGCTTTCTCTGAGCACCCTGGTCTAGAGCTTGCAAATGCTAGAATAGCTTTCTGTTCTATGTTTATCAATGGTTTCAAACCAAAATTGGCAACCTTAGTAATGTGCTATTGACTGGACTGGGAGACTATTCCTATAAGTGAACTTACTAACGTAGCTGAAAAAATGGCCCACACTCTCCAAACAGATAAATCTAAGAAACCAAATTGTATTATGGCTGTGTAGCTCCAAGAGCTGCAAACTTCTTTTAGAGGCAACTATCCTAGGCCATCCTCTTCTGGAGTGTGCCATTATTGCAAGATACCTGGACACTGGAAAAAGCACTATCATAAATTCAATGTACACCTAAATCTATACCAGTGTCAGTGTTCTCAGGATTGTTATCTGAAAGTGACTCCTTCCTCTTATGTAATACTACACCTGTCAATCTTTTAGGACAAGATTTACTAAGAAAGTGAGACTGCTCTATAATCTTTGATAAAAAGGGAAAAATAACTCTACACTTTCCAGAGAAACCCCAAATAGACCTCTTATATCACTTAGAGGCTTTGACAATGGATAAGGATACCTCTACTTTAGAAAAAGAGCACCCACTGTTATCCTCTATGTCCCCAATCTTATGGGCTTCTTCCTCCACAGATGTGGGAAGAATACATAGTGCACAATCAATTAAAGTTCATATTGACCCAATGAAACCACTTCTCAAGACTTCTTAATACTTTCTAAGACAAACAATTCAAGGCTTAACCCCTATAGTTGAGGAATTAATTAATAAAGCGCTAACAATACCTTGCACGAGCCCATGTAATACCTCAATTCTTCCAGTTAAGAAACCTAATGGAAAGAATTGGAGATTCGTTCAAGACCTTAGGGCCATCAATTGCCTGGTGATTCTCCAATTTCTGGTAGTTCCAAATCCTCATCTTTTGTTGTGTCAAATACCTCCCGAGACTAAGGTCTTTACTGTAGTGGACCTATGTAGTGCTTTCTTTAGTATCCTGGTCCACCCTGATAGTCAATATTTATTTGCCTTCACTTGGGACCAATGTATGCCAATATACCTGGACCATCATATCTCAGGGCTTTACTAAATCTCCCAGCTATTTCTCCCAACTCCTAAGAGCTGATTTAGAGGACCTAATGTTTCCAAATAATTTTATCCTTATTCAATATGTTGATTATTTGCTACTTTGTTCCAGGAATCCCTCAGACTGTGAAGAAGATTCTATGTATTTGCTAAATTGCTTGGCCACTAGAAGACACAAAGCCTCTAGAGATAAATTTCAATTTGTTAAAACCCAAGTTGAATATTTAGGCCATACTCTAACTTCACAGGGGATCCAATTAGATCCACAAAGACTTCAAACCACTTGTAGTCATTCCTTGCCAGATACAAAAAAACAAAACAAAACTGTCTTAGTTATCTAGTGCTGCTACAACAGAAATACCACACGTGGATGGTTTTAACGAAGAGAAGTTTATTTCCTCACAGTTAAAGTAGGATAAAAGTCCAAATTCAGGGCATCAGCTCCAGGGGAAGGCTTTTTCTCTCTATCGGTCTTCTTCTCTTCGGTGTTCCCCTGGACTAGGAGCTTCTCTGTGCAGGGACCCCAGTCCAAAGGACACGCTTGCTCCCAGCACTGCTTTCTTGATAGTATGAGGTCCCCCTGTCTCACTGCTCACTTCTGTCTTTTATGTCTCAAGACATTGCCTCAGGATACAATCCAATCTTGTAGACTGAGTCCTGCCTTACTAACACAACTGCCACTCATCCTCCCTCATTAATATCATAGAGGCAGGATTTACAACATATAGGAAAACTACACAATACCAGGAATCATGGCCTGGGCAAATTGATACACACATTTTTGGGGGGACATAATTCAATCCATGACAAAAACCAAAAAACAGAGGGTTTTGGGACTCTGTGGCTACTGATGCAACTAGATTCCAGACTTTTCTTTGATTGCTTAACCACTCTATGCTTCGCTTAAAACAGAGAGCCTAGTGCCTCTGTGATGGGCTCCAGAACAAATAGAACATCTCCATGAACTTAAGAGAATTCTAACCAATACCCTGGCTTTAAGCCTGCCTAGCTATGACAAACCTTTTTCATTATTTGTTCATGAAAGAAACAGAAATGCCTTAGGAGTCCTTATACAATCACATGGAAGTCAGAAGAGACCTGTTGGATATTATAGTCTCTAGTTAGATCCTGTAGCTAGAGCTTATCCACCTTGCTTGAGAAGAGTTGCAGCTACTACCACACTGGTTTAAGCCACTGCTGACATGGTTATGGGAAATGATTTAGATATGCTTGTCCCACATTTGGTAGAATCCTTATTAAATTCTGCTCTCACTCAGCAACTCTCTGTTAGTTTACTCACTTCTTATGAAATTCTTCTTTCATCTCCACACATTCATCTGCATCACAGCAGACTACTTAATCCTGCTACTTTCTTACCTTTGCCTGATGACGGAACTTCTGACCATGGTAACCTAGATTTGTCTGAACAACTGTTAGTTCCTAGCGCTGATCTTAAAGATGTTCCTATACATAATCCAGATCTTGTTTTATTTACTCATGCATCTCATTTAAGGATGCTAATGGTTCTTACCAAGGTGGGTATGTTAACTACTTATACCGATATATTAGAAAGCTCTCCTGAGGTTAAAGGACATGCTTTAGCAGATCATGCTGCTAGAGATGCTGCAAATATAACTGCTCAGCCTGTACCTATGCATGAGTTGAATGAAGTCACTGCCCCTAACATGCAAGTTCTACCTTATAAATTGGCCACTAAACAACCACAAGCACCTAGTGAGGAATTAAATGAATGAAAATCACAAGAGTTCAAATATGACAAAAATCTAAAATTATGGATGGGGCCAAATCAAAAACTTAGGCTACCAGAAAGCCTAAGGTGCCTATGATGTGCGCAGTTCACTCTCTAAGCCACTATGCAGTTGATGAAATGGTCCAAATTATGGAAAAACATTGGTGGGGGAATTTATGCCACATAGCCAAACAAATTTATGTGCGTGTCAAACATGTCAAAGGCACAATCCAAGGAAGCCCTTGAAGGCATCACCAGGAGAATGTCTTCCACCTCTAGGTCAGATGTTGAAATGGCAAGGTAGATTTCATTCAACTTTCTACCTCTATGGGGTATAAATTTGTCTTAGTAATGATTTGTATGTACTCTCATTGGGTTGATGCTTATCCTGCTTGCCAAGCAACTGCCATCTTTGTTGCTTAGAAGGTTCTAGAGAATATCATACCCATGGGGTACCCCCACCACACTCCATAGTGACAGAGGAACACATTTTACTGGACAGGTTGTTAAATAAATTTGCAAAACATTTCCAATCACTCAATTTTTGTATACTCCTTATCATCCCCAGGCCTCTGGATTAGTAGAACATACCAATGCAATTACTGAACAACAGTTAGCCAGATTAATTGAGAGCCTAGAGCTAGCTGACATGGCCCAAAGTATTTCCTTCGGTGTTATTAAATCTTACATCGTCTCTGTTTGGAAAACACAAGCTGTCTCCTCATGAAATAGTCACTGGAATATCTATGCTCTTAAGTCACATTGCTTACACTGATCTACACGTTGTTAATGCAGATATCCTTAAGTATTTCATAGAATGGATGGCCTATTCTCAGCTTTTGTCTCAGAGGTAGAAGAGTCTTTCACAGACAAACATCTCAAGGCTCCTGACTTCTCTGACCATGGCCTGCAACCTGGAGACCTAGTCTAATGGAGGAGTTTCAGCTCCAAAACCTTAGAAACCTGCCGGAAGGGACCATTTCATGTGTTGCTGACCAACCAATGCACAGCCAAACTCAATGGCATTGCCCGGCGGATACATGTTAGTCAACTTAAATGTGCACCTCTCAATCATTAGACAAGTACTCCAGTGTCGCAGCGGCGACGGTTGTTGGGGCGGCGGAGACAATAACCAGTTCCACAACTCTTACAGAGAAGTGGGGCCAGGAGGGTCACTCTGAGGAGTCGAACCGAGCTTCAGTCCCAGGAGTTTATTTTATAGTCAATACAGCAAACAGTGAAGCAAATAACAGAACAATGAGCT
>NW_004443986.1:17461568-17464603 GCF_000243295.1 Trichechus manatus latirostris
GAGACAATAACCAGTTCCACAACTCTTACAGAGAAGTGGGGCCAGGAGGGTCACTCTGAGGAGTCGAACCGAGCTTCAGTCCCAGGAGTTTATTTTATAGTCAATACAGCAAACAGTGAAGCAAATAACAGAACAATGAGCTTTGGGTGAATAACAATAAGTTTCAGGCAAGGGAGGAGGAATTCAGGTAAACAAGCCAATCAGTAACGGGTGTGGAAAAACAAGTCGTGACAAGTCTCAACATGTTGGGGACAAGTCTCAACATGCTGTGCAGCATAGAGGACTTTATACGTCTATATTTTAATGGCACAGATCCCCACACTCCAGCAGGTGCCCTCAAACTTCACCTATGCATCATCCAGAAGCAGAGGACTGCAGAAGTAGACAGCTAGCTCCAAGATCATGGAAAAGACCTTATGCATGTTGCTGAATTTTGTGGACTTTGCTTAGTAGTTGTAGCTATCCTTATGTTATTAGCCTTATAATATACCTTTGGTCTTATTTCCTGGTAGTTTTATTCAACATGAAAGTCCATTTAAGCCTTATTCTTCTATTCCTAACAATTTCTTCTAACACTTGTGGAGAAAACGCATTTGTTAAGTTAGCGCAATCTCATTTCCCTCATCATAAACCATATTGCCCCATGACTCTGGTAATGGGTCCCAGGGTAGGTGCACGACCCAACCAATACCAATCAGCCCTTCCTCAGGGCTGATAGATGGATATGGGAAAAAAATTCATTCCACTGGAATTGCTACACTGGTGTTCTTGGGCCATAATCCTTAACATGGGCTTATCTTGTAGGAGAAATGGAGACCAATATGCAAAGAGAAATAAAGATAGAGATGAGAGATTGGAGAGGTTTCTAATACACCTAGAGAGAGTGTAGCATGAAAAAAAGGGTTAGAATGTAAAGAAGTAAGGGAGTAAATGAAAGGAAGAGCAGCCTGAATTGCAGAAGAAACATCAGGAGACAGTGGTATCATGATAGTCAGAGAAGAGAGAATTTTTTAATAGAAAAGAGGAAATAAAAATGGGCTGGAAAATGGCCACTGGATTTGGTCACCAGGTTGTAGTTGACCCCAGTGAGTTGTGTAGGCAGCTGCCTTGCATGATTTGGCACTTCTGTCACCCACTGTCTTAGTTTTCTAGTGTTGCTGCAACAGAAATACCACAAGTGAGTTGCTTTAAATAAAGAAATTTCTTTCACAGTTACGGAAGCTAAAAGTCCAAGTCAAAATCTCATTCCTTCCTTGTTGGTTGCTCTGGACATTCCTTGGTTTTTGGCAATCCTCACATGGCATCTGTCTTCCCCAGTATGTGCACATTTGTCTCTGCGTCTGTGCTGCTCTTTATATAACTTAGAAGTGATTGGGTTTATGATCGACCCTACACTTGTATGACCTCAGCTGATTGATTGATTACATTAGATTGTATTATGGAAAGTGATTAAACTACATTAAATTAGATTACATTACATCCAAAGGTATAGGGGCCAGGATTTTGATAAGTAGTTTTTGGGGACACAATTAAACCGTAAAACCCACCCATCGCTTGCACCCTCAAGAGCCCTATGCTCTGGCCGTATTTGCCATTCCCCAAAGGCACCACATCTCTCAAGCCTTTCTGTTTTTTAATCTGGCCCATTCCAGCTCATCCTTTTGACAAATTCTGACTGATTCTCCAAAATTCACCTCATGCTTAGCTCTTCAGAGAGGCCTAACAGGTCAGTTCCTCGCTCCCATAGCTCTTTGTACATTCTTTCATTTGATCACTTATTGTGCCATTTGCTTTCCATGTCTGTCTCCTTCACTAGCCTGTGGGCTCCTTAAAAACAGGGATGTGGGTTTATGCATCTTTATTTTCCAAGTATTCATTCAGCACAGAGTCTGGCCCATGGAAGGAGCTCAGGGCACACTAACAGATAAATGCTCGGGGGAAGGCACTTGCTAATCCTCTTGTTATTGGAGAACACAGTCTGGTTGCCATGATACTGAGAGCTTTATTTATCTGCTGTTTTCAAGATGAATAAATCACATTCAGTTGACCACACATTGGCATCTGGCCAGCATGATCTGTAGAATCTGGCAGAATGGCTGCTGGGCCAACCCTGAAATGAGAGAGATGCCTTTCCAGCTATACAGATTTTTCTACCCTTTTTTCCAGGCAAGTAAACCATTGAGTAATATAAAGGAATCGCCACCTTTTTTCTGTCCCTGTTAGATTTAAAGGGCTCCTTTTTTGGCAGTATCCCCTTAGCTCTTATCTTATGCTGGGTTCTCTAGAAAAGCAAAACCAGTAAAGCATAAAAGTATACATAAAGAGATTGATATCAAAGAAATGGCCTGCATGGATGTAGAAGCTGGAACATCCCAAGTCCATGGGTCAGCATAGAGTCTTCTCCTGATTCACGAAGTCACAGGGGCTGGTGAAACCCAAGATTCGCAGGTCAGAGAGCAGGGCTTTTGCTCACAGACTGTAAAGATTGCAAATATCAAGACCAGCAGGCAAGGCCATATGTAAGCTGCTAGCTCAAGTCTGAAGAACCAGAGGTCAGACGAACAGGAGCCAGCTGCAGGATCCAGAATGAGCAAAAGCCCATGAGCCTTGCCAGAATGTCTGCTTATATTCAAACCAGGCCACATGCACAAGGAAACTCCCTTTCAACTGATGGGCTACTCACAGCACATCCCATCATGGAGGTGATCAAATTATATCAAATCTCATCATAGAAGTGATCACAACATCATACAACTGCCAAACCACTGAGAATCACGGCCTGGCCAAGTTGACCTACAACCTTAACCATCACAGCTCTCATACCAGTTTTTTCTCCCCTCCTGCATTCTCCTTTCCATCCCCTAGTCTGCTGCTACCCTAAAGCAAGGTTTACAAACTATGGCCTGCAGGTCAAAAACAGCCCACAGCCTGTTTTTTATTTTTTATTTTATATTTTATTGTACTTCAGGTGAAGGCTTACAGAACAAATAGTTTCTCATGAAACAGTAGTACACATGTTGTTTTATGACATTGGT
>NW_004443986.1:17473261-17474567 GCF_000243295.1 Trichechus manatus latirostris
TATGCCCATAAAGCTGAACATATTTACTATCTGGCTCTTTACAGAAAAGGCTTTCTGATCTCTGTACTAGAGGATCAGCTTCACCCAACAAGAGATGACTAAGAAATAATTCAATTAAAAATGAGAGGAAAAGAGAGAGGGAAAGAGACAAGCAGAATAAACTCTTTGATTGTTGTATGGGTAATAGACGGGAGTTAAAAGATGTCATACAAACTGACAAACTAGATAGTAAAAGCTTAAATAAGCAAATGGGAACTAACAGCATTAAAAAAAGGGGTCAGTACAAAAGTAATCACTAGAATAAAGTTAATAACCTTCCTAAATACAAATTTAAAAAAAAAACAAAAAACAGGACACACAGCATGGAAAAAGAAAAACAAATATAATACTCACAATAATTATAAAATAATGTGACAAAGTAGAGACCAAATATGTCAGTTGAACCTATAAGTATGAAAAGACTCATGAAAATAAATTTTAAGTTTAGCTCACAAAGACCCAACTATATGCTATATACAAAAGATACACTTAAAATAAAGTGATTTATAGATAATAAGAAAGCAATAGTATTTTTGTGTTGTCAGACAAAGTAGAACTCAAGCCAAAAAGTAATAAATATGTTAAAGAAAGGCACTTTTTAAAACTAAAAGCAATAATTCACAATGAAGAATAATAGTTATCAATATCTATGTACCAAATAACAAAGTAACTATCTCCATAAAGCACACACTACAGGAGATACAAGACACAGATAGAAACACACTATTAATAAGAGATTTTAACATACCACTCCTAGGACAAGACAAGTGAAGCTGACAGAAAATAAGTAAGGATATAGAAAATATGAACAACACAATAAGGTAGATTTTATAGATATATAGCAAATTTTACACCCTGGTAATAGAGAAAACACCTTCTCAAGCACACATGAGCATTCTTAAAAATTAATTATATATTAGGTCACAAAGAAAACATCAGTAAGTTTTATAAAAAAGAAATATTTCAAATAAGACTGCTAACAATGCAATAACACGAGACATTGTTAAAATAAAACCGTGGAAGGTCAAATAGAAATAGAAATTACAAAATTTCAAAAAATAATGATAGCATTACATCTCATAATGTATGAGTATACATTTAAAGTAGTGGTCACAGAAAAATTCAGAGCACTAAAATTTGTTTTCAGTAAAAAATGAAAAAATGAACTAAATTCTCAGCTCAAAAAGCAGAGAAAGAAGAACAGAGTGAGCCAAAAGAAAAGAAGAAAACAATAAAATCAGAAGCTAATGAAGTAAAGAACAGATAA
>NW_004443986.1:17475095-17476393 GCF_000243295.1 Trichechus manatus latirostris
AATACCACATTAAGAAAGTAATACACCAAGTGGGTTTTATTTCCGGAATGCAAGGTTGGTTCACTATTAGGAAATCCATTAGTATGATACCATGTTAATATATCTAAAGAGAAAAATCATATGATTATCTGCAGAGATGCTGAAAAACCCTTCAACAAAATTCAACATTTATTCCTGATGAGTTTCAAGAAAATAGAAACAGACGGATGTTTTCTTAACATGATAAATATATATTCCTTAGTATTAAAGCCAGCATCTTACCTAATACAGACACACTAATGACATACAGAACTCAATAGCCCTTATAGTCATAAATATTAGCCAGCTAGAGGATATAATGGTAGAGAAAACTCCATTTATAATAGCAACAAAGAAGCTAAAATACTGAGGAGTAAATTTAACAAGAAAAGTACAAAATTTGTATGAGGAAATGTTAAAGCATTCCCCAGAGAAAAAAAAAGTAGACTTGAACAAACTGAAGAAAACACTTTTTCTTGGATAGAATAACTCAACATCACAATGTCAGTTCTCCCTAAATTAATTTGTATGTTTAATTTCATCTCAATAAAATACCAGCAAGCTTTTATATGAAGCTACACCGTTGATACTAAAGTTCATATGGAAAAAGAAACTGGTTGCAGGGAACCAGGTAAGAGATGATGGAGGCACTGGGAAAAGAAGAAACAGATTTTAGAGAGATTTGGAGATAAAATAGACAAAAATTGTATTTGGTGGATAAAGGAGAGGGAGGTGTCAAGTTCAAAATCAAGAATTCTGGCTTGAGGACCTGGGTGGGTACCATTCCTTCCTCAACCAGGCAGTTTATCATCCTCACATCATACCCCTGTGCCCTTGGAAGTGTTTCTGGTTCCCAAAAAACCCATCATCTCTCTTCTGTCTTCTGGAGTCACAATGGTCACAGTCTTTCAGTCTGGTCTCAGGCTGTATCATCAGGGAGATGATGTTCCTTTCTCTTGACTCTGGTTAGAACACACCAGGTGTGTCCTACCCAGTCCTGGTCCCTGAACCACAAGGGGGTCTTTAACAAACTGGAGCTTGTCTAGGTAAGGTGACCATCGGGAAACCACAACCAATAAGGAAGTTCTGAGGGATCTGGGACTAGAAAGCTTAGAGGAGATGAGAATAAGGGCAATATGGCTCCTGTGTGAAAATGTCTAAAGGCAGAGGGAGCAGAGGTGTTCTGTGTGGCCCTAGAGTACAGAGTAAGGGCTGGTGGGCAGAAGCAGGGGTGGATTACCCAATAAGCAAGGTAAGCACAGCCTTACTTGTGCTTACTT
>NW_004443986.1:17477563-17479482 GCF_000243295.1 Trichechus manatus latirostris
TGGCTGAAGGGTGGTCTCAGGGAATGTCTTCAGTTCTAGTTTAGAAGGATTCTTACGGCCATAGTCTTAGGGGTTCCTCCAGTCTCTGTCAGACCAATAAGTCTGGTCTTTCTTATGAATTTGATTTTGTGTTCTGCAGTTTTTCTCCTGCTCTGTCCCAGACCCTCTGCTGTGATTCCAGTCAGAGCAGTTGGTAGCGGTAGCTGGGCATTGTCTAGTTCTTTTGGTCTCAGGATCCTGTAGGCTATAGTTCATGTGGTCCACCAGTTCACTGGACCAGTTGTTCCCTTGGGTCTTTGGTTTTCTTGATCCTCCTTTGCTCTGGGCAGTAAGAGACCAATAGATGTATCTTAGATGGCTGCTCACAAGCTTTTAAGACACTAGATGCTACTCACCAAAGTAGAATGCAGAACTTCGTCTTTATGAACTATGTGGAGCCAATTGATGTAGATGTCCCCCAAGTCTATTGTCCTTTGCCTTCAAGCTTAGGAACTTCGTCCCTCAAGGTGTTTGGTTATGTCTAAGACGTTTCCCTGACTGTAGCCCATGTATGCTCTATTGTCTATATGAATATATAAGCAGCACCTCCATTTATGTATGTAGAAATATCCACCACCAAACCTATATCTGCAGGTGGGTGTATTACTTTATACCCTCCCACACCTGTTGTCATATCTATCTATCTATCTATCCATTCATAATTAGTGTTTGTTAGTACTATTGTTGCAGGATTGCCTATGCTATAGTAATTACCATTGTTGCCCTTTGTTTTTGCATTCCCCTTATTGTCCTTCCACGTTTTGATCATGTTTTGCTGACTTTCCCCATATTATGTATTGCCTTTTTCTTAACAAATATTAACACATCTTCTATTTGGTAGTTTTCCCTCCATCCCCTGCCCCTATCCCTGGCAACCATCAGAGAAAGTTTTGTTTTTTTTTTTCTTTCCTTGAATAAACCTTTTCTTGTTTCTTTCTAATAGTGGTCTCATGGAATATTTGTCCCTTTGTGATTGATTTATTTCACTCAGCATAATGTCCTCCAAATTAATCCATGTTGTGAGATGTTTCATGGATTCATTATTATTCTTTATCATTGCATAGTATTTCATTGTGTGTATGTGCCACAGTTTGTTAATCCATTTGTCTGTTGATGGGCACTTAGGTTGTTTCCCTCACTTTGCTATTGTGAATAATGCTGCAGTAAACATGGGTGTGCATATGTCTATTCATGTCATGCTTTTAATTTCTTTAGGGTATATATCTAGGAAAGGGATTGCTGTGTCGTGGTATTTCTATTTCTAACTTTTTAAGGAAGCACCATACCGTTTCCCAGAGTGGTTGTACCATTCTACATTCACCAGTAGTGTACAAGAGTTCCAATCTCTCCACAACCTCTCCAACATTTGTTGTTTTCTGATTTTTTTGATTAGGGCCAGTAATGTTGGGGTGAGACAGTATCTCATTGTAGTTTTGATTTGCATCTCCCTAATGGCTCATGGGAGCACTGGTGGTGCAGTGGTTAAGCGTTCAGCTACTAATCAAAACCCTACCAAAACTCTATGAGGCAGTTCTACTGTGTCCTGTAGGGTTGTTATGAGTCGGGTTCGACTCAACGGCAACAGGTTTTTAATGGCTAATGATCACGAGCATTTCTTCATGTGTTTGTTAGCTGTCTTAATGTTTTCTTTGGTGAAGTGTCTGTTCATATCCTTTGCCCATGTTTTTAATTGGGTTGCTTGTCTTTTTGTTGTTGAGGTTTTGAAGTTTTCTGTTGATTTTAGAGATTGGACCCTTGTCAGATACGTTGTAGCCAAAATTTTTTTCTCAGTTTGTAGGTTCTCTTTTTACTCTTTTGGAGAAGTCTTTTGATAAGCATACGTATTTAATTTTTAGGATGCCCCATTTATCTAGTTCATC
>NW_004443986.1:17481460-17483082 GCF_000243295.1 Trichechus manatus latirostris
GCTATCAGTTGACCTCTAAGCACTGTTTTTGCTGTGTCCCAAACGTTTTGGTAAGATGTATTTCCATTCTCGTCTGATTCTAAGAATTTTTTGATTCCCTCTTTGATTTCTTCTATTACCCAGTGGTTTTTTTTTTTTTTCCTTGCTATTTCTATTATTGATTTCTAGTTTTCTGACGTGTGATCAGAGGAAATGCTTTGTATTATTTTGATGTTTTGGATTTTGTTGAGGGTTGCTTTGTGGCCTAAGATGTGGTCTATTTTGTAGAATGTTCCATGTGCACTGGAAAAGCATGTATACTTTGCTGTTGTTGGGTGGAGTATTCTGTTGAGGTTGAGTTGGTTGATTATTGCATTTAGATCTTCTGTATCTTTCTTGAATTTCTTTCTACATATTCTGTCCTTCACTGAAAGTGGCGTGTTGACATCTCCTACTGTTATTGTGGAACTGTTTATTTCTCTTTTCAATGTTGTTAGTTTGTTTTATGTATTTTGGAGCCCTGTCATTTGGTGTGTATATATTTATTATGGTTATGTCCTCCTAGTGGATTGAACCTTTAATCATTATATAGCATCCTTTCTTATCTTTTATGGTGGATTTTACTTTAAAGTTGATTTTATCAGAGATTAATAATGCCACTCCTGCTCTTTTTTGGTTATTGTTTGCTTGATATATTTTTTCTGTGCTTTGAGTTTTAGTTTTTTTTTTTGTCTTTGTGTCTGAGGTGTAGGCAGCATGTAGACGGATCGTGTTTTTTTTAATTATCCATTCTGCCACACTCTGTCTCCTTATTGGTGCAGTTAAGCCGTTTACATTCTGTGTAATTATTCATACGTATGAGTTTTCTGCTGTCATTTTGTTGTATTTTTTTGTGGTGTTGACCATTTCTTTCACTTAATTTACTGCACTGAGTTTTTGTTTGTAGATTTTATTTCCATTTCTTTTGTTATTGTTGATTTTGTGTTTACTGAGTATGTTTTTCATCTTTTTAATTTTGATAGGTAGGTTTGTTAACTTTCATTGTGGTTACCTTGAGATTTACTTTTATCTTCCTAAGTTTAAACCAGTCTTTTATTTCTTGGTATCACCTGGACTTCCTCTCCACATAAAAGTTTATAATTACACCATTTATTCCTGCTTTTTGTTTTGATGTTGTCATTGTTTACACATTGACATCTCTGGTTCCCTGTTTTCAGTATTTTAACTTTTTTTTTTTTTTTGAGCATTCTCTATCTGGGTTGGTATTTGGCTTCTCTGTCTTGTGTCCTAATCTTAGGTTGTTATCTCATGTAGTTGGTTCTCTATCTGAAGGACTCCCTGTAATATTTCTTGTAAGTTCTGTCTAGATTTTACAAATCCCCTTAATTTCTGTTTATCTGGAAATGTCCCAATTTTGCCAATGTATTTGAGAGACAGTTTTGCTAGATATATAATTCTTGGCTGACAATTTTTTTTCTTTCTGTGTTTTATATATGTCATCCCACTGCCTTCTTGCCTGCATGGTTTCTGTTGAGTAATCAGAGCTTAGTCTTATTTTTTCCCCTTTGTAGGTGACTTTTAGTTTTTCCCTAACTGCTCTGAGCATTCTTTCTTTGTTTTTGGTTTTGGCAAGTTTGATTATG
>NW_004443986.1:17484613-17485739 GCF_000243295.1 Trichechus manatus latirostris
TTCAGGCTCCCAGTACAGGTGGCTGGAGGGAGTGTGTGACACCACCAGCCCTCAGACCCCCAGTGTGGGTGACTGGAGGAGGTAAGGCACATCTGGCCTTCAAGCCCTCAGTGTGATCAAATTATATCACATCTCATCATGGAAGTGTTCACATCATCATATGACTGCCAGACTACATCATAACTGCCAAACCACTAAGAATCATGACCCAGCCAAGTTGATGCACAACCTTAACAATCACAGTCCACCCCTTGTCAACTAGGCACCTGTATACATCTCCTTAAACCATACATAATCTCTGAATAAAGACAATCATGAAGTCATATTTGCACCTAACGTGATACAATGAACACACATGCAATGCAGAAATATAACAATTACAGTCCTCATTTCTGCAACTGGTCACGTGGTTGTAACTCGTATTTAGAACCATCTTCTTCCACCACCCATTCTGTAGTCCCTTTGCTCTCAGCAAGTACGTCAGCTGGTCATGGTTTTTTGCCTGGTGGGATGACCCAAACCTTCAATCTTGAATGGTCTGGACCATTAGTAGTCATGTCAGAATTGGGTTGCTGTAGTTTTCCATTGACCTTAATCACAGGGCATGGTGATTGCCCTAAGGGACGTCCTAAGATATCTCCTGCATTCCAGACATACTCTTTTTTACCCCCATTATGTAATATCAATCCAATTTCCTCTTGGTAATCAGTATCAGTCACACCAGCCAATATGATAACTCCTTTCTTTGCCTGTTGATCCAGAGGCATAAGGAGCCCAAAGTGGCCAGGTGGCATTCTTAGCTTCCAGTTCAATGGAATCAGTGATGTGTCTCCAGGTGGGAGCATTCCTCCCTTTGAAACTAAGACCTCTAGATCTGCAGAGCATAAGGTCACAGGGACAGGAAGCAAAAATATTGCAAGTGGATCACTAGGGGTAATAGTGAGTGGTGCCACTCCCATTTCCACCCCTTGATTCCTGGACTCATGAATCCTGGCTATGGAAGAAAGAGCACCGTATATTGGATGCTGGTTTAGAGCATATACAGCCTCTTGGAGAACATTGCCCCAACCCTGCAAGGTATTGCCAACTAGCTGGCACCATAATCCTGTCTTTAAAAGGCCTTTCC
>NW_004443986.1:17489211-17490703 GCF_000243295.1 Trichechus manatus latirostris
AGCTGGCAGTGTGCCAACGAACCTTAATTCTCCATGCTTGCTGTTTTTGTATTGTCTCTCCTTCCACTTGGTGCTCAGTCCAGTTCTTCAGCCTTTTCTTTGATGCTTAGGGATTCTAAGTTGTCATCTATATCCAATTTACTTATTTTTTGCATCTTTGTTGTAAGACCCTAGTGGTGTAGTGGTTAAGAGTTTGGCTGCTAACCAAAAGGTCGGCAGTTTGAATACACCAGGTGCTCCTTGGAGCTGTATGAGGCAGTTCTACTCTGTCCTATAGGGTCACTATGAGTCAGAATTGACTCATTGGCGATGAGGTTGTTGTAAGAGGGATGATATGAAGCATCTGACTACTCTGCCATCTTGACTGCTTCCAACCTTTCCTTTTATTTCCTATGCATTTTGTTTCCATAAGTTACCACTGCACAAACCTATAATAAAAGCAGGAAGGGGCTAGCATATCAGCAAGTCTAGGCCTCCTCGTTTAGACGAGGAGAGCAAAGCCAGACAAGGAAAAGCCTTGTTTAAGATCACATAGAGAGTTAGAGGAGAAGGTCCATTACAGGCCATAAGCCCTTCCCCAGCTCCCCAACAATATTTTCTCCGTTGTCCTTCACAAGGATTCTGTATCAGTTTCCTAGGACTGCCATAACAAATTATCACAAATTAGGTAACTTAAAACAACAGAAATGTATTCTCTTACAGTTCTGTAGGCTAAAAGTCCAAAATCAAGGTGGGGCCATGCTACCACTGAAGGCTTTAGGAGAGAATCATTCCTTGCTTCTTTCTACTTTCTGGTGGTTTTGGTAATTCTTGGTGTCCCTTTGCTTGTAGCTACATCACTTCAGTTTCTGTCTCCATCTTCACACGGCCATCTTCTGTGTATTTATGTCTTCAAATGGCATTCCTTCCTGTGTGTGTTTGTGTCCAAATTTTCCTTTTCTTATAAGATCAGTTGCTGGATCGGGACCCACCCTAATCCAGTATGACCTCTTCTTAACATGATTACATCTGCAAAGACCCTATTTCCAAATAAGGTCTTATTCACAGGCACCAGAGGTTACAACATGAAGAGCCACATCAGGCTCTTCTAAACTTTCTCTATCTTCCTAAAAATTACAGCCCTGCAAACTTCCCCCTCATATTCAACTAGTGACCTCACCTCCTCCTTCACAGAAAAACAGAAGCCAACATAAGGGAAGCTCCTTAATTTCACGTAGCTTCTGCTTCTCACTGTATCCATCCTCTTCTCCTGCCCTCTATCATCATGACTCTCCCTCTGGAACACAGAAAACTCCTACAACTCCATGTTAAAAAGCAAACAGCCCAATAAAAAATGGACAAAAAAATTGAACAGAAACCTCACAAAATAAGATATACAAATGGACACTAAGCACATCAAAACATGCTCAACCCCATTCATCATCAAGGAAATGCAACTTAAAACCACAGTGAGATACCACTACATCTATTAGAATAACTAAAACCTATTGCC
>NW_004443986.1:17492045-17493233 GCF_000243295.1 Trichechus manatus latirostris
TAACAAGTTGTGGTATATTTGTACAATGGAATACTACTAAGCAATAGAAAGGATGAATTACTAATACATAGATTAATGTAACAACATGGATTAATCTCTCAGACATTATGCTTAGTGAAAGAAGTTGAATATAGAGAATATACTGTATTATTCCATTTATACCACAGTCCAGTATAGACAAAACTAATCTAAAAGGAAAAAAATCAGAATAGTGGTTGTTTGGTTGTAGGGGAAGAGACACAGGAGAACTTTGTAGGCTGAAGGAAATATTCCATATCTTGATTGGGATGAGGGGTTACACAAAGGTATTCCTTTGTCAAAATGCATTGAATTGGACACTAAAGATTTGTGCATGTCAATATATGCAAATTTTACCTCTCTCTGAAAAAAAAAAAAAGAGAGAAGAAAAGAACTTTCATAAATATGACCACGAGAACACAATGCTAGGGCCTCTTGCAGGGCTTTGAAAGAGCCCATCCAAGTGAGGGGTCCTGTTGCTTTACTGAAGCTACATAGAAAATCTGCCTCTGCCCCTAGGCTCACATTCTGGCCACCACATTCACTTGGTAGTTGTGTGACTTTGGAAAGATTAACATCTTAGTGCCTTGACTTCTGCATCTGTAAAATGTGAATACTCACAGAGCCTGTCTCATTGGATTGATTAATGAATTACATGAGATAACTTAGAACACTACCTGGCTTATAGTTTGCCTGCAACAAATGTTACTACTACCAGTTACCATCGAGTAGATTCTGACTCATGGCGTCCCCATGTGTGTCAGAGTAGAACTGTGCTCAGTAGAGTTTTCAATGGCTGATTTTTTGGAAGTAGATCACCAGGTCTTTCTTCTGAGGTGCCTCTGGGTGCACTTGAACCTCTAACCTTTCAGTTAGCAGTTGAGTGTGTTAACCATTTGTAACACTCAGGGACTCACAACAAATATTAGCTATTATGTTACAGATCTAGTTTTCTAAGAAAAAACAGTTGAGAAATTCTGTTAAAGGCCGTGCGGACCTACTGAAGAGTGTGACATGCTTAGGTTTGCCTTTTAGAAATAATCACAGAGGCAGCGGTGGGGAGGAAGAACTGGAGGGAAAAAGAATGGAGACTAGTGACAGGACTGAACTAACATGAAAAGGAATGAGACATTGATCTAAAGAATTAAAAAAAATAACTATATTCAAAGC
>NW_004443986.1:17508217-17520105 GCF_000243295.1 Trichechus manatus latirostris
AGCTTCTTGTTTTGTTTTGATATGCCTAAATAGGCTGCTCATATGAGCTAGTTTGATTACTGGCACCTTTGAAGCTCTAATGTCCTGTCACCAGGTGTTTAGATCTGTTACTAGGTATGTAAGCTCAGGAGTCCGCCCACTCCTCCTGTATGGATTCAGCTCTGGTGCCCAGGTAGATAGCCACCAAGTGTGTGGTGTAGGTTCTCACTTACAGTCCTAGACAGGCATGGGTAATTGGTGTAGGCACAGGCATCGGGCTGGAGCAGGGGGACACACTCTGAGCAAGGCAGGGGGCTGACGGCTTCCCCCTTGTGTCCAGGAGGAAGACATATCCCTATTCCCTAGAGCACGTAGGTGGGTGGGTTTTGCAGCCAGACTATGAGCACCTAATGCTGTTGGCTGTAAGGACTTGGGGGCACCTCTTATTCATGGGTCCCTCTCACAGGTAGCTAGGTGGCGTGGGTGGAGTCACCAGTCCTCAGGCCCCTGATGTGGGTAGGTGAAGACCATGCTTAATGGGCAGAGCCGTGTCAAATGTCAAGAACCTGCCACTTCATAGGTGAAACAGTTGACGTTAGGGCTCCGGTATATACCCTGTTGTACTGTGGTAATGAGGGCCTATGCTGTTTAAATGGGCCCACACAAGTCTCTGCAGGGGGAAAGGCATTCAAAGTCCGTGGATCCCTTATCCCTGTACCTAGGCAAAGGAGCTGTGCCTACCCTGGGTTCCTGACTTTGTGGAGCTGGCAGTTTATTTTTTCCTCTGTTTGTTGATTTGTTCACTCTCCAAGGCAGAGAGAATGGCTCCGGGTGCGTGATGGATCCTACTTCTGGCCCAGGGGACTTGGCAATTGCTGAAGCTGGTGCCTAGCAGGGAGCGGGGAGGTAAATGGGAGAGAGGTTTTTCCTTAAGGGGTTGTTTTTGATCCACGCAGTAGGCAGTACGCAATTACTTATCTTTCCCCGATCCAGGGCTGCTTCTCACTAGCTCTGGCTGACTGTATAAACTATCTGGTGCTGGGTCTCTCCCGGTGCGGAAGGTGCACCTCCCGAGCACCACCGGTTGCCTGCCTCACCACTCACCCCCAAGCTGATCAGGCCTGAAGGGCCCAGGCTCTCAGCAGGTCAGGTCTGGCAACTCCTCGCTGCTTCCGAACCACCTCTCCCTCCCCCTGCCACTCAGTCCAGTTCCTAAACTCTGCGTTTGATGTTCAGGGCTCCCAGATTGCCATATATAATCAATTCACTTGTTTTTTCAGGTCTCTGTTGTAAGAGGGTCCACCGGAATCATCTGACTACTCTGCCATCTTGTCCCCGCCTCCTGAAATAAAAGTTTTAAAAATATGATTGTGTAATATTACAGAGTGTTCTTCAACTCTGCCCGTCTGCTTGTGCTAAATTGTGAGTACCTCCAGAACCACAGATTCGAACAGGGAGAGAAGTAACATGGGCTTTCAGTTCTATTGGAAATGAGACTTCATTATGTTGAGCGTATGTACATTTGGTGGGAAGGGGGGCAGTGGTGTTTCAGTGGTAGAATTCTCTCCTTTCATGCAGAGAGCAGGATTTGATGTTAATGCATCTCATGTGCAGCTAGACTAAGAGGGACTAGGTAGAAAGGCCTGGCTAACTATTTCTGAAAATCAGTCAGTGAAAATCCTATGGATCATAATGGTCAGATCCAAAACTCATCATGGGGATGGCCCAGAACTGGGCAGTGTTTCCTTCAGTTGTGCTTGGAGTCTCCATGAGTGGGGAGAGGTTGCCCATCCAAGTGAGGGGCCCTGAAGTTTTACCTGAAGCTAATAACAACAACATGTACACTTGGCCATGGAAATGTTTATCCAGGAGTGGAATTGTCCATCACAGGGAAGGTGTATTGTCAGCTTCAGTAGATACTGCCAAACAGTCCTTAAAAAGTGGTTATACCACTTGACACTGCTCTCAGTAGTGTAGAAGTCCCAGAGTGCCACTTGGTATTTCCCGTCATTTTCATTTTAGGCATTCCGGTAGGTGTGTTCATTGCTGTTTCTATCACCCACACATTCTTTTTATATTCCCTCCCTGGAGTGGTGATCCAGTTTTTCACCCCATTTTTTTCGTGACTTTGCAACCAATTCACTCTTCTAGCAGGTGGGAGGGATGGCCGGTCACCTGGGGCCTAATCACAAGAGGCAGGTCTGCTGAGGCAAGGCCACGTGAGAGATTTATGGGGCACCTAGATTCTCGTCTCTATACCCCTGGGTTATCGTTTCCTTGTCTCATCTCCATTGGTGCCTCTTGCCTTTCCTCATCTCTGCACGTCCCACGAAGGATAATCAGAATTTACCTTGTACAAAAAGTCTCGTTACCCCTCCCCCGCCCCCCCATACTCCTCCTCCTTTCCTGGGGTTTTGTCTTGACCTTGGCAGGGAATGGCTGTGTGACCTTGGGCAAATCATTAACCTCTCTGGGTCTCTTTCCTCATCTGTGGAGCTCGGGCAGCATTAAGTCTAGTTCCCTATCTGATTTCATGTTTTATGAACCTTTAAGGCCCAGGGGCGAAAGAACAGAAACGGAAGTGTGTATTCAAGTAGGTCTCCTAGAGTCTCCATGGGCGAGTACAAGCTTATGCACCGAAGGTCCTTGTGAGTCTCAGTTTGCATGACTAGGATGGCGCTGTCTCCATCAATGTCCACCCTATTGAAGTGGGTTGACGCATTTTTGTGCAAATCTGTTCGCGTGGGGCTACTTGCGACATCACAACACAACCAGGCCCCAAACACGAAGAGAGCCCACAGCAGGCCGCCCAAGAATTCGGGGTCCTTCCTCCGGGACTTTGTGTTGAATCTGCTGGCGGCGACCCGGCGCCGCGTCGCGGGGTGGAGAATGTGCGACTGCGCGCACACCATGACGTTTACGCGGCGATTTCATCATGCTCCGGGCCGGGCCGCGCGCGCCGCTTCCGCTGCCGCCCCCTCCGGACGTCCCTGGGTTGCCGGCTCATGCCTTCTCCCCGTCTGGCGCTGCTTAGAGTTGCCGGCAACGCTCTGTTGCTGTCGCTGACTTCCCCGCTCTTACCTCGGCCCCAGTCCCAGCCTCCGCTCTTGTCCCGCCGGCCCCTCAGCACGCCCGCCCGCCCCCGGACCTCATTTTCTGCCGTCCCCTCCCGGAGCAGCATGGACGGCGTCGGGGCTGAAGAGGTGCTGGCACCTCTCAGACTAGCCGTGCGCCAGCAGGTACCGGCATTGCGTGTCCTCCTCTTGGCCCCGGACTCTCCTGTCCCTGGTTCCCTCCTGGTCATCCCTCTCTCTCTTCCCCGGCACCTGTCCATCCTTCGCTGGTTACCCCCTCCCTTCATTCTCTGGAAGCCCTTCGTTCCTCGGCGTCTTCCACGTTTCCCCAGCTTTGGACCTGTCCTCCGCATACGGAGGCCACCACCTCACCTCGCCCCCTACCCCCGCGAGCCCCCTTCCTTCCCCTCTGCTTGGGTGATTCACTCGGATCCCCTTCGACATTCTGCATCTTTCCCTCCCAAGCTGTTCTTTCCCAATCCTTGTCACTGCCCTCGCCTCTTTCCTCTCCGGTGGGCTTTGCCCTGGGATCTGTGATCCTTTGGTTTTCTTCGCGTCCTAGTTGAATAACCTTAACTTCCATTTTCCAGTCTTTGCTGTGCTTTTGGTGCACCCTGGCTGGCGAGGTTCCTAATTTCCTGGTCGGTTGTGAACCGAAGCTACCAGTTCTCTATCTTCTAAATCTTCGTCTTCCTTCACTGAATGGTTAATTATCCGAATGATCGGCTGAGAAAAAAATGTTGAAACGTGGAACGCGGTGTCGAACCTTCTTTTCTTATAATATGAATCTATGATCCTTCTCTCCTGTCTCCTTTTCTGAGTTCTGAACTGACTGGCGGATAAAGGTCACTTGGAATGAGTGATCTTTCAGAACGTAAACCTGGGAAATTGTAAATGTTGCTGAGTTATTCGGTGAATCAACCATCCTCGATATGGAACACTTTGAAATTTGATTTTGTGGAAGGGAGAGAGGTTTTATGGGTTGGAGGACTTGATTTAATACAGGCCTTTTCTTAGGGCACTGCATAGAGATCAGAATTTAGAGAGGGCAAAGAAAAGATTATTTTAAATGGATTCTCACATCCAGTCAGGTAGAGCCAAGCTTGCAGTAGGACCCCGGGGATCCGTGACTTAGTAGTAAACACCAAACGGGTTTCTCCTGCACGGGCGCCTGATGCAATAACTTCTCTTAGCTGAGGAGGGTGAAACCCGCTCTCCCAAATAATTCATAGGGGCAGAGCTGCTGCAAATTCTGCCACGTTGCAATCTCTGTTTCTCTCTAGTTTGAGCCTGACTGCTTTAGTAGTGTTTTATTTTGAAATTTCACAGTGAGTTTAATTTTTTCTTCTTTATTTTTAGTATCGAGGACACTGAGTGTGCTTATTCTTCATCTCCCCCACTACCCAGCCTCCCAGATAAAATTAGGTGTGGTTCCTTTGTCTTTTCTGTAACTCTCAGATTTTTCTATCTCCTTCCCTTTTATAAAGGAGAATACATCTAATTTGGGAAAAAACACACACCCAAACCCCTCCCTCTGCCACGTTAGCCTGGAAGTGCACTGCAAATTACCCTTCTGTAGTAAGACTATGGAACTAGTTAAATGAAGTTTGATTGTAAAACAGCCTTCTGATGCTATTACTGTCTTGTGTATTGTTTATGTTGACCTAATAGTTAATTTTTTTTGGTACTTTAAAATGTTTTCCAAATATGTATGTTTATATAAGTTAGTTTGGATCCTCTTATTTTACAGGGCAGCACAAATGTCAGTTAACTACAGGAGTCTTTGAATCATACTTCATGTCAGCTGGAAGGGGATTCAAAGATCATCTAGTTGACCCCTTTATTTTGCATGTAGGGAAATGAGACACCCCGTCACCTCTATCCATTTTATGTATTTCCATTGTAAAATTTGTGCAATTGAAGATACTTCTGGAGTGTGATTTTTAAGGTGCTTAATGACTGGTCTTGTTAGTGATATGTGTTTATATAAGTTTACTGATCTGCTAAGGAGCCCTGGTGGCCCAGTGGTTAAGCACTGAGCTGCGAACCAAAAGGTGGTTTGAACCCACCAACAGTTCAGCAGAACGATGTCGCAATCTGCTTCTGTAAAGATTTACAGCCGTGGAAACTCTGTGGGGGCAGTTCTAGTCAGTCTTATAGGGTCACTATGAATCAGAATCAACTCAATCAACTCAACAGCAGTGGGGACTGATCTGCTAAACTATCCTATGTGGATGCCGTTGCTGTTTAAAGGTTTGGTTTGTTGATTGACTGAGATGTAGTATTTTCCCATGGCATATTCTTAGTTATTTTCTGGAGAATTAGTTATGGAACTTGTAGGTTGGCTTCAGAACATCTAGCAAACTGCATTGGTTGTTTGAATAAGGGCCTGTCAAGTTAATTTTTAACTCATGGCGACCCCTTGTGTTTCAGAGTAGAACTGCCCTCCATACTGTTTTCACACCTGTTACTGTTTGGAAGAAGATCTCCAGGCCTTTCTTCCAGGGCACCTCTGGGTGGGTTCAAACAGCCGACCCTTTGGTTAGTAGCCTAGTGCTTAACCCTTTGTGCTACCCAGGGAAGGGCAATTCAGTTTGTTTGCTTTTTTTAAATTGGAAGCTAACATAGGCTGGCCAGTGTTTGTTTCGCCAAAATAGAATGTTAAAAAAACTAGTACTATGATCTAATTTCCCTCATCATTTCATAAAAGACAGGATATTTTAATACATGCAAAACAAAAAGACAGACCATAAACTTAGAGTAAAAAACAGTCTTTTATATTTAGGAGGCTTAGTTTTGGAAAAGATCTAATATATTGTCCTTATTTTTCTTATTTTATCCATTATTGATGAAATTTTGTTCTGGAGTATATTATTTGGGAAACCTTGCTCTAGGGCAGTGGTTCTCAAAGTGTGTTCTGCACACCCATGGAGGTCCCCAAGGTCAAAACCATTTTACTAAGATGTTAATTACCTCTTCACTGTGTTGACATTTGCAATGATGGTGCGAAAGTAGTAGTGAGTGAAACTGCTGGCGCCTTAGCATGAATCAAGTCAGGGGCACCAAATCGTACTAGTGGTCATTACATTCTCTTCCACACTCTCTCAGTTAAAGTCAGTTTTGCCTAAGAATGTTCTTGACGAAGCCATAGAAATTATTAATTTTATTAAATTCAGACCCTTGAGCACACATATTTTTAATATTCTGTGTGATGAAATGGGAAGTATGCATAGAGCATACTGCAGTGATGATTGTCTCAGGAAAAGCATTTGCATTGCAAACTGAACCATCCCCTTTTTTTTCATGGAATGCTGTTTGTAAAATGTCTGACAAACAGTTGTTATGCAGACTTGAGTGTTGGACATTTAGTTTTTTTTGAATGAATGAAGTGAGCCTGTCACTTCAAGGATTAATTTCTAAGACAGTAAATATTGATAGGAATAACTCACATAAACAAAAGCTTTTTAGGGTTCTCAATTTTTTAAGAGTATAAAGGGGTCCTGAGACCAAAAGTTTAAGAAGCACTGCTTTAGGAGAATGAAAGTATCTGATTTACATTAAGACAGATTTAGGTTTCTATCTGAAATGCAGCACCCCCAGAACCTCCCATTACCTCAGCCTGTTTTTTCCTTGAAATCCAAGAGTTTCACCTTCATTCATTGATTTTCCACTCACTCTTCCCACTGCAATCTGCCTTTGATCTCCAACACTACCTTTGCCTGGTACCCTAAAGTTCGCTTTTCTGTGGTCATCACATTTTACCTATTTCAGCGTTTGACTGTGTTCATCACTCCATCATTTCAAGAATTGCTTTATTTTTTTTCCTTGACTTTGTCTAAACATTAGGTAGAATTCAAGTAGCTTAAGAAATATATGCCTCAAAGATCTTTCTTCGTGCAGGCAGTAACTGTTCAGATGAATTTTACCTGATCTGGAAGTGTAGGGTGGGACTGGTATAGAGATTTGGTGAGTTATTTTCAGTATCATTGTCTGGGCTTAAAGGAGAATCCCTATGTGGTGCAAATGGTTAAAGTGCTCATCTGCTAACAGACAGGTTGGAGGTTCAAGTTTACTCAGAGGTGCCTTGGTAGAATTGATAATTCTTCTTGTAAGATAAGATAATGCCTGTTAACCCATTGCTGTTGAGTCAGTATTGACTCCTGGCAACCCTGAGTGTTACAGAGTAGAACTGTCCCATAGGATTTTCTTGGCTGTAATCTTTTTACCAAAGTAGAGTGCCAGGCCTTTCTTCTGTGGTGCCAGTGGGTGTGTTTGAACTGCCAGCCTTTAGGTTAGGATGTATGAATAATATAATTTCTGTTTCAGCATTTCAAGGTTTGATTTATTGGAATAAGGAGGACACAAATAAAACTCAAAGCTAAATAGCAAGGCGGCTTATTGTGAAGAGCCCTGGATTTTTCTTTGCTTTGATTTTCTGAACTGTAAGTGCCAGTTAAAACTCTTGGTTAATTTACAAAGGGCAAACGAAATATTTTTAACATTTTTGTTAATAGTTATACTTGGAAATCTGAGATGAACTCGTTAATCCTACATAAGACCCCTCTAGGCCCATGTGTGTACAGTTTAAAGCCAGACATATTACAAAGGTGAGAAAATATTTTCTAGTTTTTTTTTTACCCCCCTTGGTCTACTGAATATGCACCATGATATATATGAATGATCCAAGAGGAAGATCTCTTGGAATGATTTTGTCATCTAATGACTACTCTGCTTTATAATTATAGACTGTTAGTTCTAATATACTTTATTATGGTAAGGATTTATGCAGGGACTAAGCTTATAGTTGATGATGATTTTTTATTTTGTTTCTGTGCCCCCTGAGTCTTTGCTATGCACATTAAACCACAGGGACACTTCATTTATTTTTTATTGTTGTACTTTAAGTGAAAGTTTACAATTCAAGTTAGTCTCTCATACAAAAATGTATACATACATCATTATGTGACCCTAATTGCTCTCCCTACACTGTGACAGCACACTCCTCCTTTCCACCTCTAATTTCCCTTGTCCACTCAACCAGCTCCTGACCCTCTCTGCCTTCCTATCTCATCTCCGGACAGGAGCTGCCCACCTAGTCTCATGTATCTACCTGAGCTAAGAAGCACACTCCTCACGAGTACCGTTTTATGTCCCATAGTCCAGTCTAATCTTTGTCCAAAGAGTTGGCCTTGGGAATGGCTTCAGTTCTGGGCCGACAGAGAGTCCAGGGGCCATGCTTTCTGGGGATCCTCCAGTCTCAGTCAGACCGTTAAATCTGGTCTTTTTACTGTAATTTGAATTCGGCACCCCACTTTTCTCATGCTCCATCAGGGACTCTCTGTTGTGTTCCCTGTCAGGGTGGCCATTGGTGGTAGCCAGGCACCATCTAGTTCTTTTGGTCTCAGGCTGATGCAGTCTCTGGTTTATGTGGCTCTTCCTCTCTCTAAGGCTAATACTTTGGTTGTGATGTTCTTTATTCTTGTTTACTACAGGTGAGTTGGGACCAACTGATGCATCTTAGATGGCTGTTTGCTAGCTTTTAAAACCCCAGACGCCGCTCACCAAAGTACGATGCAGAACATTTTCTTAGTAAACTTTGTTATGCCAGTTGACCTAGATGTCTCCTGAAAGCATGGTCCCCAGACCCCCACCCCTGCTACTCTGTCCCTCGAAGTGTTTGGTTTATTCAGGAAACTTCTTAGCTTTGGTTTAGTCCAGTTGTGCTGACTTCCCCTGTAGTGTGTGCTGTTCTTCCTTTCACCTGAGATAATTCTTGTCTACTATCTAGTTAGTGAATAACCCTCTCCCTCCCTCCCCACCCTCGTAACCATCAAAGAATACTTTTTTCTGTGTTTAAACCTTTTCTTGAGTTCTCATAATAGTGGTCTTATACAATATTTGTCCTTCTGTGACTGACTAAATTCACTCAGCATAATGCCTTCCAGATTCCTCCATGTTACGTTTCATGGATTCATCATTATTCTTTATTGTTGCATAGTATTCCGTTGTGTGAATGTACCATAATTTGTTAATCCATTCATCCGCTGATGGGCACCTAGGTTTCCATCTTTTTGCTATCATGAACAGTGCTGCAGTGAACATGTAGTTGATGATTCTTGAGGGTAGTTTAGAGATGTTGATAATGTTTTACATCAGTTTTATTCACACGTGCATACATACACATGTTGTAGTTGGGTTGTGAAGAAAGTAGAAGAAAATCAGAGATCAGGAATTCTTGAGTACTTCTATTCCATGTCCAGATCACCTCCAATTCCTTTGTTTTCAGGATTGGGTCATTATAAATTATAATTTTAATTGTTCCATTATTCACAATAGCGTGGCTGTTTTTCTTCACTGAAACTTTAAAGTTGATTAACTCAAGGTAGGAATCCACACTACTTCCATATGATAACTAGCCTCTGCTTGAATATGTGCTCCCTAATTCTATCTCTAAGGAGCCCTAGCTGTACAGTGGTTAACCGCTCAGCTGCTAACTAAAAGGTCTGCAGTTCAAACCCACCAGAGGCTCCACAGGGGAAAAAGCCCTGGTGATCTGCTTCCATAAAGATCACAGCCTAGGAAACCCTATGGGGCAGTTCTACTCTGTCCTATAAGGCTACTATGAGTTAGAATTGACTTGACAGCACCTACAGCAACAATTCTATCCTGAACTTATTTATAAAGAAAAAAAAAAATGATTTAAGGAAACTAATTGCAATTTTTTCCTCCCTTTTTGCTTGAGGCTTTGCTGGCCAGTGCTTTTTAAGAAACTTCAAGAGAAAAAGTAGATACACTATGCGGAAGCACCAATACTTAAGACACGGGAGACGTTCAAAAGAACTACTTGCCTTTGTCTCTCAGACATCCAAAAACAACCACTATTTGCCACCCTGTCTTTACAACAAAGGCTGTCATAGGGTCCTTACTGCCATCAGAAAGCACAGTTAGTGAGCATTTATGAGTTGGGTATTCTGACAGGTAGAGGCTGGGAAAAGAACTACTGCTCTCCCTTGAATGAGTAAAGAGTAAGTAAATAGGTACTTGTTGAATACTGTGTGCTTGGCGCTATACTGAGCTTAGGTAGCGATATCAGTCAACAAATAAACATGAGTGTCTCCTCTATACCAGACTTTCTTGGTTCTGTGGGTACAGTGATGAACATGTCAGACTTCCTGTCCTAAAAGAGCCTACAAAACCAAAAAATAAAAAACCAAACCCATTGCCATTGAGTCAATTCTGACTCATAGCGACGCTACAGGACAAAGTAGAACTGCCCCATAGGATTTCCAAGCAGCGGCTGGTGGATTTGAATTGTCAACCTTTTGGTTAGCAGCCAAGCTCTTAACCAGCGCACCACCAGGACTCCAAAGAGCCTGATGTCACATTCTTCTTCATATAGTCCAGCTTCTCAGATTATTTGCTCAGCATACAGGTTGAATAGGTGTGGTGAAAGGATACAACCCTGATGCACACCTTTCCTGACTTTAAAACACGCAGTATCCCCTTGTTCTGTTTGAACAACTGCCTCTTGATCTATTTACAGGTTCCTCATGAGCACAATTTAAGTGTTCTGGAATTCCCATTCTTCCCAGTGTTATCCATAATTTGTTTTGATCCACACAGTCGAATGCCTTTGTATAGTCAATAAAACACCGGTAACATCTTTCTGGCATTCTCTGCTTTCAGCCAAGATCCATCTGACATGAGCAACGATACACCTCATTCCATCTCCTCTCCTGAATCTGGCTTGAATTTCTGGCAGTTCTATGTTGGTATACTGCTGTAACTGTTTTTGAATTATCTTCAGCAAAATTTTACTTGTGTGTGATATTAATGATATTGTTTGATAGTTTCTGCATTCTTTTGGGTTGCACTTCTTTGGAATGGGCACAAATATGGATCCCTTCCAGTCAGTTGACCAGGTAGCTGTCTTCCAAATTTCTTGGCATAAACGAGTGAGCACCTCAAGTGCTGCATCCGCTTGTTGAAACATCTCAGTTGGTATTCCATTAGTTCCTGTGGAGCCTTGTTTTTTGCCAGTGCCTTCAGTGTAGCTTGGACTTCGTCCTTTGATACCATCGGTTCTTGATTATATGCTACCTCATGAAATGGTTGAATGTTGACCAATTCTTTTGGTACAGTGATTCTGTTTATTCTTTCCATCTTCTTTTGATGCTTCCTGGGTGGTTCAACATTTTGCCCATGGAATCCTTCAGTATTGCACAACTGGAGGCTTGAATTTTTTCTTCAGTTCTTTCAGCTTGAGAAATGCCAAGCGTATTCTTCCATTTTGATTTTCTAACTCGAGGTCTTGGCACATTTCATTATAATACTTTGTCTTCTCAAGCCACCCTTTGAAATCTTCTTTTCATCTCTTTTGTTTCATCATAAAGATTACAGCCTTGGAAACCCTATGGGGCAGATCTACTGTGTCCTATACGATCGCTATGAGTCAGAATCCACTTAATGGCAGTGGTTTCGTTAAGCTGAGCGCTTAACCATTGTGCCAATAGGACTCCTTTCTGGAAAGATTACAGCCAAGAAAACTATGTGGAGCAGTTCTACTCTGTAACACATGAGTTGGGGGGCCGTCTTGATAGCAGGTAACAATAACAGGTATTACTACAACTTGTTTAGGTATAGATTTTTGGTTTTTGTATATTGTTTAGATTTCCTTGTGCTTCCTGAATCTGAGAATTCATACCTTTGAGCAATTCTTGAAAAAAAAAAAAATCTTAGCCATTTGCTTTTTAAATATTACCTCTTAAACAAATTTTTTTTTTTTCCATTGCCTACATTTGGTTTTTATTTTATGAGATTCCTGCATTTGAGAGT
>NW_004443986.1:17522023-17542906 GCF_000243295.1 Trichechus manatus latirostris
TGTACAGGCAGCCCCTGGATTACGAATGTCTGACTTATGTACACCCCATGGTTGCAAACCAACTCCCGTAAAGCCTATAATCCTAAAAATTGAGGTGCATACAATGGCTCGTAAGAACAAATGGGCGCTACTTTGTGACTCACATCAAAACATTATTCCTCCTCCTCCTCACTTATTGACTGTCTCGTTATCTGACATTTCACATTTACGACAATAGTAAAAAACCTACTATCCCACTATTTTGCGTATGAACAACGTACATCTGGCAGTAACGAATGCTTAGGTGGGAGGTGAGAGTAACTCTGGCCGTGATGGTTAACATTATATGTTACCTTGGCTGGGCCATGATTTTCAGTGGTTTGACAGTTACTAATGATGTAATTTGGCAGTTATATAATGATGTAGTTATCCTCCATTTTGTGGCCTGATTTGGTCATCCTCCATTTTCGAATAATGTCAGTTTTGTATAACGACCTGCTTTTTGGAACCTAACCATGTTGATAAGTGAGGAGAGGTTGTATTATTATTATTATGTTATTATGTTAAAGATGTTTTAGTGTACCTGGAAGTGTTTAATGTTTGTTATGCATGGAAAGTTACACCATATTCTATATACTAAGACAAACATTTGACTAATGGATGTTAGATACAAACTGTACCTAACTGTTCCAGCTTACATATAAATTTAACTTAAAGACAAACTTAGGAACAGAATTCATTAGTAATCCAGGGAATGCTTCTATTTTTTTTCCCCTTAAAGGAAAAAGTCTATCTTCTACCTGCTTCCAAACCTTTCAAACAATAAAGCTCTTTCCCATCACCACACTGAAATACCTTGGGTTTATAAGTCACCAGTCCATTATAGGGATCCACTAAAAATCCATGTTGCTTTTCAGTACGTGCATCTAAATAAGCTTAGTCTTGTAATCTTGAAAATGATCATGTAATTTCCTAAATAATTAAGCAAAGGTATCTTTTCAGTGACTCAAAGGGGGAAAAAAACCCTAAGGTTTCTGTTTCTTTAAAGGTATCAAAATCTTGCCTGTCTGATAAATTTATATTGAGTTTTCTTAAGGAATAAACTAAATTTAGATGTATAAGTTCAGATTCTTACCCACTCCCCTAATCACACACTTTTTATTTAAAAATCTCACACAGGAGTTGGCGTTACAGCCCCAAGATGATATTATAGACAGAGCCAAAATGGAAGATACCTTGAAGAGGAGATTTTTCTACGATCAAGCTTTTGCTATTTATGGAGGTAGGGAATTAATGAAAGAAAGTGCAATTGTGTTGATAAACCAAAAACTAAACCCATTGTCATCAAGTTGATTCTGACTCATAGTGACCCTATAGGACAGAGTAGAACAGCCCCATAGGGTTTCCAAGGAGCAGCTGGTGGATTCAAACTGCTAACCTTTTGATTAGCAGCTGAGCTCTTAACCACTGTGCCACCAAGGCTCCAATTGTGTTGATTAGGAAAAGAAAAAAAAAAACTGTTGCTGTTGAGTGGCTTTAAATATTGTTCTTAAATCAAGAACATAGCTTGCTAGTTGATGTCTAATCGTATCAAGTTGGAGCCCTGGTGGCACAGTGGTTAAGAGCTCTACTGCTAACCATAAGGTTGGCAGTTCAAATCCACCATCTGCTCCTTGGAAACCCTATGGGGCGGTTTTACTCTGTCCTATAGTGTCGCTAGGAGTCAGACTCAACTAGACGGCAACAGGTTTGGTTTGTATCAAGTCACATGAAGCAGAGGATAGCTATGTTGCATTTGTTAGAGTAGCCATATGGTGTAATACCAGTTCTTACTTTCCTCCACCTACGTATTCTTTTTTTTGTGTGTGCTTTAAGTGAAAGTTTACAGTTGAAGTCAGTTTCACATACAAAAATTATACACACATTGCTATGTGACCCTAGCTGCTCTCCCTATAATATAACAGCACATTCCTCTTTTCCACCCTGGATTTCCCATGTCCATTCAGCCAGCTCCTGTCCCTTTTTGCCTTCTCATCTTGCCTCTGGACAGGAGCTGCGCATTTAGTCTCATGTATCTACTTGAGCTAAGAAGTACACTCTTCACGAGCGTCATTTTATGTCTTACAGTACAGTCTACTCTTTGAATAGTTGGCTTCGGGAAGGGTTTCAGATCTGGGCTAACAGAGAGTCTGGGGACCATGTCTTCCAGAGTTTCTCCAGTCTTAGTCAGAGCATTAAGTCTGGTCTTTTTACTAGAATTTGCGTTCTGGACCCTACTTTTCTCCTGCTCCGTCAGGGACTCTCTGTTGTGTTCCCTGTCAGGGTGGTGGTTGGTGGTAGCCGGGCACCATCTAGATCTTCAGTGTTTCAGGCTGACGGAGTCTCTGATTTATGTGGCCCTTTCTGTCTTTTGGGCTAATACTTTCCTTGCGTCTTTGGTGTTCTTCATTCTCCTTTGCTCCAGGTGGGTTGGGACAAGTTGATGTATCTTGGATGGCCGTTTGCTAGCTTTTAAGACCCCAGATGCCCATCTGTCTATTCTTGAAGATTGCTTTTTTCCTTTAGAATATAAGGGAATTGTTGGCCCAGGTATTAAGCATTTGATGTGTCCATGTACTTACAGACTCCTCTTAAAATTCCATGAAACCAAGCTATAGTTTAGCTTAACTATTTAAAAATGTCTGCCTTGAGCATTTTGCTCTTTTAAGAACTATTTATACAGGATCAAATTGACAACACCAACTCGAAAGATTATATGGGAACCTTAGAAAGCAGTGAGGTTATGTTAATGGTGGAGGAACAGCTCAGAAATGGAGGGTGAGAATGGTTGCACAACTCAAAGAATGTCCTCGTCACTGAACTGTACATGTAGTAGTTGTTGTCGTGTGCCATGGAGCCAGTTTCAACTAATAGCAACCCTATGGGACAGAGTAGAGCAGCCCCACGGAGTTTCCTAGGCTGTAATCTTTACGGGAGCAGATCGCCAGGTCTTTTCTCCCATGGAGCGGTTAGTGGGTTTGAACCACTGACCTGTTGGTTAACAGCTGAGCACTTTAACCATTGTACTACCAGAGCTCCTTTTTGTACATATAGAAATGGTTGAATTGGTTTATGTTTTGCTATGTATGTTCTCAACAACAAAAAATGCCATGGAGACTTAGGAGCAGTAGAGGGCCAGCCTAGTACTGGCTAAGAGATTTGCACCCCTCAACACAAAGGCAGTGATATAACAGAGTGTCCCTGTAGTATTCTTTATGGGCAACTCCTAGAGAAAACATTCTTCATAGGTATGTAGATAAATCTCTGCATCTTTCTGAATGCTATGTTAGTGAATATGATCTGTTGATTAAATGTTGAACTTTTTTTTTATAGTCAAAAGAGATTATTGTAACAATCTTAGATTTATGGTACTTTGCCGTTGAAACTTGATTAGAGTTTGGCTAAGTAGATCTCTAAATGTTTAACTACTTGGAGTTTAAATAGTGGCTCAAATACCCAAAACACATTAGAAAATTGGGTACTGAAATTTTATATCATTTGTTAATCACCTGATGTGACAAGTTATTTTTTAATTTCTATGGCAGAAAACTGTTATCTGCTTATTCTGTTTCTTCTCTGTGGGAGAACTTTGTTACTTTTTAATTTTGTGCTAATCCTACTAAAAATTACAAATATGGAAATAGTAAGTGAAGTGAGAGCTTTTTTATTTTACTTCCGTTTGTCGTCTAACGGGAAGTGAGGCTCTTCAGTGTTGAGGGATTTGAATTGTTCACCTGAATGCATTCTCAGAATTACACGAAGCCTTAACAGGTATTTGTTTTTTTGTCTCCTTTCATTAGTTCAGAGTAACAAGGTAAAGTGCATGTTTTCTTTCTTGTGTTTTACAGGGGTTAGTGGTCTCTATGATTTTGGGCCAGTTGGATGTGCTTTGAAGAACAATATTATTCAGACCTGGAGGCAGCACTTTATCCAAGAGGAACAGATCCTAGAGATTGATTGTACTATGCTCACCCCTGAGCCAGTTTTAAAGTAAGATTCCTCCTCTGAGGGCTGAAATAGTTTAATAGGCATATTTAAGTATCTGTTCTTCTGATTCCAAAAAGCTATCCATGTCCCTTGTAGAAAATTTGGAAGATAAAGAAAATAAATACCTTCTGCCCTCAGTTGTGTTGAAATTGTGGTGCTTATCCTTCCAGTATTTTTTTTTGGGTAGTCCCTATGTATTGTCATATTAACAGCACACTGCTTTTTTTTTCTGGTAATGTAGGTGAACATTTACTTGTGTTATTAAATATTCTTCTAAAGCATCTGTAATGACAACATAGTATTCTGTTTCATGGATGTGCCATAATTTATTTAGCTAAAGCCATACTGCAGCCATTTATGGTGCTTCTGATTTCCGACTGCACTGAACATCCCTATAGATGAATTTCTGTGTATAACTTTGTTTCCTTTATATGAATTTTTAGAAGTTCTGGGCAAAGGTGTACACATTTTAAATCAAATACTACTATTTGTTTTGAAGTTTCAGTGCAGAAACTTAGATTATTCTTACCACCATTGTTGAAAGTAAAGCAAGATTCTTGAATGTAAAACTATGAAAGAGGAAATTTACTATCTTGTATTTCATCACTTCACTCATTTAATGCTACCTGATAAAGAGCTAATTTTTACTATTTGCATCGTTAGGCTCTTTGTTAATAATTTCAACCAATTAAGACAAGAGGAATTCCTGATGTTGGATCTAAAAAAATCAGAACTACCTATTCTTTAGCTACTTGCTCCACCAGTAGGAGCTGTGTAGCAACAGTACCAATTTCCATACAGATTTCTGTGGCAAAAAACTCTTTCCTTAAGGGTCATTGTCAGCATTGAGCTTCCTGTATTAGCGAGTCAAATTCCCAATGGGTTTTGCCTTTGCATAGATCACTAATAATAGTGGCATAGGCACGGATTAATTGATCCTGCAAAGTAGTACAGACTCTATGACAACCTGTGAAAAAGTATAACCTAGTTAATGTCGTTTCTTCCTGTGGGGAGAAAGAACTTGGGGAGAGATTAAGAATAGATTTGAGGTAGCGTTTTTCTCTGGCATGCATTATTATCCACTATGCATGTATCACTACTATAGATATGGGAGCTTTCATCTTTCAGATACACAGAAGTAAACTATGGATAAGCATATAGAAGGGGGATGATCTTCTAAGGTAAACTCTGTATATTAATTTGTATGATATTAATTTTAATGATACTGGTATTTGTTAACTTAGGACCTCTGGGCACGTAGACAAATTTGCTGACTTCATGGTGAAAGATGTAAAAAATGGAGAGTGCTTTCGTGCTGACCATCTACTAAAAGGTATGAGATTTTTCATTTCAGATAGGTATCCTTCAAGTAGGATTGAGCAAAACAGAGGGGTTAGGTGAAACTTTCCTCCCTAATTTTTTCAATTACTTTTTTTTAAAATAAGGCATAACATATAAAAAGTAAAATCCACAGATCTTAAGTGTGCAGATGAAGTCCTATTTAAAAAAAAAAAAAAAAGTGATTTACCGATGATTAGAAATTCTCAGCCAGCAAGAGACTCAAGATAGTATCATGACTGTTCCTCTAAAATCAACCACGGGCTTCATATAAATTAAGAACATTTTCTAGGACTTTTTTTTTTAACTGTCCAGCATTAAACCTCAAAAGTGCATTGTTCTTTTTCCTGTTGATTGAAATTGACGAGTACCAACACTGTTCTTTTAGCTCATCTACAGAAATTGATGTCTGATAAGAAGTGTTCTGCTGAGAAGAAATCGGAGATGGAAAGTGTCTTGGCCCAAGTGAGTACTTTACAGTCGTTATCACAGTAACTTAGTTATTTGCTCTCTTTTTTTTTTCAGTGTTTGATAACTGTTGAATTTTAGATTGTGCTAACCCTGCCCACAGTTATAACAAAGCAAAGTTTACTTTCTGTTTTCTCATTGCATCTCTTTGCATTTTTATTTTCTTCTCTCTGCCTTTTGTAGCTAACCTTTTATTTCAGCCAAAACTAACAAGTCAGTGTAAGTAGGCATTAAATTTGTTCTCTCTGCATGGAAACTTCCGTGTTCTGGATTTAATAGCTAAAAGCACAGGAACAATGATGAATAGTGTTCAGTGTTGTAGAGATTTCGGGGCAGATAGCTTTATGTACAGCGTTTCGTCAGCCACCTGATCTGCCTCTAGTCGGACTGTCCCTGACCACATGCTCTTATTCTTAGAACCTGATGAGCAGGTAGAGCTCTGCTTTTCTAAACCTCCCTTTCTCAGTTTTTCTGCAAACCTAAAAGTTTTATAATTTAAGTTGACAAATTTTAGGGAAGCAAAAGAGACCACAGAAGTAACCCATTTTGACTTTTACCAACTACAGGAATATTTTCCATCTCAGAAGTAGTTCTTATCCATTTTTTGGGTTACAGCCCACTGTAAAATCTGATGAAAATACACATAGAAAAATGCATAATCCATGTATCCATATTGCTGATTTCTCACCTTACCTATCAGCTGTTTCTTTAAAATGTCGGCTGTTACATTTCTGTAACACCATATTTAGTTATGAGATCTAGCAGGGGTTGCTTCTTAAATTTTATTTGCTTCCTTTGGTAGAAATTCCCAGTACTGTGTTTATAACCTATTTTCTTTACATTGGTATATGAATATCTGAGGCTGATATAGGACTCCCTAACTGCTTTTTTTCTCATAAGAATAACCCATTGCCATTGAGTCAATTCCGACTTACAGCAACCCCACAGGACAGAGTAGAACAGCCCTATGGGGTTCCCAAGCCTGTAAATCTTTACAAAAGCAGACTGCCGCATCTTTCTCCTGTGGGGCAGCTGAACTTTTGGTTCGCAGCTGAGCGCTTTGACCACTGTGCTACCAGGGCTCCTTCCTCATGAGAATAGCTGGATACCTTTCTACTGTTGTCCTAATTTTTTTTTAATGTTAATTTTTCTCTTTCCTCATTTAAATTGAAAACCTTAATCTGGCTGCTGAATCATCTGCCAATTTATTTTGGTCCTTGTGAACTATGTATTTTATCCCTTGCTTAAAGCTCATTGTTTTAACATTGTTAGTCACGGTTTAGAAAACCAATTCTTGTGTTTTGACACTTTTATAGCCATACATGTGTTTCACATATCTTTCCTTTTCCAAAGGCATGACCTTTACTAGAAAGGAGAAATGAAAAATGCCTCTAATTACTGCTAAATTCTTCTGTTTCCTGTTCAGGATTTCAGGCTTACTAGTGACACATTCTGAGATTTTATGTGTGTGTTTCTTTGAGTGCCTTTCTAACAGACTCATTCATTTTCAACTAAATTAATCACACTTGGGGAGTAATTAATGATGTTTAACACATTCCTCTGTGTCTGTATTTCCTGTAAATTGGTAGTCATGTCTGAAAACTTGATCAGATGTTTTTGGCAAGACACTTCTTAAGTGGTGCCGTGTTCTTTTGTCAGGAGGTACAGAATGCCCGCTTATCTCTTTTGTGAGTGAGGGCCCTTGATGATCATTGTCTAGATCCGTTAATTGAATAGGGATTTCAAAATGGTGATCTTCTCATTCTGTTTTCTTTCTTTCTTTATTAGCTGGAGTATTTCTATAAAGAAAAAGTTCTCTATCAACTGATTTCTATGAGGCATCATTTGTAAAGAAAACTGAGGATAAATCCTTGTCTTCCTTCTCCTGCCCAACACCCACCTTTTTTTAAAACCTGTTCTCAATTAGTTGGGTCTCTGGCATCCTTCAGAAGTGTGCAGTGAATTCCTGCCTGACTCTTCTTCCCTCCTCTCTTTCTACCATTATGAACTTCTGGGTTAAAATATTTGATACTTTCCAGTGAATTACAGTTACTGTCCTTTTTAGTGGTCATATTGCCTACTCTTTGGCTACCAGGAATTGGCTACTGAGTCATTTTGACACAGCCCTAGAACTCCTTGATAACTTCCTTGCTTTTGCTAAGACACAATATTTCAGGCTCATCTTATATATTCCCTCAGACCTGGGAATCAGCCATTTTTCCAAGGAGCTCTGTTACCTTTTAGTGGCAATGATACTGATCATTGGTTCTAGGCCTTCTCATTGGACCCCCCAAACCTACTGTTGTCGAGTCGATTCCAAATCATAGCGACCCCATAGGGCTTCCGAGGCTGTAAGTCTCTATGGAAGCAGACTGCCACATCTTTCTCCTCCTTTCAGTGGACAGAGCTAGGAAATCATCACAAGTTCATGTTGATACGTAATTAAAATTAGGTCTGTGGGGTTATTACTTTATTAATCTTAAATCTGTATCTCCTTTTCCTACACCAGAAACCCCAGTTCTCAGCAACACCACTGTAATTATTGATATGCTTTATCCCACACTGTATACACTAACAGTCTCAGAAAAAATATGAATATTGATGTAGTAACTGTATTTTAAAAATCACTTATTGTCATTTCTCTGTGTATTTAGGTCATCAACTGGATATACAGTTAGTTGTTCATGTATTTTAGTTTAGTTTCCATTTTTAGGGTTTTAGGTTTTAAAATTTAAGTTTGTTTTATAATTATATAAAAAAGATGTTCATAGGTCCGAAGTCAAATCTACAAAATAAGATATGTTCAAATAAGGCTAGCTTCTATTGTTATTTACTCTATTCCTTTCCTGTCCCTGTTAGTAACCAATTTTTAACTTGAAAAAAAAAAAAAAAATTCCTTTTTGAAAAAAATAGAATATAAGCAAAGACATATAGATATTTATATGCCCTGCTTTCCAGGTAAATGGTAGCATACCATACATATTTTTTGTTCCACTGTGCTTTTTTCACATATCAAAATATCTTAGCGATTGTTCCATAGTAGTATATAGAGATATACAGTACTTCATTCCATTTATAGCTGCATAACTCTCCGTTGTTGAATGTACCAGTTTATATAACAGTCTCATGTTGATGGACGTTTGGCTTATTTTCTGCCTTTGCCGTTAGAGTAGTGCTGCTGTGATTAGCCTGTGCTTGCATTGTCTCTTTTTTTTTTTTTTAATGTCCTTTAGGCGAAAGTTTACAGAGCAAATTAGTTTCTCATTAAACAATACACAAATTGTTTTGTGACATTGGTTGCCAACCCTGCAATGTGCCAACACTCTCCTCTTCTCTACCATGGGTTCCCTGTTTCTATTCATCCAGTTTTCCTGTGCCTTCCTGCCTTCTTGTCTTTGCTTTTGGGCTCTTGTGCCCGGTTAGTCTCATGTACATGAATGAACTACGAAGCATGTTCCACGTGTATGTTATTGTTTGCCTTTTAGATCTGCCTAATCTTTGGCTGAAGAGTGAACCTTAGGAGTGACTTCAGTACTGAGTAAAAGGGTATCCGGGGGGCCTTACTCTCGGCGTTTCTCCAGTCTCTGTCAGACTAACAAGTGTGGTCTTTTTTTTTTTGTGAATTTGAATGTTGTTCTATATTTTTCTCCCACTCTGTCCAGGACCCTCTGTTGTGATCCCTGTCAGAGCAGTCAGTGGTGGTAGCCGGGCACCATCTAATTGTGCTGGACTCAGTCTGGTGGAGGCTGTGGTAGTTGTGCTCCATTAGTCCTTTGAAATAATCTTTCCCTTGTGTCTTTGGTTTTCTTCATTCTCCTTTGCGTCAACTTAGATGGGACCAGTAGATGTATGTTAGATGGCCGCTTGCAGGCTTTTAAGACCACAGACAGTACTCACTACAGTCTAATATAGAACATTTTCTTTATAAACTATGCTATGCCAATTGAGCTAGATGGTCCCCAGCCTTCAGCCCAGTAATTTGGTCCCTCAGGGGGTTTGGATATATCTCTGTGAAGCCTCTATGACTTGGCCTTGGTCAAGTTGTGCTGACTTCCCCAGTATTGTGTTCTTTTCATATTTTTATTAGTGTATCTTTGGATAGATTCCTAGAAGTGTGATTGCTAGGTCAAAAGGTAAATGCAAGTGTCATTTTGCTAGATATTGCCTAATTTCCTTCCATAGCATTTTTTATTTCTCTCTGCATCCTCTAAATCTTTTTCTTCCTAACTTCCTTTTTCATTGTGAAAAACACTGTACTTCAGTTACCTGGAAAACAGAGATATTCATCAGGCTCTTTGACTTTCTCTTCAAGAAAGGAGACCATCTTATATTTATGGTATTTATTCTTAGAAGTCACTACAACAGTTTCCTTATTGATCTGACCTCTTGGGTAATGGTATGAAGTACAGCACTTTTTAAATTCCCACTAGAAACTATAGAAATTGCTATAGCAAAATAGCTAGGAAGTAGTGCGTGTTTGTTTTGTTGAATTTTATGAATTGAGCTGGAGCCTAGAAGTCTTAATTTTGTTAAAATTTTTCATTCATATTTGGAACATGTGGTTAGTGTGCATGGGTTATCTTTTTGTAGGGTGAAATGCCCATTAGATTTATGAAGGGAGCGAATATAAATTGTAATAGTTACCCTTTATTTTAGTAGGTACTGTGCACTGGGCTCTGTGCTTAGTGTTTTACATACATTATCTCATTTAATTTTCATATTAGCCCTGTGAGGTAGAGCCTGTTCTCCCCATTTTACAGATAGGCAAACTGAGGCTCAGAGTTTGGCAACAACTTAATCTCGAGTCACACAACCCATAAGTGGTAGAGTTGGGAGATACACCCAAATCTTTCTGACCTCAGATCCTCAATTCTTAGTCACTGGCCATCAGTTGATTTATGGAATTATTTTGTTTCTATTAGGAGATCTTTTTTTTTTTAAGTTTGAAATATTCTTTACTATTAGGTGGCTTGTCATACACCATTTTAAGGGGTTTGGCATTTATGATCAGTGTATAGAATGTGCAGTGCACGGGGAAATGCAGAGATAAATAAGACACAGCATCTACCTTCATAGAGTTTAATGTCTAGTGCGAAAGGAAAGTTATATGCACGTTTAATTACTAGACAAGCAAATGCACCTAACTTTTCGATTTCCATCAGGAGGTAAACCTCAACTTAGAAAACTTATTTACATGATTTCAGATTCTTGGCAACCAATAAGTGTAATAAAAAAGAGGTATTTTGCCTTATTTTTCATGGTGGGAGGGTATGTGTGTGAGTTTTGGGTCAGTCCCAGAATAGCACTCTGTTTCTCTGTTGAAAGTATGGTATGTAAGGTGGTTATGGTTTTTATGTGAGTATCTTGAAGGTTAGGTTAATTCTGATGTTCTTATTTTGTGTTAGTTTTAATAATAGATGGACAGGGTTATATGTAATACTTATGCCTTGTTTTCTGTCAATCTTTTACACTAATTATTTTATTGACATATCCTTTAGCTCGATAACTATGGACAGCAAGAACTTGGGGACCTTTTTGTGAATTACAATGTAAAATCCCCGACTACTGGAAATGATCTATCCCCTCCAGTACCTTTTAACTTAATGTTCAAAACCTTCATTGGGCCTGGAGGGAACATGCCAGGGTAGGTGTCACTTATTGTTAATCTGTTTATGTAATGAAGTTGTTAAAATTGCTTGTAGTAAAAGGTAAATATCAATGCTATGAAGAAAAAATATTGAAATGTGATATATAGAAAGTCCTGATAAATATACTAAAAGAAATAAAAACACATTTTCTTGAATTTTATTTCTTCTAATTCTTTCTAAATAGAGTGTTTCTTTAAAGTGTATATGATGATTGTTTTTCCCATAATAAAATAAATTATAAAAATCTGTGATCATTATATCCTCTAGTTAATAGCTGCATAGGGCAGGAAGGGCAATTAAAGAATGATTTTGAAGTCATTGAACTTATTGCTGAAGGAGGTTTTAGAAACCATTTAGTCTAGCACAGGACTGTCCAGTAGAACTTTTCTGCAGTGATGAAAATGTTCTATAATCTGCACTGCCCTGTATGGTAGCCTCTAACCACATGTGGCTGTTGAGTACTTGAAATGGGGCTAGTGCTTCTGGGAACTAAAGTTTTAAATGTGTTTAATTTTAATTAATTTAAATTTAAATAGACATGTGAGTAGTGGCCTACCATATTGGACAGCGTAGGTCTAGCCTGTTGATTTGAAAGCTGTAGTTTTCATACATGGAGTAAAGAAAACCTGGACAGTTTACAAGATGATCCAGAGCTGTAACCTACATCTCCAGATTCCTTGTCCACTGTTAATAAACTTAGCCAAAGCTTTGGATATTTTTCTTATGGTCGTGTTTTAGGATAAGAGACAGTAGACTTTTGCTAGATGATGCCTGATTGTGTTTCCTAAAGTAGAAGTTAAAAAGTAATAAAAATTGTGACAGAATGTGTTACTGGAATTATTATCTAAAACACCAGGTTGATTTGGGTTATTTTGTGGAAGGAGTCCAAAGGTAAGCCTTTCATTTTGGTAACACATACAGAGTGTTATGGACTGACTTGGGTGCCCACAAAATATGTCTTGTAAATCCTAAACTTTATACTTGTGGATGCAGTCCCATATGGGAATAGGGTTTTCTTCGTTGTGTTAATGGGGTCATATAAGTATAGGAAGTGTCTTAAACCAATCACTTTTGAGATATAAAAAGAACATATTAGGCCCAGAGAAGCAAGGATAAAGGGGTAAAAGATAGACTCCGTGTGGAGTTCAAAGACTGCTGAGAAGAACCCTAGAGAAGCTGAGACAGAGTTTCCCCCAGAGCGGACGGAGAGGGCCCTCCCCTAGAGCCTTGCCTTGAATTCGAACTTCCAGTCCCCTAAACTGTGAGAAAATAAATTTCTGTTTGTTAAAGCCACCTATTTGTGGTATTTCTGTTACAGCAGCACTAGATAACTAAGAATCATTTAAAAAGAGCCATGCCCTTTGACCCAGTCATCCTGTTCATGGGAATTTATCTAAGGAAATAATTCAAAAGGAAAGAAAGCTATATTTATACAAAACATGCAAGTTAAAAGTAGAAATAACGTATTTATCCAATAATTTGAGGATGATTAAATAAATTATAAGGAGCCCTGGTGGCACAATGATCAAGCTCTCAGCTGCTAACCAAAAGGTTGGCATTTTGAATCCACCAGCGGCTCTGTGGGAGAAAAGACTTCATCATCTGCTCCTGTAAAGATTACAGTCTAGGAAATCCTAGTAGCAGTTCTGCTCTGTCGTATAGGATCGCTATGAGTCGGAATCGACTTGACAGCACACAACAACAAATAAATTATAGTAAAGTAGGTAATTTTAGTAGAATATCTGTTAATTATGAAAATTTTTATAGTTATTTAGAAAATGGAAAAGTATAAAATAAGTGAAAGAAGAAACATTTATACATACTACTTATAAATATGCACGTAAACTGTAGTATACTTACATTTGTGTGAAATCTGGAAAGGGTCACAAAATGAAATGAGTTGGTATGTTAGGGTGAGAATGAGGATAAAATTTTAGTTTAGATTGTTTTGAGGGGGTTTAAAATAATTTATTCTGAAGTGGATCGTTGGGAACTCTTTCTGAGTTGATGTTTTTCACAGAATATTTTCTGTGAAATTAAGGACAAGACAATGGCTATAATGGTATATTTGCTTGACTGTATCTTTCAAATATGGAGACATTCAGAAGAGTCCTCTGGCCAAAATGTAAAATAACACAAAGAAGAAAATAATCTGAAAACAGCTTGATAATTGTCTGCCTTGGTGGGATGATTGCTTGTGCTAAGCTAACAGTTTGAGCTCCAGTGTTGAATGGCTGCCTCCATGTAAACGATTAGTCAGGAGGACATTGGAGGTTTTAGGGACGCTATGAGAAAGGTGGTGTTTTGACCCACTGGAGTGATAAGATGATGTTTCTAACAGTAGAATTGTCATATCAATTACCTAAGACACTCTCTACTACTTTTATATATGTGTATTGTTATGAGAATGTTTGCTACTGAGGTAAGTGTCTGTTGCTAAAACTTCGTTTTAGGGCCTGTACAACTTTGCTGTGAAAATGGTATATTTAGGACTTTTAGAACTTGTATCTAGCATTTCAGATGTATTAGAAAACACAATTTCTTTCTTTATAACAGACTGGTTTACTTTAATTTATAGGTATTTGAGACCAGAAACTGCACAGGGGATTTTCCTGAATTTCAAACGACTTTTAGAATTCAGCCAAGGAAAGTTGCCTTTTGCTGCTGCCCAGATTGGAAATTCGTTTAGAAATGAAATCTCCCCTCGATCTGGACTGATCAGAGTCAGGTACTGCTAGTGTTACTGTCCTGGTAAAGTTAGTGAACAAAGTTGGCATTGAGCTGGAAGTGAAAGCTTGCTGATTTGAAACAATTCTTCTTCATCCTAATGTGATTATGGGTTTATCTTTGTCTTCTCCAAAACAGCAAGCTCTTCTTTTGTAAATGTAATCTCTGGGATGACAGGCAGTTTTGAGCAATAGAAATGAACTTGAAGGGAAAGAAAGGAAGGTTAAGAATAGCTTATCACCTGTCCCGGATTTTCTTTTTCCCTTGTTCATCATGGATTTTGAGGATGGTGAGATCTTGTCTAAATTACAGCAGTTTCTGGCATTGGTGATGTGTCTAAGTGTAGGATGAGTGGGGATAGGGGATGATTATGATGGATCATCCTAGGTGTCCAGGGCAAACAGCATCACTAGGGTTGGGGTAGGAGTGTTTCAATAACTGATTGGTGCTCTGCACCAATATTTGGTGTTGGGGTATGGGGGTGGGGGGGAGTGCTCCACGTATTTGGAGTGGTGCAGTGGTTAGTACTTGGCTGCTAATGGAAAGGTTGGCAGTTTGAACCCACCACCCGCTTCTTGGGGGGAAGATGTGGCAGTCTGCTTCTGAAAAGATTACAGCCTTGGAAACCCTATAGGGCAGTTCTGCTCTGTCCTATAGGGTCACTGTGAGTTGGAATAGACTTGACAGCAGTGGGTTATATGACAGACAAAATAGCAAACTTACCCCTGTCTGCTCTAACTCAGGCACTCACTTCCCTGTATTGTAATAACCTGCTTTTGTCAGATGTACTCAGGACTATGTGTGAAAGGCATACTGGTACTATTTAGTTCTACTTTTCTTAAGAAACTTATTATGACTTAGCTGTTTATGACTTTAAGCTTTTTGTGAATTCTTTAAATTTTCTTCATATAACACCTCTTAGAGTAATAAATTCCACACAAGATATAGAATACGTAGCTAAACTTAACTTTCTTAGACTCTAAAGTGTTTCCCCAGCCCCCCAACCCTTCGCCCACCTATTTCCTTGCTTCCCTTCTTACTGCTGTAATTACAGTCTTCAGTCATAGTTCATCGTAGCCACTGGCTCTAGATCAAAGCACCCAAAGCACCTGCCTAATCTTTTAAGTCCCCATGATGCCCTGTGTTAGGAAATGCCTCTGTGTTCTAGCCAAACTGTACCTTCAGGCCTATGGTCTAGAAAGGAGAGATTTCATGGAGGAAAGAACTTGCACAGCTTAGCAAGGAGATAGGAAGGACCTCTCTGGACTTCCATGTAGAAAGAAGAGGTAGTCAGAAACTTTAACCTGGTATTATGACAGTGAGAAAGTTATCAGATTTGAATCTCTTATTTCCCATTGCCTGGGCCTTTTTTTTTTTTGGACTTCTCCTGTGTTCCAGTAGTGTCTAGCAAGCAGACTTTCAAAATATCAAGGAAGCTGTATGAGACTGACATAGTCTAAAGTAAGTGTTTTGGGAGAAGATTTACACAAAGTAAAGTAGCTATTGGCAGATTTAAAAAGAAATGAGAAGTAAAGCAAAGCCTGGGCCCTGTGAAATAAAAGGTGGTAAGAGGAGGGAAAAAGTGGTAAGTGGGAAAGCCGGCTCAGAACTGAGAAATGAGCCCAGCAGGTAACTGGCTAAAAGGCTCTTGGTACTTACTGATGTGTCATTCCTTGGTCATTTTCTGTTCGAAAGTCCCCCTCTGGATATTGGCTGGTTTTGTTATATGCCTCTGCAGGTTCCTGACCAGAAGTCTACTACTCATTATCCCATGAGTAAACATCCCCATGGTCTTTGTTCCATGGTAGGACTACGATTTCTTCTTGTTGGCATAACGTTATCAGATAGTCTTTGTATAGCTATAATTCCTTTTATTTCAATTAGAGTATTAGATTATTCATATGAAGATTTTTATTTTGATTGGCTGACTCTGTCCTCTTGGCTTATGTGTATTGTAGTTCTTCACAGTACCTAGTGTGTTCTCTGAACTCAAGACAAGAGGCAGAGCTGGTCAAATCAGTGTTAGTGTTGATTCCTGTCTCCTGTCTGTGGTCTGGGATTATTTGATGGAGCAGATAGAAAGACTTTGGCAGCAGCTTCCCTTGGAATTCTGGGCAAGGCCTTTATTTGTATCTGCCCTGTATTTTAGATATTCTGATGCTGTCAACCCAGTTATAAGCCATGCAAAGGCAAATGTCACAATTTCTATGCATGCAGAAGATGCATGATGGTTTTTAAGGATGATTTAAGACATAGCTGCAGGACCAAATGAGAGATTCCATTAAAAAATAAAGTTTACAATTTGAAGCTCTTTTGCAACACATTTCATGCATTTTTAGAACCCATTTAAGCAACTTTAAATTATATATAGAACATCTGAGAGAATCTTCAAAGTGCACTATAAATGTGCTTTTTTTTTTTAAAAAAAAGAGAGATTTGATTTTGACCCATAAAATTAATTTAGAACACTTTCCCCACCAATGGGTACTAAATTGCCATTCAGAGAAATCTCTTTGGAAAACATAACTATGTGCATATTTATTTCATCATCCTGCAGTTAGCTTGATGTTAGCTTGTTCAGTTCATGCCTCATGTCCTCTGTCTTGAATAACACTTTATTTAAAAACTCTTACTCTAAAGAAACCAGCCATTATCAGCCATTACTTGTTCAGAGCAATAAAAGAGGAAATCAATCTGTTATAAAAGCTAAAGAACAATTTCAATTCACTTTTAATTTCCTGTTCTGTGAAAAGTAAATATTAGGAGCTTCATTTCGTGTGTATTTATAAAGACTTGCTAATGCTTTAAAGAAAACCGTTTTATTGGGAAGTCACTATTCAATATCTCATTTCTTTTTTGTGTGTGGCATTTGCTTACATTTTCTTAATTTTTAAAACTCTTAATCTGTTTTTTAAAAATTATTTTCCATCAAAAGTAATAATCTTGTGTGGGTATTGCCAGAGATAAGGAATTAATAATTGAGAGAAGTTTGTATTTATTTTAAATAATGAGTAATAATGTTTTCATTAACGTGTTTAAAAAGAGCAACCTCCCAGACAAACCTAATCCAAATAATTGTTGGCATTTCCTTAGGGAACCAATATTTTGCTTAGTGATAAGAGATTCCTGTAGTGTGGGGTCTTTGTCAATGTAGTATAGCATGCAGTTGAAAATAGAGTTTTGTTTATTGTTTTTTATAGTTAAGAATGCAGATTTTATTGTGTATATATATATTTCTTTTTTCCCCAGAGAATTCACAATGGCAGAAATTGAGCACTTTGTAGATCCCAGTGAGAAAGACCATCCCAAGTTCCAAAGTGTGGCAGACCTCCACCTTTATTTGTATTCAGCAAAAGCCCAGGTCACTGGACAGTCTGCTCGTAAAATGCGCCTAGGAGATGCTGTTGAACAGGTAAGATTCCTTAGGTAATTTAATTTTAGATTGTACCAATTCGGCAATTGCAGCCTTCAGCAAATTCTGTGTGCTGGGTGATAAAACCTTTTATGTTAGTAGTCATTTTATTTTATATACATTATTATTACCTTTCAAATTTATTTTTTCTGGTGGGAGGAAAAGGAGTCCCTGGGCGGTACAAACAAGTGCTCAGCTACTAGCCAAAAGGTTAGCAGTTCGAACACACCCAGAGGTGCTTTAGAATATAGGCCTGGTGATCTGCTTCCAAAAGATCATAGCCTTGAAAACCCTATGGAGCAGTTCTGCTCTGCATATGTGGGGTCGCCCTGAGTCGGAATTGACTCGATGGCAATTTACAAGTGGGAGGAAATCACCTGGTCATCCTAGTTTGTGGGCCATTGGGGCTAACATGAAAAAATGTTTAGTAGAGCACCAAGGAAGAAGATCTCGGTTGGAACTGTGCCTCACTAATCCAAATTTTAACAATACATAGTACTTTTGGGGAGGCAGAATTTGACTCTCAGAATGCAAGCTCTCTTCTGTATTTCCCACAGCAATTGGGACAAGACCTTGCATGTAGTAGAATTTCTCAAAATTTTACCTGGAGAAATGAGTGAGTGAAAACTTTCTGATGGTAGCTGCTGCTCAGTAGTGGAATAGGTTGCCTTTGGAAGCAGTGAGCTTCCTACTTCTGAAAATCTTCAAGGAGAAGCTGAGTTATAACTTGTCAGCCATATTGCAGAGAAGACCCCTGCAGCGGGTGGGAGATAGGGCTCAATGCTTTCCAAGAATCTTCTGGTACTCGATTTTAAGATTACCTATACTGTATGAGGTTCACAAACTTTCAGTCTGATTACTTTTGTTAATTCAGAAGAACTTAGCCCAGGTGAGAATTACCTATATATGATAATAGCTCCTTTCACTTACTCTAGTTGAAACCAAGGTTCAAAACAGGTCATGAGTCCATCAATATCATGGAATTAGAATGTGACCTTGGTCTTGTGGTCTTGTGGTTCTAAGTATAGTGTTATTTACCCACAACAGTGTTTGTCTTACTTTTTTAACCATTGCCCATATTACATATATTTGACAGTGTGAGATTGTACATATCTTTACTTCATATAATAAATAGATATTTCTATTCTGTTTCATTAAAAAAAATTTTTTGGTCGAAACCCACCATTGAAAACATTGCCCAAGAATGTAATGACTGATTTTTTTAAAAACTACTTTATATTTAGGCTAAATATGTATGCATGTGTTTGTGAGGGATATTTCATTTTGCCTGTTTTTAACTAGTAATCATAATAGCTCTGTGAAATGTGACTACTGGCTCTATGTTTTAGAAGAATAAATAGTAGCATGCAATTTACAATTTAGAAAGAAATATATCATTTTTAGTACTGTAGATTTAGTTGTGAAGTGTTGGGCTGAATTTTTCCTGACTGTATGAAGTACAAGGGAAAGATTCTGAATAACTCCATTATCGTCAGTTTGTTAACTTGGCATTGACCCCTTTAAAAATAGCCGAGATCACATTATGGTATTTGAAATTGTTCTGAAAGCTGGATAAGTGAGTTTACCTTGTGTTTCAATTATTTTTCAGTGGATTGTGAATAACTGTGTCAAATGGTGCTTTGGCCTTCAAAAGTCTTAATGTGTATTTTCTCTCCTTCCCCTTTGCTTGCTTATTTATTCAGGGTGTAATTAACAACTCAGTGTTAGGCTATTTCATTGGCCGCATCTACCTCTACCTCACAAAGGTTGGAGTATCTCCAGATAAACTCCGCTTCCGGCAACACATGGAGAATGAGATGGCCCATTATGCCTGTGACTGCTGGGACGCTGAATCTAAAACATCCTACGTAAGTAGAGCGGCATGATTTTTACTGTGTGGTTTTCACATCGTTAACTTAGAAGCATGGATGCCGAAATTGCCTTTTGTGCACTTCACCTTAGAGTGGAACAAAGAAAAAAGAGATCTTTTCCTGAACAAAATAGAAAAAGCAGTTGCCCCCTGCCTTCTTATAAGGAGGGGGTTATTTGTGTCCCAGGAGCCTTTTGTAGACTTAGGTGGCTTTTTCAGAGAGAGAGAGAGAGAGAAGGTAGATGATGGAGCAGCACTTCCTGGGGTGGGCAGTGTTATTGGTAATATATCTGCGTGGAGCTAGCCAGGGTGGCCTCCTTCCTGACAAGGATCCCAGCAAGCGTTGAAAATAGTGGTGTGACTGAGTAAAGAAAGTCAGAGTAGGCTTAGCTTAGAGAGTTATTTGGTAGATTTGGGTATAACCTCTAGTAAATTCTGATATCTTGGTTAAAAAAGAAAAAAAAAAACAAACCCATTGCCGTCCATTCCAACTCATGGAGACTCAATACAACAGAGTATAACTGCCCCATAGGGTTTCTGAGACTGAATCTTTTTTTTTTTTCTTTATTTTAAATAATATTTTATTGTGTTTCAGGTAAAAGTTTACACAGCATATTAGAATCCCCTTTAATAATTTTTATACAAATCGTTCCATGCCACTGGTTGCAATTTTTACAATGTGTCAGCATTCTCCTTATTTCCACTCTGTTTGTTCTGTTTCTTTTGATCTAGCTTATGTTCCCCTTCTTGCCCTCTCATCTTTGCTTTTTGGTAACTGTTGACCATTTGGTCTCATACAGTTAATTGTTTAAGGGAGCAGTTACTCAACAGGTGATACTGTTTATTTTATAAGCCAATCTATTTTTGGCTGAAAAGTGACCTGCAGAAATAGCTTTGATTCCAAGTTCAAAGGGTATCTTAGGGCAATAGTCTTGGGGGATCGTTTAGTCTCTATCAGTCCAGTAGGTGTGGCCTTTTTTAGGAATTTGAGTTTTGTTCTACATTTTTCTCCCATTCTATCTGGGACCTTCTATTGTGTCTTGGTCAGAACAGTTGGTAGTGGTATCCAGGCACCATCTAGTTCTTCCGGTCTCAGGTTTGAAGATGTTGTGGTTTGTGTGGGCTGTTAGTCCTGTGGGCTAGTTTTGTCTTTGAGCCTTTGATTTCCTTCAGTCTCTTTTGCTCCATATGAATAGAGACCAATAGTTGTATCTTAGATGTCTGCTCACAAGCTTTTAAGACCCCCAGATGCTACTCACCAAACTTGGATGTAGAACATTATCTTTGTGAACTGTGTTATGCTGACTGACTAAGTTGTCCCCCGGACTATGGCCCCAAGGTTTTTGACCCAGTAAACCAATCCCACAAGTTGTTTGGATACATCTAGGAAAACCAAAAACCAAACCCGCTGCCAT
>NW_004443986.1:17545153-17555975 GCF_000243295.1 Trichechus manatus latirostris
GATTTTGTCCATTTCTTCTTTTTTGATGTGTGCATCTATTGCTATAAATTGTCCTCTGAGGACTGCCTTTGCTGTGTCCCAAAGGTTTTGGTATGCTGTGTTTTCATTCTTGTTTGATTCTAGGAATTTCTTGATTCCATCTCTGATTTCTTCTATTACCCAGTGGTTTGTAAGCAGGGTGTTACTCAGTTTCCATGTAATTGATTTTTTTCCCTTGCTTTTTCTGTTGTTAATTTCTACCTTGATGGCATTGTGGTCAGAGAAAATACTTTGTATTGTCTCTAGCTGACATTTTTAATAACCCTCTTTAAACATTTTTAATATATGTTTCAGTATATAAACTAGTTGACGTCTTTAGTGAATGCCAGATTATAGGTTACTTGTTTTCAGGCTTTGTTCTTTAATTCTTTTTGCTGTTGTTGTTATGCATTTGGATTTCTGAGATTGTATGAATTTTAATTGGCTCATTTATTCCATGTGGCACCATGCTCTTGGGAAGCTTAGTAGTTGTAATGATTGGATTTTCCCAAACTCTCTGGAGCAAGGGCAAAAAGTAAATATTAATGAGAAAGTCTAACTAGATATTACTAAATTAAGCCTTTTACCTCTTTTGTTTTTATTCAAATAACAGGTTCTTACGGGTTTTTTACAAACAATTTAGCTTTTGCTTTTGAAAAGTATCTTGGATGTTATTATGAAATGGAACCTGGCACCAGTAAAATAGTAACCCTGTTATTTAGCTTTATTCCATGACCTACACTTTACCTGTTCTTTAATGAATTTTCCTGTGTTTGGTAATGAAGCTGAATTGAGCCCAAATGCCTGCTTTCATGACCAGCTGAGATTTGTGTTTAGTGCAGCCATCTGATGCCAGGTTGTGAGTTAATGGTAGGTATTTCATCCAGAATGCTGATTTCTGCCAAATTCATTTTGAATCCTGGTTACAGATTTGAAACAAATCTACAGGTTTTATCTAGGTTCACATTTTATTTCTATAATTAAATCCTAGAATGTATTAGTTTACCCAACATTGACAATATGATAAAATAAATCTAGAAAGTAAGAAGACTATTTTGTGTACATGTGTAAATTATCTTTTATAAACAGCTGCCTGACTAATAAAACTATTCCTGTTTCAAACAGAATTTAAGTAGAGATTCTATAGTTGAATTTCCCTGAATATGTGATAGGCTTGGTTACAATCTGCATGCATTTGTTAATGAACCAAATGTAAGGTATAAATGCTTTTATCAATTGTGTCTTTTTAGGGCTGGATTGAGATTGTTGGATGTGCTGATCGTTCCTGTTATGACCTTTCGTGTCATGCAAAAGCCACCAAAGTTCCACTTGTAGCAGAGAAACCTCTAAAAGAACCCATATCCTTTCTTATTATTCTTAAAACTCAGGTCCTGTTACTCAGAATTAAAGTTTAAACATTACAGTAATGTATAAGTCCAAGTCTATACATTATTCTATGGATAAACAGATGTTTTGCATATTGTGGTGACACTTATTTAAATTTGTTATTTTGCACATCTCATTGCTCCTTTCCTATTCTCTTTACTTGTAATCTGACGTGTACCAAGTCAGAGGTTGGTTCTTAAAAGAAGCATATTCAGAAAAATGTTCCGAGGTGTTTTAGGATGTTGGCCAGTTTTTCCCGACATTGGCTGTTTCAAAAATGCATTTCTCTATACCTCACCTGTCTACATGCTCCTTCAGTAAAGGGTACCTGATGAATACTTTTTCTGTTAAAAGATGAGTGGCATTTTATGGTAGATGAAATAATAATTTAGCTCACTTGCTTTGTAAATCGGCAGAGCAGAAGTTCCCTCCCTTTACCGGGCACTGAGATTTGTGAGCTGATTTCTTGGAGGAAAGCCAGTGACAGGAAATAGATCCTGTAGTGTTGGGGCATTTTAGAAATGAATAAATTGTTATTTGCGGCTATTATGCAGTGGATTTGGTTATGTTGCTAATTAGATTATATCTCTTTTTAGATACTTGGTTTCTCTTGTGCTTGAAGTCAGCCTAGACAGAATCTGGGGTTCTAATAGACAACTGGTAGCTGTTCTAAGTTGATGATTGATTGTTCTCAAGATCATTTTCCCAAATACTCAGGCAGCGCTGTTTTGTTTTGTTTTATTCCTTGACTACTTCATACAAAACAGTCAATGTTGTCCAGTTTGAACCCAATAAGGGAGCAATTGGTAAGGCATATAAGAAGGATGCAAAGCTGGTGATGGAGTACCTTACCATTTGTGATGAGTGCTACATTACAGAAATGGAGAAGCTGCTGAATGAGAAAGGGTAAGATTTAAGATGTGTACTTTTACATGGGCTTTAGTCAGAGATGTCATCTCTGCCAGGTTCTGAAAATTAGGGTGAGATTACTTCCTTTAGAAATTTTTTGCAGGTAAGTACTGTCTCTTGTCTACAGTTAGAGTACTGTCTCTACTGGGATTTTGGATAGCTGCTCATACTGTAGCCTGGACATAGATTTGAAATTGACTCTAAAGATAACTTTTTTCTAAAAACTTTCTTAGAGAAGAGACTTGTCCAAGGTATTGGCTGAAGAAAGAGTAAGAACTATGCCTCCTGTCTCTCAAGCCATTGTTTATTTTTGTGGTCTCTGCAATTTTTTTTTTTTTTTTTTAAATTGTACTTTAGGTGAAGGTTTACAGAACAATCTAGTTTCTCATTAAACAGTACACATGTTGTTTTATGACATTGGTTAACAACCCCATGACATGTCAACACTCCTCCTTCTTGACCTTGGGTTTCCTATTACCAACTTTCCTGTCCCCTCCTGCCTTCTAGTCCTTGCCCCTGGGGTGGTATGCCCCTTTAGTTTTGTTTTGTTTTACGGGCCTGTCTAATTTTTGGATGAAAGGTGAACCTCAGGAGTGACTTCATTACCGAGCTAGAAGGGTGTCTGGGGGCCATACTCTTGGGGTTTCTCCAGTCTGTCAGGCCAGTAAGTCTGGTCTTTTTTTGTGAGTTAGAATTTTGTTCTGTATTTTTCTCCGGCTCTGTTCGGGACCCTCTGTTGTGATCCCTGTCAGAGCAGTCAGTGGTGCTAGCCGGGCACCATCTGGTTGTACTGGACTCAGTCTGGTGGAGGCCGTGGTAGTTGTGGTCCAGTAGTCCTTTGGATTAATCTTTCCTTTGTATCTTTAGTTTTCTTCATTCTCCCTTGCTCCCGAAGGGGTGAGACCAATGGAGTATCTTAGATGGCACTGCAATTATTTTATTTATTTAATTGTTTTAATATAAAAACAATAGAGAAGAGTTCTTTAAAGGAATACAGCAAATCCATCACTAAACAATATGGAATTCACAATATCTGGCAAACAATCAAAAATCACTAGACATACGGAAAAGCAAGAAAATGTGACCCATAATGAGGAGAAAACTCAGTCAAAAGAAACAGACTCAGAAATGACAGACATGATAGAATACACAGATAAGGATGTTAAAACAGTTATTTTAAGTAAGCTTTATATGCTCAAAGATGTATGGAAAAACATGAACATATAAGAAATGTAAGTATATAAAAATAAAAGCCAAATGGAATATTTATAGAGGTAATATCTCAAATGTAATTTCACTGTATAGGGTAAACAGGAGATTTAGACATTGCGGAAGAAAGAGCATTAAACTCCAAGACATGCAACAGAAACGATCCAAAATAAAGCACAGGAAAAGTAAAAAACAGATCTTCCTTGTCATGTGGAACAATATCAGGCAATCTAGCATATGTGCAATTGGGAGTCCCAGAGATTGGGGGTATGGAAAAAATATCTGAAGATACAGTGGCTAAAAATTTTCTAAATTTGATGAAGACTAAACCCACAGATTCAAGAAGCTCAACCATAAGCAGGTTAAACATAAGCACACCAAAGCACATCAGAATCAAATTGCTGAAAATCAGTGATAAAGAGAAAAATCAGGGGGATAGAAGACTCTTTACATAAAAAGGAACAAAGATAATGATGATTAGAGAGTTGTCAGAAACTGTGCAGGCTACAATACAATGGAATGAAATCTTTAAAGTGCTAAAAGATCAAAAAAAAGAAGTCAACCTAGAATCCTATCCCCAGCATAAATATCTTTCAAAAATGAAGGGGAATTACTTTCAGACAAACAAAAGCTCAGAGAAGGCAGTACCAGCAAATCTGCACTGTAAGAAATGTTGACGTTCTTCAGGCAGAAGTACAGAAATTTAGATCTACCCAAAGAGCTCTGGAAATGATAAATCTGTGGGTGAATATAAAAGACCTTTTTTTCTCATCTCTTAATTTCTTTAAAAGATAATAGACTATTTTAAGCAAAAGCAATAACAATGCATTATGGAATTTATAATATGGAAGTAAAATGTGTACTATCAATAAATAACAAAAAATAGGAGGGAAGAATTGGGAATATACTGTTGTAAGGTGCATACATTATATATGAAGTGGTACCGGTATATCATTTGAAGGTAGACTATGATAAATAAAAAAATACATAGAATAAACCCTAGAGCAATCACCTGGGAAAAAACACACAAAGGGGTATAACTAGTAAACCAATAGTGGAGATAAAATAGAAATATAAAACACTGAATCCAGAAGAAGGCAGGCACAGAGGAAAAACAAAGAAAGAACAGATGGGACAAATAGAAAATAGTGAGATAGTAGATTGGAACTCAACATATTTATAATTACATTAAATATAATGATCTAAACATTCAAATTAATAGGCATTGATTATGAAACTGGTTAAAAAATTTGAGACCCAGTTAATTGCTGTTTATAGGAAACTCACTGTAGTTGTAATGACACAAATAGGTTTAAAAGTAAGAGGATCAATAAGAATTCACCATACAAACACTAATGAAAATAATATCAGTCAAAGTAAACTTCAAAACAAGGAAAATTAACAGGGACAAAGAGGAGTGTTTCATAACAATAAAGGGGTGAGTTCATTAAAAAGGCATGTTGTTGTTAGATACCATTGAGTCGGTTCCGACTCATAGCGACCCTGTGCACAACAGAACAAAACACTGCCCCGCCCTGCACCATCCTCACAATTGTGGCTGTGTTTGAGCCCATTGTTGAAGCCACTGTGTCCATCCATCTCGTTGAGGGTCTTCCTCTTTTTTGCTGACACTGTATTTTACCAAGCATGATGTCCTTCTCCAGGGAGTGATCCCGCCTGATAACTAAGAAGGCATATCACCCCTAAACGTGTATGCAACTAAAAACGTAACTTCAAAATGTATGAAGCAAAACTGACAGAACTGGCAAGGAGAAATGTGGACAAGTCTCCAATTATAGTCGGAGATTTTTATGCCCCTCCTCGATAATTGGTAGAGCAACTAGACAAAAAAAAAAAAAATATCAGTAGGAATCTAGAAGACAAAATAGCACTATTAACCAACTTACCCTAATTGCTCATAGAGAATGTGTGACCTAATATCTGGCCCTTCACAGAAAAAGTTTGCCAACCTCTATTATATACATTAAGGAGCCCTGGTAGTACAGTGGTTAAGCACATGGCTACTAACTGAAAGATCGGTGGTTCGAATCTTTATCCACTCACTGGGATGAAGATCTGGTGGTCAGCTTCTGTAAAGATTACAGCCTTGGAAACCCTATGGGGCTTCCTGCTCTGTCCTATAGGGTCACCATGAGCTAGAATCAACCCAGTGGCAACTGGTTTATCATAGACATTAAACTGAATGAAAGAAGCCTTAACCAAAAAATTACATACTATATGATTCCTTTTATATGAAACTCTAGGAAAGACCTTTTAACAACAACAAAATAAATATATAAAACACACTAGGAAAGACAAATCTAGTCTGTAGTGACGGGAGCAGACCAGTGGTTGCCTGAGGTGGGGAGGACTGAAAGGGAAGGGACCCAAAGAAACCTTTGGGTCAGTGGTGGTTGTATGTGTATATGTAGCTTTGTCAAAAAACCTATCATAAGATGAGCTCTTGTAAGTTGAATATGTATTTATCCATTTTAGGTGGAAAATTTTTAAAACATTTCTAGATTCCAAGAATTAACATCTATGCTAAAAAAACAAACATCTAATCCTGTTAAATTGGATACACTTACTGGTTAGATATCATACAACAAAAAAGCTAGTTTTCTTTTATGGCTTATTCTATATTAATGGTGGCCTTCAGCCCTTTTATAACTGTATACTTAGACTGTTCACAGAAAACATACATACAGTACTCGCTATTTATGTAATGGAATCCTTAATACACACACACACACACACACACACACGAGACAATAGTAAAGACAGAAGAAATCAGTAGAAACCATCCGGATAATGTATGAAGTTATCACTGCTAGAAACTAGTGCCAACTATACAGCTTCAGTGACAACCACATGAGGGCTCTGTCTGCCCAGTGCTGAGCTACTTGTGAGGCAAGAAAAATCCAGATTGATCTTCACAATATGAGGAAATAATTTATAATCTGAAATATGGGTATTATAAAGGTGAATTTTTGTAACCTGAAACTGAATGTGACATATTGCAGGGTATGACTTTTTTTTTTAATTTTTTTTTATTTTATTGTACTTCAGGTGAAGGCTTACAGAACAAATAGTTTCTCATGAAACAGTAGTACACATGTTGTTTTATGACATAGGTTAACAACCCCACAACATATTAACCCTCTAAATTCTCAACCTTTTTTTTTCTGGGGGAAAATATACATAGCCAGAGATAGATCATTTCAAAAATTTCTGCACGCACAGTTCAGTGACATCGCAGGGTATGACTTTTTGGGAACAATATTGACATATCAAACAGAATCATTAAACTTTCTATTTCACTGATACTCATCAACATAAGTGTCAGAGTTTATTTGGAAATAAAATAACAAGCTGAATAATTTTTACATTTGTTGGGACAGTAATGAAAACAGGAATCTTTTTACCAGCAGGAATTAAACAGATTTTGAGGGTTCTTACCTTGATCTCAAAACCAGAAGAATTAGTGTCATTGAGTCATTTGTAGAATTTTATAAAACTAGTCAAATTTTTGGGTGCCTCCTCAGAATACTGTTACCTGCCATTGTTAAAATAATACAGTGAAACGCGTGAGAGCCGGAACTCGACGGGACTGCCTTGTTTTTCTGGATCTTGAAAGCTTTCTGCCTTTGACAGGATGTAGTCTTACCACTTCTGTTGCTCATTTTAGTGGAAAATATTTAGAGTTTTCCTTCTCTGACAGGTTTCCACCTTACACAAGTTATGACTTACACAGGTTTTACTATACTTAATTTGGTATTTCTTAAATAATTCTATTTTACTTCAGTTACTGTATCTGGAGAGCTGACCAAGTTATATTGCACTTAAAATTAAAAACAATTTAGCAATCAGTAAAACTCCTTTAAATTAAGGTATAGGGATGCATGTTTTGACTAATGTATCTTGTTTCATTCTAGGGAGTTTACTATCGAAACTGAAGGGAGAACATTTCAGTTAACAAAAGACATGGTCAATGTGAAGAGATTCCAGAAAACACTACATGGTAATTTTCTAAAAATAAAAAAGAAACAAAAAAATCTTTACTCCTTAAAGTTTTTTGTTTTTTTATGTTTTATAACAACCATTTTGCAGAAAATCTGAAAAGAAAAAAGAATCTTAATGTCACAACACTAAATTTGGAGAATATGTTCAAGACATTTTCTTGGGCTTTTTTTTTTTTTTTTAACATAATCATACCCATTGTTGTTGTTATCGTTGTTAAGTGCCTTCTAGTCGACTCCGACTCATAGCGACCCTATGTGGCAGAGTAGACCTGCCCCGTGGGGTTTCTAGACTGTAATCTTTACAGGAGCAGATCACCAGGTCTTACCTGCTGCAGAGCCACTGGTGGGCTTAAACCACCAACCCTTCGGTTAGCAGCCAAGTGCTTTACCATTGTGCCACCAGGGCTTAATTGTACCCATACTGGAGAATAATTTATAACACCAACTTTATATTTCCTATGGCCTGAGGTACATGTGACAATATATATGATTAGAAACTTCAAAAAAAAATTTAAGGAAAAGTCCTTTTACTTCCTAAGCAAAAGAGGGAAGTCACCACCCTGTCATTTTTGGCAAATTTTTGTTAGAATGTCTTTTACGTTTTTTTAAAGTTGTGGTTTAGGTGAAAGTTTACAGTTCAAGTTAGTTTCTCATACAAAAATTTATACACATATTGTTATGTGACCCTAGTTGCAATCCCTATAATGTGACAGCACACTCCCCCTTTCCACCCTGGGTTTCCCACGTCCATTCAGCCAGCTCCTATCCCTTTCTGCCTTCTCATCCCACCTTTGGACAGGAGCTGCCTATTTAGACTCATGTATCTACTTGAACTAAGAAGCACACTCTTCATGAGTATTTTATGTTTTATAGTCCAGTCTAATCTTTGAAGAGTTGGCTCCGGGAATGGTTTTAGTTCTGGATTAACAGAGAGTCCAGGGGCCATGTCTTCTGGGCCCTCCAGTCTCAGTCAGACCAGTAAGTCTGTCTTTTTATGTGAATTTCAGTTCTGCAACCTACTTTTCTCCTACTCTGTCAGGAGCTCTGTGTTGTGTTCCCTGTCAGGGGGGTCATTGGTGGTAGCTGGGCACCGTCTATTTCTTCTGGTCTCAGGCTGATGGAGTCTTTGTTTTTTGTGTCCCTTTTGTCTCTTGGGCTAATATTTTCCTTTTATCTTTGGTGTTCTTCATTCTCCTTTGCTCCAGGTGGGTTGGCATCCTAGCTGGCTGCTCGCAAACTTTTAAGACCCCAGACGCCACTCACCAAAGTGAGGATGTGCAACATTTTCTTAATAAACTTTGTAATTCCAGTTGACCTGTATGTGCCCTGAAACCATGGTCCCCAGACCTCTGTCCCTGCTATCCTGTCCCTCAAAGCATTTGATTGTGTTCAGGAAACTTCTCAGTTTTTGGTTTAGTCCAGTTGTGCTGACTTCATCTGTGTTGTGTGTTGTCCTTCCCTTCACCTAAGATAATTCTTATTTACTGTCTAGTTAGTGAATTCCCCTCTCCCTCCCTCCCCACCTTGTAACCATCAAGGAATGTTTTCTTCTGTGTTTAAACCTTTTCTTGCATTCTTATAATGGTGATCTCATACAATATTTGTCCTTTTGCGACTGACTAATTTCACTCAGCATAATGCCTTCCAGATGCATCCATATGTGAGATGTTTCTCGGATTCATCATTGTTCTTTATCGTTGCATAGTATTCCATTGTGTGAATATACTGTAATTTGTTTATCCATTCATCTGTTGATGGGCACCTAGGTTGTTTCTTCTTTTTGCTATTGTGAACAGTGCTACAGTGAACATGGGTGAGAATATATCTATTCGTGTGATGGCTCTTATTTTTCTAGGATGTATTCCAAGGAGTGGGATTGCTGGATTGTCTGGTACTTCTATTTCTAGCTTTTTAAGGAAGCACCAAATCGATTTCCAAAGTGGTTGTACCATTTTACATTCCCACTAGCAGTGTATAAGTGTTCCAGTCTCTCTACAACTTCTCCAACATTTATTATTTTGTGTTTTTTGGATTAATGCTAGCCTTGTTGGGGTGAGATGGTATCTCATTGTAGTTTTGATTTGTATTTCTCTAATGGCTAATGATCGTGAGCATTTCCTTAGGCATCTGTTAGCCACCTGAATGTCGTCTTTGGTGAAGTGCCTGTTCATATCATTTGCTCATTTTTTAATTGGGGTGTCTTTTTGTTGTTGAAGTTTTGCAGTATCTTGTAGATTTTAGAGATTAGACCCTGATCAGGTATGTTGTAGCCAAAAATTTTTTCCCAGTCTGTAAGTTGTCTTTTTACTCTTTTGGTGAAACCTTCTGATGAGTGTAAGTATTTGATTTTTAGGAGCTCCCTGTTATCTAGTTTCTCTTCTGGTGTTTGTGTGTTGTTATGTTTTGTATTCAGTTTATGCCATGTATTAGGGTTCCTAGCATTGTCTCTGTTTTTTCTTCAATGATCTTTATCATTTTAGATTTTATGTTTAGGTCTTTGATCCATTTTGGGTTAGTTTTTGTATGTGGTGTGAAGTATGGGTCTTGTTTCATTTTTTTTTGCAAGTATTTATCCAGTTATGCCAGTACCATTTATTAAAGACACTATCTTGTCCCCAATTAATGGACTTTGGGCCTTTGTCAAATATCAGCTGCCCATAGGTGGATGAGTTTACGTCTTTATTCTCAATTCTGTTCCATTGGTCTGTGTATCTTTTGTTGTACCAGTACTAGGCTGTTTTGACTACCATGGCGGTATAATAGATTCTAAAATCAGGTAGTGTGAGGCCTCCCACTTTGTTCTTCTTCTTCAGTAATGCTTTACTTATCTGGGACCTCTTCCCTTTCCATATGAAGTTGGTGATTTATTTCTCCATCTCATTAAAAAATATCGTTGGAATTTGGATTGGGATTGCATTGTATCTGTAGATTGCTTTGAGTAGAACTGACATTTTTACAATGTTGAGTCTTCCTAATCATGAGCAAGGTACGTTTTTCCACTTATGCAGGTCTCTTTTGGTTTCTTGCAGTAGTGTCTTGTAGTTTTCTTTATATAGGTCTTTTACCTCTCTGGTTAGATTTATTCCTAAGTAATTTTATCTTCTTGGGGGCTATTGTAAATGGTAATGATTTGGTGATTTCCTCTTCGAAGTTGTCTTTGTTGGTGTAGAGGAATCCAACTGATTTTTTTATGTTTGCCTTGTATCTTGATAGTTTGCTGAAATCTTCTACTAGTTCCAGTAATTTTCTTGTGGGTTCTTTGGGGTTTTCTGTGTATA
>NW_004443986.1:17557647-17585206 GCF_000243295.1 Trichechus manatus latirostris
TTGGGTGTGTAAATATTGATTATATTTGTGTCCTCCTTGTGTATTGACCCTTTAATCATTATATAGTGTCCTTCCTTATCCTTTGTGGTGGATTTTGCTTAAAGTCTATTTTGTCAGAGATTAATATTGCCACTCTTGCTCTTTTTAAAGTGTTGTTTGCTTGATATATTTTTCCCATCCTTTGAGTGTTAGTTTGTTTTTGTCTTTGGGTCTCAGGTGTGTCTCTTGTAGGCAGCATATAGACGGATCGTGTTTTTTTATCAGTTCTGCTACTGTGTGTTTATTGGTGCATTTAGTCCATTTACATTCAGCATAATTATTGATAGGTATGAGTTTAGTGCTGTCATTTTGATGTATTTTTTGTGTGTTGTTGACAGTTTCTTTGTTCCACTTAATTTTCTGTGCTTTTTTTTTTTTTAATTTTCTTTTCATCTTTTTCATTGTTGTTGATTTTGTATTTGCTGAGTCTTTACGTTTTTCATTTTGATGTTCAGGATTGTTTGTTTCCTTTGTGGTTACCTTAAAATTTACCTTTATTTTTCTAAGTTTAAACCAATCTTTTATTTCTTTATATCGCCTTGACTTCCTCTCCACATGAATGTTCTATGACTATGTGATTTAGTCCCTCTTTTTTGTTTTAATATTGTCGTCTTTTACTTATTGACATCTCTGTTTCCCTGTTTTCAGTGTTTTAGCTTTGATTTATTTTTCTGACTTCTGTATCTGGGATGATATCTGGTTGTTCTGTCCTGTGTTCTAGTCTTGGGTTGAGTTTATTGATTTTCTAACTGGAGGACTCCCTTTAGTATTTCTTGTAATTTTGGTTTGGTTTTTCAAATTCCCTAAACTTCTGTTTATCTGGAAATGCCCTAATTTCGCCATCATATTTGAGAGACAGTTTTGCTGGATATATAATTCTTGGCTGGCAATTTTTTTCTTTCAAGGCTTTGTCTATGTCATCCCATTGCCTTCTTGCCAGCATGGTTTATGCTGAGTAGTCAGAGCTTAGTCTTATTGACTCTCCTTTGTAGATGATTTTTCATTTATCCCCAGCTGCTTTTAAAATTCTTTATCTTTGGTTTTGGTAAGTTTGATTATAATATGTCTCGGTGACTTTCTTTTGGGATCTACCCTGTGTGTGGGTTCAGTGAGCTTCTTGGATAGATATCTTCTCATTTTTCAAGATATCAGGGAAGTTTTCTGCCAACAAGTCTTCAACAATTCTCTCTGTATTTTCTCTTATCCCCTGTTCTGGTACTCTAGTCACTCGTAGGTTATTCCTCTTGATAGAATCCCACATAATGCTTAAGGTTTCTTCTTTTTTTTTTAATTCATTTTTTTAAATTCTTTTATCTGATTTTTCCTTAAATAAATTGGTGTCAAGTGCTATATCTTCAGTCTCACTAATTCTGACTTCCATTGCCTCATTTCTGCTCCTGTGACTTTCTATTGTGTTATCTAATTCTAAAATTTTATTGCTAATCTTTTGGGTTTCTGTTTGCTGTCTGTGGATTCTTGCAGCCTGTTAAATTTGTCATTTATGCTGTTGTATAATCTTCTTAAGTTCCTCTGTTACTTTGTCTGTGTGTTCCTTGGCTTGTTCTGCATTTTTACTGATCTCCTTCCTGGTCTCTTAAAGAGTTCTATATATTAATCTTTTGAATTCTACTTCCAGTAATTCCAAGACCTTCTCTTCCACCGGGAGGTTTCTTGGTTCTTTGTTTGGGGAGCTTGCTGATGCCATCGTGATCTGTCTCTGTATGTCATTTGATATTGACTGTTGTCTCCAAGCTATCAGTAAGTTATTATATTTATTTAATGTTTGTTTACTGTGTCCTAGCTTCTTGTTTTGTTTTGATATGCCCAAATATGCTGGTCTCATGCTACTTTGATTATCAGCATCTTTGAGTCTCTAACGTCCTGTCACAAGGTGGTTAGGACTGTTACGAGGTGTGGAGCCCAGGAGTCCATTTACTTTTCTTGTGTGGATTCAGCTCACATGTCCAGGTTGTCAGTTACCAAGTGTGTGGTTCAGGCTCCTACCTGCAGTCCTAGATGAGCAGGGGTGATTGGAGTAGGCACAGATATCTGGCTGTAGTAGGGGGTCATGTGTTGAGCAAGGCAGGTGGCTGATGTCTGCCCGAGTGTCTGAGTGGAAGGCGTGTCCCTGTTCTGTGGAGCACATAGGTGGGTGGTGTATTCAGCTTGACTTTGGGCACCCAGTGCTGTTGGCTGTAAGGACTGGGAGGCACCACTTATTCTCCTGTTGCAGCTGGCTAGGCGGAGTGGGTGGAGACACCAGTCCTCAGGCCCCTGATGTGGGTAGGTAAGGACCCTGCTTAATGGGCAAGGTGGTGTCAAATGTCACAAATCTGCCACTCCTCCTTAGCTGTTGCAGTTGATTATAAGCTTCAGGTATATACCCTGTAATACTGTGCTAATGAGGGCCTATGCTGTTGAAATGGGCCCATACGGATCTAGGCAGGAGTGAAAGGCATTCAAAATCTGTGTACCCATATGCCTGTGTCTAGGCAAAGAGGCTGTGCCTGCCCTGACTTCCTGGCTTAGGGGGGCTGGCAGATTATTTTTTCCTGTTTGTTAATTTATTCCCTTTCCAAAGCTGGGAGAGTGGCTGGGGTGCGCGACGGGTCCTACTTCTGGCCCAGGGCGGGCAACAATCTCTGAAGCCGGACCAGGACCTGGAGCAGAATGGTGAGGGGGCAGGTAGATGAGAGAGAGGTATTTCCAGAGGGAGGAAGGGTTTTTTTGAGCCTGCACAGGCGGTTAGACGGTAGTACTTGTCTTTCGTGGATTCAGCACTGCTTCTCCCTGATTCCAGAGGCTCGAGTGGTGTCTTAGTCATCTAGTGCTGCTATAACAGAAATACCACAAGTGGATGGTTTTAACAAAGAGAGGTTTATTCTCTCACAGTCTAGTAGGCTTCAAGTCCAAATTCAGGGCATCAACTCTAAGGGAAAGCCTTTCTCTTTGTTGGCTCTGGAGGAAGGTCCTCGTTGTCATCAATCTTCCCCTGGACTAGGAGCTTCTCTGCGCAGGAACCTCAGGTCCAAATGATGCACTCTGCTTCTGGCACTGCTTTCTTGGTGGTATGGGGTCCCCCCGTTCTCTGCTTGCTTCCCTTTCCTTTTATCTCTTGTAAGGTAAAAGGTGGTGCAGGCCACATCCAAGGGAAACTCTCTTTACATTGGATCAGGGATGTGACCTGGTTAAGGGTGGTGCTACAATCCCACCCTAATCCTCTTTAACATAAAATTACAATCACAAAATGGAGGCCAACCACACAATTCTGGGAATCATGGCCCAGCCAAATTGATACACACATTTTTTTGGGGACAAAATTGAAATCATGACAAGCAGACTCTCTGCCGCTCGATTTCTCCTGATGTAGAAAATGCGTCCCGAGTGCTACTGCTTGCCGTAGCCCACCCGTGCCAGCTGATCCAGCCTGCAGGGTGCTGGCATGGGTAGGTCTGGCAGTCCTTGCTGTTTCTGAACCATCTCTCCCTCCCTCTGCCACTCAGTCCAATTCCTCAACGTTGTCTTTGATGTCCAGGGCTCCTGTATTGTCATATATAATAGATTTGTTTGTGTTTTTGAGTCTTTGTTGTAAAAGGGATCACAGAAGCACCTGACTACTCAGCCATTTGGCCCCGCCTCTAGAATGTTATTTAGATCAGTGATCTTTCTTGCTCTTTTAAAAGCCAAGGGTTATTTTAGTAGAAATTCTATGAATTGGGAAATTAGTGTTTTGGACATGTATTTTAAGAATGCTGATGGTTAACTGTGGCTGACTTGAAGGTCCTGGAAGCAGAGTAGTGCATGTGTATGAAGCGGCTGTTGTGGAGAGGGTGGCCTGCCTATGTTCTTGGCCTGCTCTGTGTGGACAGGCTTCGCTGAGCAGTCAACAGTCTGAGCAGTGATGGGAGCCAGAAGGGAAGCCTTCATGTGTTTGGGGGCTTTTTAGGTATACTGGCAGCTAGTTCAGAGCTGTGCTTCACCGTGACTCGGATTGCCATAGAAGTATGGACAGAAGACGCCTTGGTCATATTTCTAAAATGTTATTCTTACTCTTTATCACAGAGAAAAGAAACGGTTTCTCTTCTCTCCTCATGCCCCTTTTTGTGTTTTGGTTCCAGTTGTCTCATTTCCCATAGAGCATAAACTCCCCAAGGTTAAACTTAGACAGTGTTTAGCAGTATCTCCTTTCTGAATAGTAATAATTATTAATAAATTTTCTGTGTATACCACAGGTATAGTCTTACCCGTAGAAAGAGCTCTGGGCCACAGTAGAAATGTCTTTGATTGAGTGCTGATTCCTGAACAAACTTGTATAAGGGCCTCCTGACCCCAGAGCCTTAGACATACAGTAGAATAACTTGACTCTCTTAAAGAGTTCTTACCAAGATGGCAAGAAAAAAAGTAAAACAAACACAAATTATATGATGCTAGTTGCATGTAGGAATTGTTTTTGTAAATATCTTATCAGCTATGATAGCAGATTTTTAATTCTAACAAAATCTTATAAAAACTCTGGAGAACATGATGCAAAACAGAGAATAGAGTATTGCTGCTATTGTTTGTAGCTTACTGACTCAGGGAGGGATCTCTGGTACCTCAAGGTTTATTTCCACTCCATAGAAACAAAGAATTATCTAATTCAGTGAAAAATTTTTACCACTCCAACTTTCTCTTCAATGGTGTTGTGTTTCTTATCAGCAAATAGCTTTTAGCAGTGTTCTAATTTCTTTGTCCTGGTGTACAGAGATCAAAATCCTTCTAGAATGGAAATATTTTTAGTGCTAACAATTGTTTAGAGAGGATCTGAGATGCATTATATGGGCTTTGAGAGAAGGTTACTGAATTTCTATCTCTTTTGCAGTGGAAGAAGTTGTTCCTAGTGTAATCGAGCCCTCCTTTGGCCTGGGTAGGATCATGTATACGGTATTTGAGCATACATTCCAAGTACGTGAGGGAGATGAACAGAGAACGGTAAGCTCCCCTGTAAAGTGTGTTATTTGTTCCCTTATGGTGTCAGAGGATAAAATTCACTGAAGTACATTGATAAGACTCTGGAATGATTAAGTATTATTTATTATAACTCACTGATGATATTAGCACTCCTTATCTTTGCTTAACTGTTTACAAAAGGAAAGCACTTTCTGACATTATCTCATTTGAGCTTTATGATGTGTATGTTATTCTAGAAGCCATTATTTTAAAGGTAAAATCATGGTTGCCTGGCGCTCTCTATTCTGAGATAAAACATTGCTTTAGGGATCTATCTGTCTGTACTACATGAGTGGAAGAAATAGTACTTTCTGGATATACTGTTGTCTTCAGAAAATTGGGAAAGATGAGATGACTCATAGAATTTGGCCAAACAAAAAACTATATATGCTTTGGTAAAGAGTTAAAAGGAACCTTCTCAAACACATAACATTATCTGAGGTATTTGTTAACCAGTAAAAACCAGTTGCTATCAAGTTGACTCCGATTCATGGCAACCCCATGTGTGTCAGTAGAACTGTGCTCCACAGGGTTTTCCATGCCTGATTGTTTTGGAAGTAGATTGCCAGGCCTTTCTTCCAAGGCACCTCTGGGAGGACTCAAACTTCCAACCTTTCCATTTGTAACACCCAGGGACTCTAGGTACTTGTTAAAGATGTAAATTCCTAGGTTCTAATCTTGATTCATTACACCTGAGACCCAGGAATCTGCATTTTTAAATAAGAGTCCTAGGTGATTCTGATGTGAGAGATTGACAAATGATAAATTGAGCAATAGTATTTGGGGTACAGCCTTTTCTAGCATTTAAGTATCGTTGAAGATAGAAGTTTATAAGAAGTCTCCATCAACCCTCACAGGTTTTCTTTGGCTCCAATACTTGAGTCACTCCTCCATGCCTTCCACTTTATCTCATTTTGCCTTACTTGTCCTCTGCCTGCAGAAATTATACTCATTTAATTCCTAGGCACAGATTTCCAGGAAAACCAATCAGAAGAAGAATGGCTAGGAAGGAGAGGTTTTATATGTCAGATTAATTGAAAGAAACAGTCACATTTGCGTGGCCATTCTAAAGCATGAGTGTGCGCATCGTGTTGAACATCAGCTCTGTGGTTTTTTTTAGGGTATATAATCTTAAAGAATGGACTCGTGAGTTCTTGACACCATTATTTTTAAAAGTCTGACTCACTGTTGGTAATATGTAGCTTAATAAAGCTGCTGTTTTAATCTCAGCCCTAGAATTGCATCGTCATTTTCTGGCATTTAAGGGGCAGCTCTTCATTCATTCAGCAGATAGGAGGAACCTGGGCTTTGTACCAGGCATACAAATTTAAGGCATGGTTCTTCCTGAGGAGTGATATATATATATATAGCTGAATGTATTCTTGTTAGATATCAAGCTTGCTCCAAACTTTTCCTCCTTATTTTTCTAATAAAAAGTTAAAAAAAAAAAAAAATCTTTTAGCTGTTCCTTTGAATCTAATGATATTGCTGTAACTAGAGTTTTAATAGAAATTTCATAAGGGCTAAGCAAGAATAAATTAGTGACAGTGTTTTTATGAATTAGGTAGAGATTCCCATCATGAAGACAAATTTGATTAGACTGTAGAAAGCCAAAAATGTTTTGAAATTATTAGCACATAGTCTCTCAATCCATTTTCCTGTGAATTTGGTGTACAGACATTGCAAGTGACATGAATAAATTTATTTTTTCTGTAAAGGCAGATCCCTACATCTCTCTCTCTTTAAATAGAATTATTACAGGATGTTGGAGAGGTGTAGAATTTTGAACTTTCTGAGATGCAGGTGCCATATTATAAAGTCAGGTTTACTTACTGTGGGATATTCACTATCATTTGCCATTAAAGGTTAACTAAGCTTTTGGAACAATAAACTGGTACCTGTGTCATTTATTATTTTTATAGGAAAAATTCATTCTGGGTTCCATATTCATGCCTTCAAGTGAACTTTTTTTACAAATATTATTTAAGAACTGCCTTCTCACTTTTAACCCAAAATGATAGAAGGGTTTCTGATCTTTCAGAGAACATCTTTTGCCTTTTATTTATGAGTAACACAAAAACTTATTTCAAGAGCAGTTCCAGAAGGTTATACTTATCAGTGTAGGTTTATAGAACTTTTTTTTTTTCTTTTTTTTTTGCTCTGTGCTATTTCTTTTGGACATGCATTTGGGAGCTGATTAAATTTTTCTGTTTTACTTGGTCACTACAGGTCATAGATTTTTCTCCTGTGTTGAATATCTTAAAAGGTAGAGTGGGATTTGCTTTTTGACTCTACCACTTTTTATTTGAGATTTGTAGGGAGGTTCTTCAGGTGGTCTTTATAGAAAGAAGTAAGCCTTTTATGCGATACGAAAAAATTACCATTGTATATATAATAGCTTTCACATCATTTGTGTTTATCAGCTGACCTGTGAGGTAAGCAGAGCAGGCGGTGGAGACCCACCTTGTATAGATGGAGGAACTAAAGTTCAGAGAGATAAAAGTTCATGAAGTTATGTTTGGACGCCCATTGAACGTTAACCTCTTTTGGTTTTGGACATTAACAGAACAAGGCAATACTTAGATATTTATAAACTAACATATTTGGATTTCTTTCTTTTTAAACCGTCTAGTTCTTCAGTTTCCCTGCTGTAGTAGCGCCATTCAAATGTTCCGTCCTTCCATTGAGCCAAAACCAGGAGTTCATGCCATTTGTCAAGGAATTATGTAAGCAAATCCAGTTTGGGTAACCTGTATGTGAACACCCTGAAGTACACGGAATTTTAGGAAGTGTATTGTTTATTTCAAGGAGCCCTGGTGATGCAGTAGTTAAAGTGCTCAGCTACAAACCAGAAGGTCAGCAGTTCGAGTGCACCAGCCACTCCTCGGGAGAAAGATGTGGCAGTCTGCTTCCATAAAGATTTATAGCCTTGGAAACCCTATGGGGCAGTTCTACTCTGTCCTTTAGGGTCACTATGAGTCAGAATCGACAGTGGTGGGTTTTTTTGGTGGTGTTTAGTTTGATAAAAATAATACGTATTTAATAAAGAATTTAAGTTATTTTAGCCTCTGCTCCTATTTCTAGAGAGAGTATATTTGTCCAGGATTATCCTAGCATTTGGATGAGTCAAAGTGGGACCCAAGCATCAGATTTAAAACTTACTTGCTTCTCACGTTGCCCTTGCTGCCCACCTCATGAGAGCAACCCTCGTGGAGTATACAACTGTAGCTCCGTAGTAGATCTACAACCACTGAATCCACGGCACTGAAAGGGATCCTAGTGGTCATCTGGTGCAGCCCACTTATTTCAGAGTTGGAAAATGGGAAGAGTTCATTGAGCTGCTCAGGGTCGTAAATCTTGAGGTGGCAGAGTCAGAACAGGTCTCCTGATGGCTCTTCATCAGTACTTGGGACAGCTGTATTACATGTAGCTAGGAATGAGAATTTGGGCTCTAGCAAGGGACTTAATTAAACTTTTGGGATTTTTCTCTCTTACACCTGTAGCATGTTGCTTTCTTAGTTCCTTTTATATAAGTTTCCTGAGCTTGTCAGATGACACTTAGATAACATTGGGACTTTCTCCATTGTTTTATTTTTAACTTATTAATTTACTTGCATAGCGGAAGCCCTGACCAGGAACGGCATCTCTCACAAAGTAGACGATTCCTCTGGGTCTATCGGAAGACGTTATGCCAGGACTGATGAGATTGGTGTGGCTTTTGGCATCACCATTGACTTTGATACAGTGAACAAGACCCCTCACACTGCGACTCTGAGAGACCGAGACTCCATGCGGCAGATCAGAGCAGAGGTCTCTGCCTTCTTCGTTGCATTTTTAAATCTTAGAAATGTGTAATGGTTCTTACTGATTTGAGTTGGATTTTGATGTATTTATGCCCTAGTTCCTACCTTCTTTTTATTTTTATTTTTTAGTTTTAGTAATAGGCTTATATCAGACACAGCCTGATTCTCAAATCCCCTTGGTTTAATTTTGAAAGTATCTGTTAGCTCTTCTCTAATATTGTAGAGCCATGTGGATAGCTGTGGCATCCTCCAGCAGTTTGCTTTTATAGTTGTTTGTTTATTTAGGCAAGATAAATATAATCCCAAGAGATTGTTGCCATAGTTTTATTGGCAGGCTTTTGGGGGCTTAGACATTTGTCTGTATTTCTATGTCAGTGTGTATAAAACTTTTCTGCGTTAATCCATGGGGTGGGAATAATGGACATAAATACAGAGGGGGAAGAAAGGGTGGTAAAAGCCACTAATTGACAACTGCCTGACTAATTTTATTAACTTTGAGCAAGTAGTTATTTAGAGTGCCTGTTACGTGCTCAGCTTGATAGAGTAAATAATAGGGAAGACAAAAGTAAAAGACGGCTTTTTTCCAAAGGAGTTTATGGTCTAATTAAGAAGTCACAGGCTTCCGGCTCGTCTTTCACAAAATCAGATCTGGCTACTCTGGACCTACATGTCCATCTGGCTGTAGTTCTGAAAGTGCAGTCCCCACACCAGCAGCATCAGCATCACCTGGGAACTTGTTAGATAAATAAAAGCTTGGGCCTCACCTCAGACCCCTGAATCAGAAACTGGGGAGCCAAGTGGGGATGTGGGTAGCAGCCTGTTTGAACAAGGCCTCCAGATGATTCTGATGCACACTCAAGTTTAAGAACCACTGCTGTGTGGCAGCCAGCATTTGGCTATGGCTGAGAAACACTCATTCTTTGACTGGCCACTGTTCTAAGAGTTAAATTTGGCACACAGGAAATAACCTCAAGTGACAGTGAGATGTAGACTAGTTAGGAAAGGCTTTATAGAAGAATGGAGTTATCCAGTGGAGCTGGAAGGCATTCTGGGCAGGAAGAAGAGCCTGAACCAAGGCCTGGGAGGGGGAATGAATATAATTAAGGAAGGAGGCTCCAGTGGGAGTGATGAGAAACAAGGTTGGATCATTATGTGGGGACCAGTTTGTGGAGGACACCTGTCGTTATTTAAATGTTATTTTGACTCCATGTAAGGTTTCTTGAGCTGAGGGTAAGTACTCTTTTAAACCTAAACAAGTTGGTTGATTCTTGGACTTCTCTTTCCTTTTACCCCAGGTCTCTGAACTGCCCAGTGTCATCTGCAGTCTAGCCAATGGCAGCATCACGTGGGCCGATGTGGAGGCCAGGTATCCTCTGTTTGAAGGGCAAGAGACTGGTAAAAAAGATACAGTGGAGGAGTGAGGACAGTTTTGGGGACTTCTGACCACTTGTGCTAGTAAAAAAAATAATAACTCTTATCATGCCTACTTTACAAAAAAACAGCATTGTGACTGCACCCAGGGACAGTATTTTATCCTCAGTGGCTGCCTGATTTTACCTTCTGATGTAAAACCCACCATTAAAATTGAAGAAATTCTGAACAAAACTTGTAATCCATTTGCTTGTGTTTCTGCATTTTTAGCAAAGTTGTTTCTCTGTTGTTTTGGGTAGACACGCTCAGGACTTAATGTTAAATACAATTTATATATATATGCTTTATTAACAGCTTTACTGAGGTCTAATTTACATACCATAAAATGCACCAGTTTTAAGTGTACAATTCAGTGATGTTTAGTGTATTTACAGAGTTTTGCAACCATCATCACAATCTAATGTTAGAACATTTCCATCTTCCCAAAGAGAAATCTCATGCCTATCTACCGTAACTCCCCCTTCCCATCCCAGCCCCAAGCCACTGTTAACCTACTGTCTGTGCTATAGTTTTGCCTTTTCTGGGCATTTCGTATAAATGGAATCATAAACCCTCTGCCATGGAGCCGATTCTGACTCATAGTGACTCTATAGGACAGAGTAGAACTGCTCCATAGGGTTTCCAAGGCTGTGATCTTTATGGAAGCAAAGTGCTCCATCTTCTTCCTGCAGAGCAGCTGGTGGGTCGAACCGCTGACCTTTCAGTTAGTGGCTGAACGCTTTAACCACAGTGCCACCAGGGCTCCTAAATGAAATCAGAAAATATGTAAACACAATTAATGTTTGTTCTTAACACAATTTGAGAGCATTTCTCTTTTTCTCATTCGATACATTTTAATCAAAACTTTAGAAAAATTCTGTCTCTCCAGCAAGACCTGTGAACACTATAGCAGCTAGCATGGTTTCTAAACCTGTAACAGATGGATGCACAGGTGTAGCCTCTCCATCTATACACACCCTCTTCTAAGAAAAACTTTTTTCTTTTTTTCTGAGAAAAAGCTACATTGTGCTTAAGAGACAGCAGCCTCCAAGCAGGTGGAGGGCTTCTGGGACAGGCTGAGGTGGCGGTTTAGGGCTGCTAACCCTAACGTCCGCCTCCCGGATATCTTTGCTCTTTACAGCCCTGAGGAGGGGTGGTCTGACAGAAAGAAGCCCTCTGTGTTAAGGTGTGCTTTACAGTTTATACTTGCCTTCACAAACAGCCCTGGAAATCACGATGTGAAAGGAACCCCACCTGTCTTTTCGGACTTAGCAGTTCTTCTCAACCATCACGGTGTCAGTAGTTTTTGGCTCAGCATTTGAGGAACTTTACTTCTATTGTATTTTTGGATAGAAGACTGAGAACATGTATGTTTATGTGTAAGGATGAAATTCAGGGACTTGCAGATTTGAACAGCTATTATTTGCAGAGTTAGGACCTGGTAGTATTCCAGCTTCTTCCTAAACAGAATGGAGTGGGGGAGGTGTGGTCTCCAGAATGTTTTCCTTTGTCTTTAGTTTGAAGAGCAATTAAAGTTTTGATTTCTTAGCTTCAGAATCCCTGGGGATTCTCAAATTTTTATCTCATCTGCTATGATGCCTACACCAGTGCTGTGCATAGTAGGTATTCAGTAAAGTGTTTTTGGATGAGTCTTGAATGTTTGAACAAACCTCTTGGGGTAGAAAGTTATAGAGAAACTTTTCTGCCTAGTGCTTTTGAAAGCATTCATTATTAAATTAAAAGGAACTAGATTTTAAGTAAACCAAATTTTTGTTTTCCAGTAATTCTTCTCACCTCAAAATCCTTATCATATAGCTCTTAACTGGGGGTGTATTCTAGTATTCTCACACTGAAGGGAGTCTTTATTTGTTCCTGTTTATTTACTTCCTTTTACTGTAAATGCCTCCATAGGTTAAAAAAAAAAATCACCACAGCCTTAGCCAGGGCTTCCAACCATTTCCGTCCTTGTTTGAATCCTTGCTGAGAATTTGCATTTCTAACAAGTTACCTGCTGTGAATTTGCATTTCTAACAAGTTCCCAGGAAGTTATACATAAGAATCACCTGGGGATCTTGTTAAAATGTAGATTCTGATTCAGTCTATCTGGAGTAGAAATGCAAATTCTCAGCAGGGAACTTGTCAGAAATGCAAATTCTCAGCAGGGACTCGAACCCACCGAACCAGCTCATAGCCCTGCCTCAGACGTTGTTATGAAGTCATTAATAAGGAAAGATATATTAACTACATAGTGAGATCGGAACCAAAGCTCTCTTCACTTTGCCTTGGCAAATACTTTTGTCATTAGTTATGTGTTAGAAATTAATTCTGCAAACCCTCTCTTTCTCTGTTCCTTCCCCTCTCTAAAATGATTTCCTGTTGGGGACGATGGGCTGCAGCAGAGTTCTCTGGTTCTGCTTGTACCGTATTTGCTTGACTCTCAGCACAGCCAGGCAAAGAGCTGTTTTCTAAATATAGAGGCCCTTTGTACTTGGGAGTCTGCGTGTGCATACACACATCTATCCTGTTCATCCCAGTGTGTATTTAAAGCCAAGTCTTTTTGGTTTAATACTCTGTGAGGCCTTTTTTAAAAAAATTAAATGTATTTGCATATATCGAACTCTGGGCTGACTAAACGAGAACTAGATAAATAGCATTGCCTCTCAGGGAAATTACTCCTACTTGACATTCTCCGAAAATAGTGGTGAGGGGTGGTCAAATTCTAACTGATTTCCATGGAATGTACATAGAACACATCAGGTACATTCTTTAAAACTTAGGTTGGAATTCTGGGCATTCAGTCAAATACAAGGTGGGGTTTATGATGTCTGGAGAGCTGGTCTGTGCCCGGCTTCCGCAGGAGTCCTGAATCTTAATATATTTCTGAAAAGCTCATAAAAGCAAAATACTGAATATAGAAAAGGAATTTTGCCAAGTAATTATATAAATACAGAAATGATTCTACTAATTGCATGGAATGCTATTAGAGATGTCAGATGTCCAAAGTTCTTTGTGACAAGAACTTGCAAAGTTATTTTGTTCAGTAGATCGCTTGAAATAGATTCGTTCTCGACCATTACTTACTGTTCCTTAAGCAGTATAAACTCAGTGTAATGGTGGTGAGTGTCTTAGCCAGTGGAATCTATTCATGGGCGTATCAGATGCCCTGGAGATGAATCCACATTATCTCTGGATTTAACTGCATTTACGTTAACCTGTCACAGGGAAAACTTTTTTATCTCTATCTCTTGGTCAGGGCGAGGATGGAGAGGCTTTGATAACATTGCTCATATACAAGAGCCTTGCACTAGCACTGTATTTAAGAAAGGCTTTTTGGCATTTGGCCAGCAGACAGGCTTCTCCACCAGAATGAAATTTAGTTGAAGATTCAGTAAGTGAATGGATGAGTAATTTTGCTGCGCCTCAAAATTCACATCTTGTTGCATCTTCAATAATTCTTAGTTATTGGGCTGCCTCTAGGCAGTAATTGCGTTAAGACTATGTGGATGGAATTCTCCTCCGGAAACTGGGGTATAATTTGGGAGTGTCAGCCAGGATTGCCTGAGAGGAACAGCTTGGGGCCTGCCCTACTGCCTGAGAGCTTTTTCCTTTATGCTGGTAATGTGCTCTTCTCTCAGCTGGATTCTGTGTCTCCTTTGCAGGTTAACCTTTAACCTGCTGCAGCAGTAAAAGATGCTAGGGTCGCGCACATTAGAATCACTTGAGCTTTAAAAAATACTCATGTCTGGGCCTACCACCTCAAACCAATTTAACAAATTTCTCTAGGGTGGAGCCTCCCCATTGCCATCAAGTGGATTCCAACTCATAGCAACCCTATAGGGCAGAGTACAGCTGCCCCGTTTGGTTTCCAAGGAGCAGCTGGTGGATTTGAACTGCCGACCTTTTGGTTAGCAGCCTGAGCTCTTAACCACTGTGCTACCCAGGCTCTGGGTGGAGCCTGAGCATCGGTATTTTTTGGAATACACTTTAAGAGAACGACTGCTATAAGGGATGCCTCTCAGCTCAAACCATAGAGAGTCTTGACCCCCGGGAGTGGGGAAGGATCTGCTGAAAGAAGAAGTGTTTCTTCTGATGATGGGTACCTAGTCAACAGCACCAAAGTGTCTAGGAAAGGTGAATTTATCTGGCATTGTTTTTATGCTGTTCCACTGAGATAACTGTAAATGTGCTCTCAAGCCTCAAGCATTTCTACAGTCTATGTCCTGCCTCCCTTGCATGGCATTTGGAGATGGATTCCTCTCCTCTGCCCCATAAGCCCAGCCAGCTCTGTTTCCCCCAGAGACTTCAATGAAGGCCGTAGCACAGTGTTTATAGGGAGAAAGGCACATTTGTTGGGTGCCTACCATGTGTCAGTCTGCGTTCATTTTAACCTTTAAACAATAAGTATCATTGTGCTTTTACATAAAAGGAAAAGTAAGCTGAGCCTTTTCAAAATCACTCAGCCAGTAGGGGCATAAACCAATTTTGAACTAAATTCAGAGTACACGATCATTTCAGATTATATCATATACTCTGCAGCTGTGGGGTTTTTTACCCAAAGAATTTGGTCTTTGTCCTTGGTTCTTGAGAGACAACCTCCAAAACCTTGGAATTTCCCTGGTGTTTTCATGTGTCTTTGATGAGGGCTCCAGACCACACCTACCTAACAGGTTATGCTAATGGTGGCTCAGGTGGGAGCTGACTAGGCCAGAAAGATACATGATAGCCATGATATCAGCTGACCTCAGGGGAGGGGGGCTGAGGCAATGATTCAATCAACTATGCATGCATAATGAGGCCCCAGTAAAGGCTCTGGGCATGGAAGCTCCCAGGGCTTCCTGGTTGGTGAAAGACATCAGTGCATATGGGAGGGTAGCACATCACTTTTTCAGACATGGCAGCTCCATATTAGGAATCCTCCCAGACCTTACCGCATGCATCTCTTCATTTGTATCCTTTTTGCTTTAATGAAACTATAATTTTAAGTATAGCACTTTCTGTAAGTTCTGTGAGGAAGTAGTGGGAGCCAGTAGGTCAGAAGTGAGAGGGGCCTGGGGATCCCTGAGCTTACAGCTGGCTTTCTGAGGGGATAGTGGGAAAACCTGAATTTGTAGTACAGGTCAGAAGTGAAGGTGCTGTGGGGACTCCTGAGCTTATAGCTGGCATCTGAGGTCTTGAGCAGACTCAGCAGTCTGAAGGACTGTGCCTTTAACTTGTGAGGTCTTACCTAGCTCCAGGTGCTAAGGGTCAGAGGAAGAATTGCTTTTCATAGTTAAGGTTGTGTGTCAACTTGGCTGGGCCGTGATTCTCAGTGGTTTGACAGTTAAGTAATGATGTAGTTTGGCAGTTATGTAATGCTGTAATTTGGCAGTTATGTAATGATACAGTCATCATGATGTGATCTAATGAGAGCACCCAATCAGTTTTAAGGGGAGTTTCCTTGGGGGTGTGGCCTGCATCCAGTATATATATGGACGTTCTGGCAAAGCTCATTTCCTTGCTCTGGATCTTACATCTGGCTCTTGGGACTTGAGCCAGCCACCTGCCGTATTGCCTACTGATCTTGGGATTTGTCAGCCTCCACAGCCTGTGAACCAGCAGTCTGCTGTCTGACCTGCCAGTCTTGTAAACCAGCGGCCTGCCGTCTGACCTGCCAATCTTGGGTATGTCAGCCCCTGCAGCTACATGAGTCAGGAGACGCCTCCAGCCTGACTTCTGAGCCACAGGCTTGGGACTTGCTAGCCTCTACAACTGCGTGAACCATTTCCTTGAGATAAATCTCTCTCTATGTATATATATGCTTTGCGAGTTTGGCTTCTCTAGAGAACCCAGCATAAGATAGTGCTGATTTACTAAGTTGGTGTCAGAGAAGTGGAATAGATTGCATTGATTTGAGATTGATTTGATTGATCATTACAGCAGCCATCTGTGTTTTCTAGTTTCTCCTTTTTGTGAATAGGGGTGAAAATGACTAGAGAAAGAAGTATCTTGAAGGATGGATCTAAGAAAATCTTTCCTTTAAAAAGAGAAGTGCTCCAGGGTACTTAACCCCTTGAATATGGAAATTTACATGTACTCTGGGAGCAGTGAAAACTTCCTTCTCAAATGTAGGAGAAGCTTGAGTTCTTGAAATCAAGTTGGCTGTTTTAAACTGAGAGCCAGCTTAATCACTATGTTGGAGTTGACTTTGTTGCTAACTAGATAGGCCCCTAGGTCTGTGGGGGATGAGGCCATCTGGAGAAGCCTACTAACCTACTCCCCTGTCTTTGGAGTATCACAGCTATACCTCAGCCATATCCAATCACTTCTTAAAAGGTTTTAAAAAATCATTGCTATCGGGAAATGCTTACATGTGTATAACCTAAATTCCTTATCCTATGACTTAAGCATTTTCCTTCTTGTTTCACACTTTGGAGTTGGTAAAGCAGATTCTCAACCAGGTTAGGAAGTCTGTTGTTGTTAGGTACCCTCAAGTCAGCTTAGACTCATAGCAGCCTTATGAATAACAGAAAGAAGCATTGTCCAGTCCTGCACCATCCTCAAAATCATTGCTCTGTTTGAGCCCATTGTTGCAGCCACTGTTAGTTTTTTAAAATTTGTCAGCCATGATTTACTTCAAGAGAAGCTGTGTCTGGAGACTCCTCCTTTGGAAGGTGTTGCTAACACTAGAGAGAACAGTGGGAGAAGATGAAAGATAGCTCTGTCTCCATGCATTCTTGTTTGTGTCCTCGACCACTAATTTGGCTTAATGTCCTGTTTGCCTTGCTACCTAGTTTTACCAAAACTACTTATGCAACATTTGTGAAACCAATTAAGATTCTTTTGCCCAGATTATGAATCAAAGGCATGGCCCCTCTAAAATGTGTCAAAACTGAGTCACACCCAGATTGTGAATTGAAGCCATGGCCCTTCTAAATTGTGACAGAATTGAGCCCAGGCATTGGGACATAAACCTGTGATAGCTCTGTATCTAGCGCTGTGCTGAGTACTAAGGGAATCATCATAGAGATATAAAGTAGGGCCCCTGCTTGGAGTGGGGAGAACTGAGTTGCACTTGAGTCACTCAGTCCATATGCTACTTTCCTCAAGGATGTGTTTCTTTCCTGAAAGGTGGTTGAGCTGAATGATTTCAGTTTATCCATGAATCAGCGGAGTAAGGCCTTTTCCCCTCACCCCATGGATCTGCCATCAGATCTAGTTGAGAAGGAAGCTCCTGTCCTTGGCCTGGCCTCTGACCTTTCTGTACTTGTTGATAGTTGAGTTCAGAATCTACAAACACTTTTGTTTTCCTGTCCAATGCCATTTCTGCTGGTGTGAAGCATTAACTAAAGGATAGACTTTGGAGATAGCGTGTCCGGATGTGACTCGGGGGCTGACACCACGGGCAGTGTCACCATGGGCAGTTTGTTTAACCTAAAACTGACAGCCCTTTCCCATTAAAGAAACTTCACATCCTCGTTTAAAGAAAGAAAGAGAGGGGTGGAGGAAGGGAGGGAGTGGGGTTGAGAGAGAGAGAGAGATGCCCTCCATCAGCAGAGTTTTGTGCTGAGGCCCAGTGGGCTGCTGTGTTAAGTAAAGCTTATGCTAAACTGGCCAGAGGGAAGACTGCAAAACCACAGCCCTGGACACTGGATGGAGAGGCCTCTCCTGGGCCATGTGCAACTGAACTTTGAATTTCAAAGGGAAAGGGGTATGTGTACATTAGCAAATATTTACTGGATACGTAGTCCACGGGAGCCCGGTGTGCACGTTGAGGGTGGGGATGATGCAGTCAGGCTGAGCTGGAGGAGGTCCTTCACAGGGGGATAGTCATTCATTTTAGTGTTTCCCCTACTGTTGCACCATTGTGGACTTTCTTGGAACGTGAAATGCTGAACCCATCACTTTCTTGAAAGGGATTTCCCTACGCAAACATGCATTTGTAAGAACCTGTGACTTGTCCATGTATCCAGTGAAACAATTAGAAAAGCAGATGTGGGGAGAGGGAAGTGAGCTGTGGGAATTACGGTCTCCCTGTGTAATCATATCTGGAGCTACATTCTTGCTGGATGGCGGTGGGGGCTGAAGAGCAGAGGGGTGTGGTGAGCCCTGAGCTGGAAATACACTATGCTGGATTCTAGTTCTGACTCTTCTGGTAAGTACCTTTGTTAGGCCTCTTCTAACCCTCTAAGACTTCATCCCAAGCCACAGCCGAAGCCTGAACCCAACGGGAGTTTCATAAGCTTGAGGCTGGGAAGAGAAAGCTCTTCTCTCTTTGGGAGCCAAAGCGCCCTGCTCTCCTCTTTAATGTTCAGTCAGGACTTAGTGCAAAAGTGAGCCGTGTAGAATTTTCCAGCCAGCATCTGCCTTGGTTAGGTCTTAAAGCTCAATCACCAACAATTGGTGCAGAAGCAGTTATGCTAATTTAGGCTAATTAAAACCATTTTTGGCTAATCAGAACCCACTGTTCTGCGTCTGAGTGTGAGTTAATTGACAGTGAGATTAAGCACAGTGAAATTGTGGGAAAGAAACTCATGACAAGCTTAACAAAATCTTTTAACATTTTTTTGAAAATATTGAGATTTTCAGATTTTTTGAAAGGAATTCTGAAGCAGGCTTGCAAGCCTCTTAGTGACAACTCTTCAATGCCAGTCTTGGCTCTGCTTTCTCTCGCAAGCCACATTCAGGCCATCAGCTCACCTTCACTAGATTTTCAGAATCGGACTACTTCTCACCAACTTCATGGCCACCACCCCAGCCCAAGCCATCACCATCTGCCACCTGCTTAATTGCAAGAGCCTCTTATCTGAGCTCCCTGGTTGTGCCCTTGTCCCCTTACAGTTGATTTTCAACCAGAGTGGTCCCATTTGTTCTCAAAACTCAGTGACTTTCCTTCTCACTCAAGAATAACACCACATGATCAACCCTACCTGACCTCCCTCAGCACACACTGTCCTCTTTCCTCTTACTCCAGCAGGCTCAGAAGCAGGACCTTGGCACTTGCTGTCCCATCCGCCTGAAATGCTTCCCGACAGTGTCCTCACCAGTGCTCCCTCACTTCCTTCACCACGTTATTCAGCAGTCACCTCGGGGGCCTTCCTCAGCTGCATAGCTTAAGTTTCAACATCGTGCCCCACCCCCACATACATACACATGTGCTCGCTCTAGTGCACATGCGTACACACACATAAACACACACATTCCCTTCTGTGCTTTATTTTTCATCTTGAGCACTACACCCTTAGCGTATTTTACCTATTTATCTTGTCTATTTTCAATCTCCCCACTAGAATGTAAGATCACAGGGACAGACATTTGGGTCTGTTTTGTTCATAGCTGTGTCTTCATTGCCAGTGGAGTGCCTAGCACTTAGTAGATGCTCAGTAAATATTTACATGACTTAATGAATGAATCTTCTGCTCCCGGGTAGCTCCCACATTCTGTATTTTGGCATAAAAAATTGGCTTACTTTTACCCCCTTATATACCTACATAACTCAACTCTGGCCTCAAGCCACACTGTCGCTACTCTGCAGAGGGCTTGCAGCCCCTGAGTGGTTAGGTAGCAAGGCAGGTTCTCAAACTTAGTATTGTAGTGTACTTTTTAAATTGTCAGAAACCCCTGAAATACATCGGGACTCCCCAGTTTGAGAAACTTTACCTAAATATTTTGCACTTTAAAACAGTCTTTCAGTTGACACTATGAAAGAGATGTTTTATGACTGGTAAAATATTTTTTAAGATTATCACTAAAATGAAAGCAGTAAATTTAAAAACCTCTAAAACTTGTAAACTCTGAGGAGAGTTTCTAGGCAGAGAAACACTAAGACTTCAAGACCTTTTAGGGTCAAGATTTCCCAGGGCTGGGTGAGGCACACTGAAAGGAACTGATTTCCCAGGTCCTGGTGCTAGCAGTTCAGAGCTGGACCAGAAAGGCGCCCTGCCCTCAACCCCTCACAGCCCGATGGAGGAGACCTCACTTTACACATAGTAGATGAGTTTGATCCTGAGGAGCATATGGCCCTGCCTGGAAAAGTACAGTCACCCAGTGCAGGGGGCATTGGATGTGGTGGTAAGAGATGCAGCCCAAAGGGTCTTGTACCCTAGAGCTTCCCCAGGGCCTTCCTGTATGATCCCCACTCCTGGATCCTGTTCAGAGTACGAGTTCTCACCTCCTCGGATTGTTACAGGAGGTCTGAAGTGGGACTCAGAAATCTGTGCTGCTTAGAATTCTCAGTTGATTCTAATGCACAGCCAGGCTTGAGGACTACCAGATTAAAAACCAACCAAATCCGTTGCTGTTGAGGCGATTCCAACTCATAGCGACCCTATAGGACAGAGTAGAGCTGCCCCATAGTGTTTCCAAGGAGTGGCTGGTGGATTCAAACTGCCGACCTTTTGGTTAGCAGCCCAGTGCTTAACTACTGCACCACCAGGGCTCCACCACCAAGTTAGGAAGTACTTTAGCTAAATTAGAGCACTTTGATTTTATCTGGAGGTCTGTGGCTCTTAAAATTGGGTCTATGGTTCCTTCAAGGATTCCTGAAGAAATTATATGCACTATTTTATATATATCTGTCTTCTAGGGGAAAGAATCTATCACATTTTCCAAGGGATCAGCTACCCAGATAAAGTTAACATCTCTGGCTGCTGGTCACAGGAGGAGCTTCTTTATGGAGAATCCCACCAACATTGGCCTCTCGTTCCTTTATATATAAAAATTTTAACATTCAAGACTGCAGTGCAGGAGAGTGTTGGGGGGTATCCCAGAATCTATTTTCAGCCAAGGAATGAGATGGACTTGGAGGCACAGGGCCTGGGGGTGTTTCTGAGCTTAGGAACAAGACGCACTGACATCATAGTGCACGCCGTGGAAATCCTCGAATGGGCAAGTGGAACTGTGGATTCTTCTTGGAGGTCAGTGGCTCTAGGCAGGAAGAATAAGAAGGAAAGAAGGCAGCTGCGGGGTTGCTCATGGATCTCCACGGTCCTTCCCTAGAGGCCATGGAGACGGAACTGGGGGAGGAAGGAAGAAATGGTGAGTCCTTGAATGTCTCCCCCTTTCTGGGCAGAGCGGCCTCCATGGGGATCCATGGTGCTGGATTGTTTATCACCATTGGGCCTCAGGGAGCCAGAGGGGCTTCAACTCGGTGCCCTACAGAGATGATTAAGAAGCACAATTAATGACTTTGTTATACTCACAGCAGAGCCTGAGGTACAATTTTCTTCTGGAGTTAGAATTATTAGCTCTTACCTGCCCCTGCTTACTTATTTGTCCACTGAGCAGATATTGAGACGGAACTCCAGCTTAGCCTCCCTCAGAGTGTCCCTTCTACTCAGGTTCTTACTAAACTGCAGTAGCTAACTTGGAATTTTCTGTGGATCTGGCTTTTATCATTTATCCAAGCAGCATTTGTGACCCCTCCTGTGGGCTCAGACCCATGTGGGGTTTAAGTCGGGTGATCATATCAGTTATCATGCAAACAGGAATGCTGTTAATGGCACCAGGACAGCAGGTATACACCTAGACTCTCCAAGGCAGACCATGTCTGTCACCCTGCTTTAAGGAACTGGTGAAGAATGCGCTGCATCCTCCACCCAGTGGGAACTGAGTGTCCCTGGAGGCCCAGGCACCTCTGGGTGGGATTCGTCTGTGGCCACCTGCAGGAGGGTCTGGAAGGATGTAGGGCAGGCTCTCCTACCCCTGTTTTCTGTTATGCATGTGAAGTGGAGAGGGAATGCTTTCAGTCAGGACTGGCATCTGGGCCCCCTTGGGGGTGAGTACAGAGAATGAATTTCCTCTCTGCAAAGCTAATAGATGATTAGGATTTCCCTTTGCGCCTTTGGTCTGTCTTGTTAGCACTGAACTCTAGCTTGTGGATTAGTCAGCTCACGAAAGGCCAGTTTATTCATAAATGTTTCTAGAGCTCCTCCTGTATGCAGGCTTTTGCTATGGGGGTAAGTACAGCACTCGCCTCTGGAATGCGGAACTCAGCGCTGGTGGACTGGCAGAGCCTAGGGGAGACTGCCGAAGACCCCCCTCCCCTCAAGGGACCCATCAGACTGACGCTGGCAGGAAGGCTTCCTGGCTGAGGGGCTAGTTGAGGTTGGCCCTGCAGGATGGACAAGATTTGCTAGATGGAAGCTGAGCTGCTGTGAGGTTCTGTGACGGGGGAGGCATGGCATAGCTCTGTGCAGGAGGGCCTTCAGCCCTCAGCAAAGAATCCCCTAACAAGAAAATGGGGAGATGACACACATCAGCAGAGGGCAGTGATCTCAGCCCACCCTCTGCCCATTCCTCCTGCTAATTAGCATTTCTAAATGGCGAAGCCCCCTCAGGAGAATTTGTGGCAGCTTAGGGGCGGAGCAGGAAACCATACTGAGCATATTGATGAATAAATCTACATGTTTTAAACCTGCCTCCTCTCCTGCTGCAGCTGCATCCCTTGGAGATTGCCAGAAAGACAGGCCATTCACTTTCTACATTACACATGTGCGTGCGTGCGTGCGTGCGGGTGTGTGTGACCGTGTGTGTGTATGCGTATGTGTGCATGTGTGTGTGTGTGTGTGTGTGTGTGTGTCTGGTGGAGAGTTAGGCAAGAGATGTGGATTTCACACCTGACTGCAGGCAGAATCACCTGGGGAGCTGGTTAAAAGTGCAGATTCTTGGGTCCCACCCAGCCTGGAAATACTGACTCCTGAAGTCAGCTTTCAGCAAGCAACCCAGTTGGTTCTGATGAGAAACCCAGGTATGTTATGGGAGAGCTCGTCCTTAGCCAGTCCTCCTGGCTGGAAGTGTCCAGCTTCTTCAAACACCTCCTCTATGCTCCCTGCCTTTGAATTGATAGTCCCTCTAGGAAAGGACTCGCCTGGCCTTGTAGACCACCCCCCGACCCACCCATGTGTCTGTGCCCACGACAGCCTCAGCCATGTGAAGGGGATGACTTCTTGTCCCTGAATTTGCCCTTTTCCAGTTTGCCCTACCTCCAGTCTCTACCTGTTTCTCCTTTGACAGCCCCCTTCCCATCCCAGCTGCCTCAGTGCCTGTCTTCCCATCTGCACTGAAGATGCACAGGAAGGTTGGAGCCGCTACAGCCGGCCTGCCTTCCCAGGTCTGTCTCTACAGCAGTCCAGGAGGCCCTAGCCTGGGTGGTGGGAAGCAGGAAAGAAGTGGGGAAGGGCAGCTGAGGTTCTTGTGTCCCATAAGCCTTCTCTGGGTGAGGCACCCTGAAAGGAACTGATTTCTCGGGTCTTCGTGGGGGCGGATCAGAGCCGGACCAGACAGGGGCCCTGCCCTCAACCCCTCACAGCCTGATGAAGGAGCGATCTCAGCCTTACTCATAGTAGGTGAGTGTGATCCTGAGGAGCACGTGGCTCTGCCTGGAAAGGTGGAGTCGCCCAGTGCAGGGGGCATTGGGTGTGGTGGTAAGAGATGGAGCCCAGAGGGTCTTGTACCCTAGAACTTCCCAAGGGCCCTTCTGCATGATCACCACTCCTGAAGCCTGTTCTGAGTACAAGTTCCCACCTCCTGAGATTGTTTCCGGAGGTCTGAAGTGGGACTCAGAAATCTGTGCTGCATAGAATTCCCAATTGATTCTAATACACAGTCAGACTTGGGCATGGGCATGGTCCAGGAGATGTGGAGAAAGCAGGGGTGCTGAGGGCAGGTACCAGCTGCAGTCCTCAGGCCTAAGTCTTCTCCCCACCATTACACACAGATGTGAATACCCAGAGACTCGACCAGGGAGACATGTGGAGGATTGTATCCTAGTTCCTGCTCCTACCTGCTATTTCACTGTTTGGGGAGTTGCTGCTTCTCGACTAGATTTCGAGTCTCTTGAAACAGAAACCTTGTCTTCTTCATGTTGTCATCACCATACCCGGCACACAGTGGTGCTCAATAACTGCAGAATGAATGAAAGGTGGATGTATGTGTGTCTGCTTCTCTGGGTCAGCCTTTGTGCGTTCCTAGGGGCCTTTCCACCCGTGTTCACACACGTGTTTGTGTCTATCTGGGCCTCCCTCCGTGACCCAGGAGTGTCTGTGAACCTCTCTATCTCCATGGAAGTCTGTGTGTTGGAGGTCAGTTTCTGTGTCTTAAGTCCACCCTAAGTTCATTTTCTTTTCTGCTGCAGGAAAAGAGGGGTCTTAAGGCTTCAGTCCCTCAGGTAGCACCTCCACCATGGGGCCTCCCAACAGGAGCCCCTGGGAGGAGAGTGTCACTCCTCCTCATGTTCACTTCCCACCCCCAGGTGCTCCATCTCCTGCCACTTCTGCCACCGTGCCACCCTTTTCCATGTCATTTACCGGCTCCCTCCCTGGCAGGCACTTGGATGAAGGGCCAGGAGCTTGGACCAGTGCTGGGTCAGGAGTCTGTCTGGGGCCTGTCAGTAGGAGTGGACCAGGAGGCTGGTGTGAGGAAGTCCCTCATGGGCTTGAGTCTCCCCAGCTTTATCACTCAGGGTGGGTAAAAAGGTTAAAAGGGAGAGCCTAAGGCCTTTCTGGGTTTGCTGCTGGGATTTTGCCTGCTAAAGAGGAGAGTCTGCTAACGAGGCTATTTTCCAGAGAAGCCAGCTCAGCCTGGGTCTACCAACGCTGGAGCAGACGCTAATGAGGACTGGCTTGGCTTTGGGGAACAGGTGCCCAATGAGGTTAACGAGTGACGGGATCCAAGGAAATGGCCTAATAGCTCTGGTGGCATTTCAAGGCTGGAGCTCAGCAAGGGCCGTGGCTAGGAGGCTGAGTAATAAAGAGCCGCAGGGTCAAAGTGAGCCCAAGGAGGAGTTTCAAGTGGGGGAGATCAGTCTTGCCTCCTCTGAACTGGAGACAGAGGAGGCCCCACTCTGCCTGCTGAACAAGGTTAGCCCCTTTAAGGCGTCTGGGCAGCACTGGCCTCCGGGCGAGGAGCACAGGCCCTTGGTCCCTCCAGGGAGCTGAGTGGTGGGATAATGAGCTGAGGGCTGCAAATGAGGAGCTGTGATGGGGGCGGGGACTCGTTCCGGCTTAAGGCGAGCTCTGCATGTCTGCACTGATGAGCACGCAATGTCTTCTGGAAAGCACAGCTCGCCAAGTGGCCTCTTGGGACCAAGCCATTTGCAGCTCCTTGCTGTACAAGAACCCTTGGATGATGCTAATGGATGTGGCCATCACAGTTCTGGGTGCGCAGGAAGACTTTCCAAGACATGAACAAGTTTTCTCTCTTGAGAAAGCACGAAGCCAGGGCGCCTCAACCCCCTTCCACTTGATGGAAGGAAAGCATGGCTCGAATTCAGCCGGATCTGGTGCACTGCCCAGCACTTAAACCCTCCTGGCCGAACACAGCACAGTCTAATACCCAGGAGCTGGTGGCAAGGAAGGGAATGAGCTAACGACTGCAATAGCAAAATGTTTTGCAAATCTGATGGTTTTCAAAATTCATTTTTTCAGCCAAATTTAAAGAGGACTTAATCAAATGACCAGCCCATCAATCATTTAATGATTGATCACTGTGCAAATTTTGGCATACACCTCAGAAGTTCAGAGAATTGAGTGATGTTGCTATAAAACCAAAAAACAAACGTGTTGCTGTTGAGTCAATTCTGATTCATGGCAACCCCATGTGTTAGAGAGTAGAATTGCTCCATAGGGTTTTCTTGGCTGTAATCCTTATGAAAGTAGATTGCCAAGCCTGTCTTCCATGGCACTACTGGGTAGGTTTGAACTGCCAAATTTAGGTTAGCAGTCAAGCACAAACTGCACCGCCCAGTGACCTATCAACATTGCTATAACATCTACTTATTTATGTTAAAAGTCTTTGTGTGTCAGCTTGGCCGGGCCATGATTCTCAGTGGTTTGGCAGTTATGTAATGATGTAGTTATCCTCCATTTTATTATATAATGTAATCACCTCCATGATGTGATCTGATGTGATCAGCCAATCAGTTGTAAAGGGAGTTTCCTCGGGTGTGTGGCCTGCATCCAATATATATATATGTAAATTCTGGCAAAGCTCGCTTGCTTGCTTTGGATCCTGCACCTAGCTTGTCATCATCTGACCTCCAGTTCTTGGGACTTGAGCTGCTGCCTGCCGTATTGCCTGCGGATCTTAGATTCATCAGCCTCCATAACCTCTGAGTCAGCAGCCTTCCATCTGACCTGCCAATCTAGGGTTCGTTAGCTCCTGCAGTTACATGAGTCAGGAGAAGCCTCCGGCCTGACTTCTGACCTACAGACTTGGGACTTGCCAGCCTGTACAACTCCATGAGCCATTTCCTTGAGATAAATCTCTCTATATATATACATATATATACACTTCACTGTTCTGCTTCTCTAGAGAACTCAACCTAAGACAGGCTTCTCAGAACTTATAGCTATAAAAAATGAAAAAATGAGCCCAGATTCATTCTAGTAATAAATATTCACCCATAATTTCATGAACAATTAAATCCCTATCCATTTCATTAAGATGTGCTTTCAATTATTTTTCTTTTTGTGTCTAACAATAATTACAAAAAATTTTAGTATCTATGTTGTTTTAATCTATTGCTACTACATTTTATATCAAAAAGTAATTGTAACAATAACTCAATCCAGAAGACTTTTTAAAAAACTCTTGGAACCTTTGATCACAGGAAATCAAATATTTCAATTTTAAAATATATTTTGTAGCAGAGAAGTGTGATAAGGTGAGCAAAAACAAAAAAAAACCTTTCAACCATAAAAACATGTTGCATTAGTATAAAATCTGTAAGAAATAGAATACAAATTCGAGTTCAAAGAGAAAAGGAACAATGTAAAATCTCCAACAGTTAAAGAAGAGCTTATTCATGTATTTTTTTTCAAACAGATGGTGTGTATTAAATCACTACAGTGTTTAGATTCCATTTGATGTATTTTAAAGCATTGCGGCAGTTTTATTTTAAAATGTAAATATTTGCCAAATGCCAGAAATTACATCCTTTACAAGTTTTAAAACTTACATGAAAAAAAAAATTAGATGTCAACTTAAAAATGTACAAGATGGGATACATGATTTTTCAAAAGTTATTTTAGGGGGGACTAGAGCACAAGCCCTTTGTGAACCCTGGCTGACAGCTCCCTCCCTCCCCTCCAGACTCCAGCCAGCTCTCCAGGATGGAAGGCAAACCCAAAAACCCATCCCGTGTGGTGATGTTGCTCATGCACACTGAAGGGTCTTCTGTACTTTCCCTCCACATTCCAGAACACTAGACTTTGGGATAGTCACTGGGCGTGCTGGGTGAGTGGCTGCACACTTCCCCCACGGGCTGAATTAAACTGCCCTTGGTTGGGTGGGCAGACATTAGCCTGGGGGAGTGATGAGGGACAAGGGCTGCAGGAGCTTTG
>NW_004443986.1:17587155-17588512 GCF_000243295.1 Trichechus manatus latirostris
TCAAAGCCTGATCATATCTGGTACCATTTTGTTCTTATCTGCATTGTAATTGAAGACTTTTTCTGTAAAATGGATTGTATCCCCTGACCTGTCCTGGCACATGGTGTGAATGGAGTAAATGCTCCATAAACATTCATTTGCTGTCTGCTTTAGCGGCTCCTTTGCTCCCACCCTTTGGCCCGTGGGCCTGTCTCTGCTGCTGGGCTTTTGCTGTGAGGTGGCTTCAACGGGCAGAGCCAGAACCGCACGGACACCTTCCCTCTCTCTGTGGATATGCAGGTGGAATGGCCTCAGGAGGGCATTTGCATTCCTCTCCACCCTGACGGCTGTGATTTGAGGGCCTCTGCTCTTCCTCCCAGAAGCCAGGATGCGTCCTCACCCACAAACCACGGGTGTGAGTGTGCCTCTCTCGGCTACACTAGGATTCCGGGCTTTGTCAGCTGAGTGGGCTTCATCCAGTGCCTTGCTCCCCCTGTGGTCTTTTCTGAGGTGGGGGGAATGTGTGGGTGCCTCTTCTGCTCCCCGAGTCCATACAGGCTTGGCTGCATGGTTCGCACCTCACCCTCTCCTGGAAGCTTTCTCCTGCCACTTCCTTGTTCTGGCCACTGCTCACCCAGCTCTCTGACGGGAGTGGGGAGTGCTCTCAGAGTTATCTGCGGCCTGCACAGTTGACTTTCTATACTGGCTGAATCCCTATAAGGAGAAGTTCTGTTTCCCCAAGGCTAGGGTGGTTTCTCTGGCCTTCCCTTCCCTCCTGCAGGGCAGAGCTGGGCACAGTCAGGGACCCCAGCACCCCTGAAAGGTGGGGTGGGGATTGGAACTGCCCTGGAGTGGGGTCTGAGGCCTGCGAGAGCCCGGCCTCCCCAGGGCCCCGGCCTCATACCTCGCCATTGAAGAAGCAGTAGAAGACAGACACAAAGAAACCCTAGAAAGGAAGGAGGAGCTGTCAGTGACCTGCTGGGGAGGTGTCCTCCCTAGAACGGTGAAGTGAGAAACAGGATAGGCAGGGGAGCCACTCAGTGACCAGGGACCCACCCCCCATCGTGCAGGTACACCACGTGGCACTCCAAGTGAGGGGTGGTCTTAGGGCTGTAGCCTCTCTCTCGTCAATATTGTGTGGCCACTCTCAGGGCACTCAGGCTGGGGCTGCCACTCACAACAAGAGCTGGGACAGCTGTAGGTGTAGGCTAGTGTGTCCCAGACCCAGTCAGGGGTGGGCCCACCTGGGGAGCTCCACAGCCTGGGCCTTGGGGTGGCAGCGTCAGGGCTCAGTTCGGGCTGGGTTGGGCATCATCTGGGACTGGGCGCAGGGTCAGGCTGTGTGTGCGTGTGCTTATAGTTAAGTGTGTATGTAAAT
>NW_004443986.1:17589224-17591098 GCF_000243295.1 Trichechus manatus latirostris
GGGGGCCCAAGGCATCTGTTCCTCCCCCACCAGGACAGGTAGACACTCATTTACTCAGTTCCCTGTCACCTGAGGGCTCCAGACCCAAGGGAGGAAGCAGCTTCTAAAGACAGTGAACAGTAACACACAGACCCCTCTTTCTCAGAAAGTTCCAAGGCCCTGCCCAACTCGGGGACTGCACAGGTGCCGGGCCCCTGGGCTCTGGCTGAACCCCTGTGCCTCTGCCTCAGGGTCCCCATCAGTTGACTGAGGGTCTCTCTGAGGCTCCTGGCCCTGAGGGGCCAGGCCAGGCCACAGGGAGTGATTAATAACTCAGTTGCTGAGCAAGTGATTAATCTATCACCATCCCATCCCTGTGTCCAGGAAAACTCCAGAGCCTTCACAGACCAGACACCCCAGAGGCAATGATGATAAATGGGCTGCCAGGCTGAGTCCGATGCTCCAGGATGGGCCTCATTTATCTTCATTCTGAGCCATCCCTCGGCACCAGAGCGGGCCCCACCCAGCCTCTCCCCGGAACCTGTCTGCGTGCCCTTCAGTCAGCGTCCCAGGTTGTGGAGGTCTCTGTGGGCCTGCAAGCCTGTCTGTGGGGCTGTGTGCTGTGATTCTGTGAGCACATGAGCGAGTCTGTGGGACTGTTCTGTGTGCCGTGTGAGAATGTGCTTATGTGTGCGTGTGCATCGGTGGACCGTGTGAATGCTTGCATTTCTCTTCACCCCTCTCCAAGTGTGAGCAGGCAGGAATGGGAGGGTATGCAGGCCTTACACACTAAGCAAGTACCCATAGGTCAGTGAAGGATACATATTAGCCTGGGGTATCTGCTGGCTCATGTGCGTGCACACATGTATGTACGCGAACATGCACACACACACAAACACACATGCATTCCTTCCAAGTGTCTGTCTAAAGAATCCATCACTTCTTACGATTGCGCTGGGCCTTCCTGAGTCCTAGGTTCTATGGTGGGAATCAGGGGACACAGGCAGGCTTTGTGGGACAGTCATCCCTGTAGCCTCTGGATGACCCCCTGGCTTGAAAGCAGCTCTGCGGGCAACAGAGGGCCCAGCCTCCTCCTCAGCCACAGCCTCCTGCTCTCAAGCCACACAGTGTGTGGCCTGGTGAGCCAGGGAAAGAGGTGGGGATGGGAAGCCTTCAGAGAGAGCAACCCCTGGCCTGTTGCCCCCTGCTTTCTCTGAAGGCTCATTAATTTCTAGCTCCTGAGTTTCTTGTATATTTCCTTGGATTGACCTTAACACATAGGTCAATCCTAATTTCCTCATACAAGAGATAAAAGTACTTAACCTTTTCTGATTCTTCCTGACTTCTCTGGGAGTAGAGATGGTTGGAATCAAAATATATTCTCATTTCTGCTACATTTCCCTACATTAAATCTTGTTCCCATCATCCATCAACCCAGCAACAAATTCATTCAATTATCTACCCACTTTCATCCAACCATCCATCCACCCCTCCATCTTTCCACCCAAAAATTCACTCAACCATCCATTCTTCAATTTATCTACCCATCCACCCACGCACTCACTTATTTACTTAACATTTAACATCCACCTATCCACCCACCCATCTACCCAGTCAACAAGCAGTTACTGAGCAGGATCAGGGCCCTGTTCTATGTGCCAAGGCAAAGAGTAGGGACAGATGTACAGATGACTCAGACAGGGTCTAGACTGGAGGGTCTGGAAGATAAGGCCTATCCCCTGTCCTCACACATTCAGTGATGCTGCCTGTACCCATCTCAGCCAGGTCTGTGCAGCCTGAACTGGGGGTCTGCCATTCTTTCCTTTTGAGCTTTGTCCCCAGCTCCCCTCTTTACAGTATCTGCATCAGTTCCACCTCAGTCACCTCGCTCTGTC
>NW_004443986.1:17592742-17593957 GCF_000243295.1 Trichechus manatus latirostris
GGACACCCCGAGTTCTCCTTTCCTGTTGGCATTTTCTAGCTGTGCCCTGGTGGCACAGTGGTGAAAAGCTCGGCTGCTAACCAAAAGTTCAGCAGTTCAAATCCACCAGACGCTCTTTGGAAACCCTATGGGGCAGTTCTACTCTGTCCTATAGGGTCGTTACAAGTCAGAATTGATTTGACGGCAATGGGTTGGCATTTTCTAGACAAAGTCCCACTCAAGGTCCAGGTCCTGAGTCCTAACGTGCGCAGGGCCTAGATGACACACATCACTGCCTGGCAACGAATCCATGCCCAGGGACCCCTGGACATAGGGTTCTCCAGCTAGAATGTGCACTTCAAAGGCGCCTGGGTGCTTGTTAGAAATGCAGATCCCAGGCCTACTCAAGTTCCCAGCAGGAACAACAGGTCCCCAGAATCTGCATTTGGGAAAAAGGCAGCTGGAATGTTGCTGGGAGGAACTCTGAGCTAGGAGACACCATTTGTGGACTGAAGAGTCAAGGTTTTAGCCAGACAGACCTGATGTGCCACACACTGTTGATGTCCTGTCCGCATCCCCTGGGCCCACCTGTGTTCACCTGTAGCTGCAGGGGAAGCCTGAAGGTTTTCTTTGGTGCCATGGGAGCTTGCTCACCCCAAAACAGGGCGGCCTGGAAATGTGTGTGTGTGGGGGGTTACTGTACCCGTGGCAATCTCCACTGGTGAGGATGGAGGGGGTGGATTAATAATCCAGCTCCCAACCTTTAGTGGTACAATTGTGAGCCTCTTCTGCATGGTTCCTGGGACAGGGGGCACAGCAACACAGAGCCCCAGTTGCCACGTGGTAACCTGCTCACCACCCGTCTGTCAGTTTGTTGTACTGTGGTGGCTTGCATGTTGCTGTGATGCTGGAAGGTATGACACTGGTATGTCAAATCTCAGCAGGGTCAACCATGGTGGACACGTTTCAGCAGAGCTTCCAGACTAAGACAAGCTAGAAAGAAATGCCTGGAGATCTACTTCTGAAAATTAGCCAGCGAAAACCCTATGGATCACAATAGAATATTGTTAGATATAGTGCTGGAAGATGAGCCACCTAGGTTGGAGAAACTCAAAATACACAGTGGCTGCAACAATGGACTTGAGCATATCAAAGATCATGAAGATGGTGCAGGACTGGGCAGTGTTTTGTTCTCTTGTGCGTAGGATCTCCATGAGTTGCAGCCAACCCTACAGC
>NW_004443986.1:17595437-17596833 GCF_000243295.1 Trichechus manatus latirostris
GATCCTGAAATAAGTCTTACGCAAATACCAATTTCTTACGGAGCTTTTTTGTACGTCTTTTTTTTAAGTGTATAATATATAATGGGTTCGTTTTTGCAGAATGCAGCTTCTACATAAACTCTATCTTAATTAGAGCTCCTCTGTAGATTAAAGACGTGGTAGCAATCATACCTTAGATGGGAATACATTTGGCACAGGGCAGGGAGTTGGATAGGGAACAATTCCCTCATTATGCTTCATTCTGGTATCTGTGCTCCAGGCTGGGGGCAGTGGGCTGGGCCCCTGAGAAGGGTTGCTAGGGGAGGGGGGTGTTGGGCTGGACTGAAAAGAAGCCCACACACCCTTCTCTTGTCACCTGGCATTCTCAGCACTGTACTAGCAAGGGGATGTTTGATCTGGGAGGGCACTAGAAATCCACCAGTTAGACCCCTTCTAGGGCCAGAGGAAGCACCTGAGGCCCAGAGCAGGGAGGGGGCTGCACCCAGGCACAGACATGGGGAAGGGAGTGTCGGGAGCAGAGCAGAAAGTAGGGTGGTGCGTATGGTGTATGGAGGCAGTGTACCTGAGTGTGTGCTGAGGGCTGTGCCAGGCCACAATATCCCCCAAAGTCTCTTGCCTGGATGAGCCCTCTACTGTCCCCCCACCCTGCCCCAACCTTATCCCAGCACCCCCTGTAGACCTACCAGGAGCACAAGGATGATGGGGCCTTGGTAGATGTAGTCCACCAGGTAGCCAGGCTCCTTGCCAAACCAGCACCTGCAAAGACAGTGTGGCTAAGGACGGCCCTGCTGAGTGGAGCCTGGGTACCACCCCAGACCCGGGCCCAGGGTCCTCTGGCTTGATCTTTCCTGAGACTCAATCTCTAGGTCCGCCCCTTTCCAAACCGCCTTCGTGGACAGCCCCAGCCCCCTGGACCACACTAGCTCCCAATGGGTTGTCTTTTGCCCTGTATGGTGGGTCTGGTCTCCCCACCAGCTTGGGCCTCCCTGAGGGCAGGCCCTGGGTCGCCTCCTCCTATTGGGCCTCCATGCCATCCAGACTGTTGGGCATGGGGCTGGGCACGTGGGAGGCATGCGAATGCAGGGAGAGACCACTCCCTCACTGGCCCACAGCCTGACTGCCCTGTACCACCTGTCCCTGTGTTGCCTGGAACCCGCCGCTCCGTGTGCCAGGGCACTCACGCAGCACAAAGCTAGCAGATGTGGAGGCGGGAGCCTTCCCGCCCGGAAGCCGGCCTTTCTCTGAGCTGAGCCTCTTTCACCTGACAAAGGGAGCCCACTGACTGGCTCTCCTCACTGGCTGCCAAAGGCTTGGTTTATTCTCTGGGGATGCTGGTGGGTGGGGGAGCTTCAGGTCCAGAGGGAAGGGCTGGGCCAGGAGCCAGGCTGGCTCTGTC
>NW_004443986.1:17598384-17609382 GCF_000243295.1 Trichechus manatus latirostris
AGTGTCGCCTCCCCGCCAGGCCCCTGCCAGCCCTCCAGGGACCCTCACACCATCCGATGAAGAGGAAGAGCCACTTGTGCAGGTGCTCGGTGGAGTAGGTCATAACGATGGCCGTGTGCAGGTAGCAGCCCTCCACGAACATCCAGAAGAAGTTGGTCACCACGAAGTAGTTGAAGATAGTGGTGATGCAGCGACACCAGACCTGCGGCCAGGCAGGGCTGTCAGTGGGGACAGGGTGAGGCCATTCCCACTCGGGAAGGAGCAAGGCACAGGGCTTCCCAAGTGTGGGGCATGGACATGGGCAGAAAGGGCGGCCATTTCAGTCATTCATGGACCTGGCATTAAATCCCATCAGATCTCCTCCTGAGAAGGATCATTCTTTCTCATTCTCCTTCAACCTTCTGTCTGAGTCACGGAGCCAGTCTCCACTAGCACAGGGTGTCTTTAACCTCTCCCCAACCCTTTCTAATTCCCCCTCTCCATGAAGAACGAGGGTGTCTCTGGCTCTGAGCTATCTGCAGGCAGAGGCTAGAATTGGATCACATTGCTGTGTTTCCACTGTAATCTTTATGAGGGTAACTTCCCATCTGCAGCAAGTGATGCTGGTCTCCACTTAGGGATGGATATGAAATTGCATTTAGAAAAAAAGTGAGTCAATTACAAGGAAATTGCTAAGTAAACAGTAGTCCAGGATATGTGAAGGTGGGGCTGCAGGCATGGGGGAGGCTCTCCAAGGACTCTGGGGTGGGAAATTCTGGAGGTAGTGGGATCACCGCTGGCTCTGGAGGAGATCCGCTAACTCCAGGGCCTCTGGCCAGACACTTTCCCTCTCTGAGCCTCATGGTACCATGGGAAACGGTAATGCCGCCATATAGGACAAATAAATGAGCTGAAGGAGGGCAGAGGCAGGCACCAATGAAGTGAGTTGTTGCTGTAGTTGCAGTTATTCTTAGCCTCAGCAGCAGAGGAGAATCGGTCCCTGTCCCTCGGAGTGGGATTAAACAGCCTGTGTTATAGAGGGGAGATGCAGAGTGGGGAGGGGAAGTGCTTGCCCTGAGTTACACTGTGAGCCAGAGTCCAGCTCTCCAGGGCTCTTCCCAACTGACTCCATCTGATCCTTTCTTACAGGCTTGTCCCAGAGCACCCACAGAGCCCAGGAGTCCGGGATGTGGGGAGTGCAGGAGCCAGCTCGGGGCCACAGGAGCCCTGTGATGGGGGCTCACTGGCCCTGTGGACAGTGCCCCCGCTTTCTGTCCACTCTGCCAACCTCGGCCGTCAGACAGTCCTCCCGTGCTGAGCTGTAGCTGCCTCTGGGGCTTTTCCCCATGGTCTCAGCATAGCTGTCTGCCTCCTCTGTTCTGAGAAGGTCCTGCTGAGGGGGAAAGTCAAAGATCCCCTCCTCCTAACCCTGCTTTTTCTCTGAGTTAAGTGACATCCTAGCAGTACAGCCAAGATTGGCCTGGAGCACACTCAGAATTGGATGGGGCTTGGTTGGGTATTTGGGCAGGGCTCAGCTTGGGGCCAAACGTAAGGTCAGGGTTGGGTGCCTGCTCAGTCTAAGGTACAGGTCATCCAAAGATCATGAACTGAGGAGTCTCTAAAGGTGTGTCAAAGAGCTCTGTGCCTGGCCCCAGTCTATTTACAGCTGTACAATGACATGGACACAGAGCAGCAGCAGTTGACACAAATCCAGGGTAGACAGATAACATGTGCTCAAGATCCTACAACCCATGGAGAGGCATCATCACAGGTTAGGTGACCTTGATAGGTTACTCCTAGCCTCAGTTTCCATGTCTGTATAATCGGGAAAATAATTCCTGTGGGTCTCTTGCTGGGATTGAGTGACATAAAGCTCAGTGGAGTTTAGTTCCAGCCTCCTGTATTCTAAAATGGAAGGTTCTTGGGAAGGACCTGAACTAACAAATGAGGAGTGGGATGGAGATAAACCAACATCTGGTGTCAGGTTTGCGCTGCTCCCAAGACCCTGGCCTGGGAGCTCCCCTACCTCTGGCTCTGATGGGACAATGACTGGAGTGGAGATGACCTCAGGTCTGGTTGTGCACCTCAGGACTAGGCAGAGAGGTGGGCGCCCCCCACCCCCTGAGCCCGGAGCCCCCCAGGCCCAGCCCCGGCTCTCCGCCCAGCGACCTCGTTACTCTCGTGCACTTCGTGGTCGATGAGCTGCAGCAGGAACCACATGACGTTTCGCAGGATAAATGTGGTGATGAGATTCCAGTGAATCGCGTTCCGCAGACAGCGGATGCTCCTGTGGGAGGCCCAGGTCAGGGGTCAGCCAGGTCAGGGTCAGCTGAGACTGGGCTCTCCCCAAGGCCAAGGGAGTGACTTCGCCTGAGGTGAGGGCCACGGCTGGGCCTCTCAGTGCCCAGCTCCCCCTCTGCATCCACATACCTCTAGTGGTCAGTGCCCTGGCACTGAGCCCAGCCCCTTTGTCCACTGGCTACAAGGCCCCACAGTGGAGGAAAGACTGGGAGAGGCAAAGCGGGAGCTGTGGGAGGAGGGACGGGAGAGAAGCAGGGAGGCGAGAGGTGTACTCACCGCAGGGTCAGGAAGAGCAGGAAGGCAGCCACGAGGGCAGCCAGGGAAATGCAGTGGCCCAGATAGTTAACAACGAGGGCGATGCGGTAGTGCAGGTCGTACTTCTTCTGCTGAACAGACAGACCGACAGACACAGGGGCTGATGGAGGCATGTGGCATGGGGGGTGTGGGGCTACATTCTAACCGATGACCCCCACTGTGTGTCCTGACCTTGGGGGTCAGAAGTGGCTCCTGCTGGCCCTGGGCGCCTCATGTTAGAAAGGGCCGTGGTCAGGTCCCCAAACATGCAATTTGAGAGGCACATTTGGGCACAGCCTATTCTGAGATACACCAGAGGGATGCGTGTATAGATTTTGCTTTCTTTTAAATTCTGGACTGGGAGGTGCCACACCTAGGTTTAGTCTCAGCACAGACTCCAGCTAGCTGAGCGACTGATGGTGAGTTGATCTCTAGGCCTCAGTTTTGACATCTGTCCAATGGGGCCAACCATCTCTGCACTGCCTGCCCTCTTGTCTCAGAAGCAGTGGCTTAAGGGTAAATCGGGCTTGGTCTGCCCTGGATGCAGCAATGAGGGGAGGGGTGCATCGTCTAAGATATTACTACTACTAGTTGCCCTGGAGTCGACTCCGACTCATGGTGGCCCCACGTGTGTCAGAGTAGAACTGTGCTCCATAGGGTTTTTGCTAGCTGATTTTTTGGAAGTAGATTGCCAGCCTCTGGGGGGACTTGAACCTCCAACCTTTCGATTAGCAGCCAACCATGTCAACCTTTTGCACCAACAAGGAACTCCAGAAAAAAAGAATAATATTAAAACTGAATAAGTCAGTCTGCTTTTTATTATCGCCATGTGCTGGCAATTCTAAATAGTCAGTGATAAAATACTCCTTCCTGCCAGGGCAGACCACCTCCCCACACCACCCACTCCTACTTTGGTTTGACACCACTCAGGGTGCTGTAAAAATTAAGAGGTGAGGACAGAGGGATAGAGGGAAGCTCTTTCCCTCCAAACCTTTATGACCCATTCTGCCTGCCACTCTCATGGAAATGCCCTCTCGGCAGAGACAAGTGCTTTCCCCTCTGAACCTGGGTTTCATTTGGGGAAAACTTCCAGCTCAACTGAGTGCTTCATTTGGGGAATGAGGCAGGGGATAAAGCTGAGAATTATCATTTTGGGCCAGGAATGAGGTGCAGCTTCAAAGAGGAGGAGGCTGGCACCTCCAGGCAGCCTCCCGCAAGAGCTGTGGTGAGGTCTGAGCAGGGCCCAGCTCTGTGGGGGCTGTCCCTCTGGGGCCGCCCTTGTCTCTACGTGGAGTCATAGAATCAGAATGCTGGATGGGGACACTAAGGCCCCGAGACGAAAGGAAGGTGAGCACCACACGGCCTGGTAGATGTTCGGGAGTGCTGGTTACACAGTCACTCCCCTTTTTATGTCACATGCCACCTTGGATGTGTCCTCCACCAGCCCGAGCTCTCCTGGAGGTGGGACTCCATGTCCTCCTTGTCTGTCCCCACCAGTTTCACTGAGCACAGGGCAGGGCACAGGGGGAGGGCATGTGACACAAGGACTGGTTCTGCCACCTTTGGGATCCTCCATGCTTCACCTGAGTTCCTAATACCTGTACAAGGACCAGGGCCAGGTGGGTAGGGACCACTCACCTTATCATCCAAAATGGGCTCACACTGTGAGTAGTTGATCCGCAAGGCCCATGTCCCATTCTCTAAGCACTCTCGGTAGGCATTTCCTACAAAAGAAGCCAACCACCAAGAGTCAGGTCACTCCCTTCCTCAAGAACATTCCCTGGCTCCCTGGTGCCCACAGGATAAGGTTCATACTCTTCAGCCTCCCCAGGCCAGGAAACACAATGAATGTCTGAAAGTTTTCACATAAATGACACGTGAAAGGCTCACCAGACATGGGAGCTTAAAAGCATGCAAAAACTCATTTTAGAGACAATCTTTGACTAGCATATTTTACATTTCCTTTAATTTTATTACTTTGCTTCCAAATTAAACCCAGTTGCGAGTACTGGGTTGTGGCTGAAGATTCACTGCTTTTAGCAAATTAAATGATTTCCATCCTTATCCCAATCATTTCATATGTATGAGACCTGTACGTCTTTCATCAATAACAGCACTTTAATTTTAATAATAATAATAGCTACTGTTTACATAGTAGGTGCTTACCATGTAAGGCCAGGTCCTCTTCCAACTGCTTTATATACACTTGTCCTTTCAATCCTCACAACAACTCTATGCTGTATGTACTAATATTAACCCCATTTTACAGAGGAGGAATCTGAGGCAAAAAGAGATTCAGCTACTTGTCAAGGATACAAGGCCCGCAAGAGGCAGAGCTGGGATTCAAAGCCAGAAGATCTGGCTTCAGTTTGCAGTACTGCCGTGGCTTACATGTTGCTGTGATGCTGGAGGCTATGCCACCGGTATTTCAAATACCAGCAGGGTCACTCATGGTAGACAGGTTTCAGCAGAGCTTCCAGACTAAGACAGACTAGGAAGAAAGGCCTGGTGATGTACGTCCGGAAATTAGCCAATGAAAACCTTATGGCTCACAACAGAATACTGTCTGATACAGTGCTGGAAGATGAGCCCCCTAGGTTGGAAGGCACTCAAAATACACAGTGGCTGCAACAATGGACTCGAGCATACCAAGGATCATGAAGATGGTGCAGGACTGGGCAACATTTCGTTCTGTTATACATGGAGTTGCCATGAGTCAGAGCTGGCTCGATGGCCATGAAAAACAACAAGCCATAGAACAGCGGCGACCAGGAATGAGGGAAATTTGGAGAAACAGGGCTGTGCTGCCGAGCTTGAGCTGTGGCGGCCTGGGAGACCTCTGTGTGGTGCCTCTAAGTGCTCATGGACCAGCCTCCATGGTAAAGTTGGAATGTGATGTGTGAAAAGACATTTCAGAGCATCAATGTCTGATGTACAAAAATACAGGTTTTATCAAAGAGGAACATATGAAAGTCACACACTGCTCATACCTGCCTTTCTCCAAATCCTAGCTGACTGTCAAGATCCAGTTCCTAAGCTACCTCCCCCACCCAGGTAGCCCCCTTCAACCTCCAACCAGGATGAACTCCTCCCACCTGAGACCCCCCACTGCCGGATTACCATTATCTTACCTCCCCCACTTGATTACAAATTCTGAACAATCCATCCTTTGGGGTGATTTGTACCAGGGTTCTGCTCTCTGGCTAATGGGCAGTTGTTTGTGGATTTTTCTTTTTGGCTTATGTTAGATATACAATACAAAGCTAATTAAAATAAATAGCTCACTGATTCACATAAAATAAATAGCAGAGCACAGAGTCACAGAGTTGGAGGGGGGGACCTTAGATTGTTTTTGGAAGCAGTGAGTTCTGAAATAATTAAGTTACTTAGAAAACCTACTTTTGTTGAGCCGACAGTGAGTTAAAAGCAAAGGAATTATTAAGGAGCACTTGCCAAAGAGCAAAAACAACGGGGAGATTCTATTAGCTTAATTGTTTTTTAATTTGGTGCTCTGGAGTGCACAGATTTTTCAGACTCAGGGTTGTTAGCAGCCTGTTCCTGCCTCCTGGACCGTCAGTGCCAAGGCTCCCTCTGGCTGCTGGCAGAAGTCTGTCAGGAGAATGCCTTGTCTACTGCTGACCCTGATCCCCAGTGTGAGGAGACTGGCTCCTGTCCCCTGATCTTGGCCCCCAATTCCCCAGCTGGGCTTTCCCCCCCTCGGGGTGTTTTATTCTTGAAAGGTTGCATGTTAAGTTAATTTGATAAATAGGATCAACTTTCCTCACCAACATTCATGCTCCCAAAAGGGAGATGCTGCCTTAACATGGGATGGTCAGTGATGTCACTGAACTAACGGGGAGAGTGATGATATCACTGAACTGATGGGGAGAGTGTGGGGTGAAGCAAAAGGGATACTGTAAAGGTATCTTGGAGAGGGCAGGTCCTTTTGTTAAATGAATAGTCCCTTCCTGATTGGGGTTTGGAAGTCCTTTGAACAGGTTTGTGTGACAAGAGACAGATCCTGATCTTGGCTGTGATTCAGAGGGCAGAAAAATTTATCTTCTGAGAACGTGTTTATAAATGTTATCCAGCTTGCCTGCCGTTCAGCTCTAGGGCCCTTCCTTCAGGAAGGCTTCCTTGATTGCTCCTACCCCACTGATCTCTTTCCCCAGAGCCCCACACTCCAGTCCCTGCTCCTCACCTGGCCTGAGCTGTACAGGTGTGTGAGTCTGGTCTCTCTGATCAGTCTGGGGGCTCCCTGAGGACTGGGCCTCAGAATGGAGGGAGTCTTTTTAAATAAACACCTATCACCTGTTCCCAAACCCAGTGAATAAAAAGATGTTTGTTTCCTAGTAGATACACGAAACTCAATGGGCAGCTCCTGTCCGGAGGTGAGATGAGAAGGCAGAGAAAGTCAGGAGCTGGTTGAATGGACACAGGAAATCGGGGTGGAAAGCAGGAGTGTACTGTCACAGCATAGGGAGAGCAGTTAGGGTTGCATAACAATGTATGTATAAATTTTTGTATGAGAGACTAACTTCAATTGTAAACTTTCACTTAAAGTACAACAATAATTTAAAAAAAAAAAAAGATGTTTGTTTCCTGATTATGGTGTCTCGTGGAGGCACTGACCATGGAGTGGGCTTGTGGATGGGAGCAGGGTCAGGACAGTCATACTGCAAACCTGAGACCTTTCCTTTTCCTCGTATCAATGCCCAGGAGGCCCTAAGTCTCATGGATTGCGTTTCCTCATTTTTCCGGTAATCCACCCCCCTCCTGCCCCTCTTTAGTGCTCTGGCCTGCATGGGCACAACAGGCTTCTGTCTTGCCTCCCTGCTTCTCTGCTTGCCTCCTCCACTCTCTCCATCCTCTACCCTGATTGCCAGAGTCATCTAAAGCCCAGAGTTGACCATGCCAGTTCCCGCTTACAAGCATCAGTGGCTTCTTATTGCTCTCGGAAATAAAGTGCAAGTTTCCTGGTGTGATATCCAAAGCAAAGTTTCCCCAGGCTCACTTTCCTACCCATTTCCCCACTCTACACAGCAGCCCCTCTATGACATTTGCACTAACAGGCCTGGTACAGCCCCCAACTCTACACCTTTCCTCATGCTGATTCCTCGCCTTGAAACACTCTCTCCATGGCTCACTGACAAACTCCTACCTATCTCTTAAACCCCAGCTCAAATGCCCCCTCCTCCATGGAGCCTTCCCAACACCCTAGGTATAAAGCAATCCTTTCTTTCTTTCTTTCTTTTTTTTTTTTTGCAAATCACTTCCTCGATGTCTTCCCATCTCTTGGTGCCCTTGAACTACAGTAACATACATTTTATATCCCAATCCAGTACCTACACTTACACACATACCACATGTAACTGAATACAATTTCACAAGGCAAAATTTATCTTAATCACAGCTATAATATTTTTATTTCTTCTATTCTAATGTTCTGCTATTCATTTTGTATAAAAATGCTGGTTGTGACCCACTAAATTGATTTCACAACCCACTATTGTACCACAATCCAGTTTGAGACACAAAAATTTATGTTAGAGACTTGGCCATAAGTCACTATGAACTTCAGCTCTTTTCCTCCCCACTGAACTTGAGATCCCTGGGGACAGACAGGTGGGCAGAAACCACACTGGGGTCGCTGGATCCCCGCTCCACGTGAGCAGGGTCAAACCGAGTATACACTGGCTGGAGTTTACTGACTGAGACCTGCTGAAACCTTGGAAATCAGGGTCTGAGATGTGGGACACGGTAATAAGAGGGGGCTTCCCTCAGGGAACCCAGCCCTGTCAGGGGATGAGGTTCTGGCTACAGATACTGAGTATGAGGGGAATGGAAGACAGATGTTACCAGCTCCTGGGGGAGGCAGGCAGCTGTCGCCTGGAACTAATGAGGGTGTTGAGCCCTCAGGCACATGCTGGAGAGGACAGAATAATGCAGGAAGAGGCCCCCCTGGGACCCACGGGAGGGTGGCACAGAAAGTCTGGGGACAGGTGGCCAGGCCAGAATCATGGACTGAAGACAGGGAAGTGGGTGCCTGTTACCACGGCAACACAGGTGCCCCTGCAGAGGATTGATGTAGCTGGTGTGCGGGGTGGCCTGCCAGGGGCGTTAGGGTCTGGATAATGCAGCCAGGGTCCTCTCTTTCAGGGCTCTGTGGCCTGGGAAGCCTGTTGCCTATCCCAGCAGTCTGCCAGGACTCTGCCCTGGTGTGCCTCTGACCTTTCGAAAACCCCCATTATAATGGGCTTCCCCCTTTTCAGGTGCTGACACTTTGATAAGAGCTTCTGGTTCCGACAGTCACTGGAGCAGTCCACAGGCCTGGCTAGGAGATGGAGGCCCGTGTTCCACCTACAGTTTTATCTCTGGCTAGCTAAGTGACTTTGGCTAATTCCTGTCCCTCTGGGCCTCGGTTTCCCCTCTCAGAAAAAGTAATGTAAATTGGTTTTCAGTGAGGCTGCTATTGCCATCTCGGGTGGGTCAATTATTGTTGTGTGGGACTACTCACTCTGCTAAAGGCGAATAGCACCCCCAAGTCATTGTGAAATCTCAAACACCCTGACATCGCTTTCACATGCCCCTAGGATAACACTTTTAGCTCAGATATTCTAATGTGTGAGTCGCAGACCATGAAGGACCATTTTTGGTGGTAGTTATAGGGGGAGAGTGCAAACGACAGGTTAAGCATGGGGGGAGGAGTCAGTGGGACTGTGGTGAAGGGGCAGCAATGTCGTCACTGGATGTCCAGAAAGGAAATGATAAGAAGTTAAGAGAAGGAGGGTGCTGGCAGGGAGGCAGGGAGGGCCAGAAGCACTATTGACTGAAGGAGTAAGGGCCCTGTGTGAGCCCAGAAGCTTTCAGCACCACGGACAGCAGAACACCGCCACTCCCCGCCCCCACCACCTCTGCAGGTTGGAGACCTTGGAGAGTTCCTAAGAATCAGCCCTCCTACCCTGCATTCAGAATCACTGAGTGGCAAATGTTTAACATGCTCTGCTGCTAACTGAGAGGCTGGAGATTCGAATCGACCCAGAGGAGCCTTGAAAGAAAGGCCTGGTGATCTACTTCTGAAAAAACAGCCATTGAAAACCCTATGGAGCATAGTTCTACTCACAAGGGGTCATCATGAATCGGAATTGACTTTACAGCCACTAGTTTGGTTTGTGTTTCACCCTGCATTCGGACGATCCCCCAGGGCCCAGCCCAAGGAGGTCAAGCTAATTCATGCCCCTCTTCAAGTCTCAGCTTCAGCCCCAGCTTCTCCAAGTGGCTTCCATGTGGCTCCAAGCCCCCTGACTACCCCTCCTCTGAGGCTTCACATTCCTGAGGATCCATCTGCTCACTCTCTGCTAGCTCGGGATGGGCCGGGGTTGTTCTCTCATTGACCCCTGTAAAGGAGACTTGTCTTCTCAACCCGCCTAGGGGCTCCCTGGGAACAGGAGTTTATCTTCTTCTTCCCAGCAAGGCTGAGCTCCCCCTCTCTTATGACCCTTTCTGAAAGGCTGCACAGAACTAAGCATACAGAGGGCTTGGGATGGCCCAGAGCTGATGTTGTTGTCTAGGTTAATGGGGAACGTTGAGTGAGGGTGAGAGGCTCAGTGTGGGCCAAGAGGACACAGTCTGCCACCTCAGATGCAAAGCTCCGCCAAGCTGCATGGTAAATGCAATACAATCCTACAGGCGAGAGACACCCAGAGTCTCACATACACACACCATAGACAGGCTGAGCCCCTGCCAGAACTGCCATCACAGCAACTCAACTCCACATTGGGAAGGGGTGTCAGTTCAAAATAGCAAACCCGGGGGCAGCAGCATCCAAATTTCAGGCAAGAAAGCCTGACTGTTCCAAGGAAAACACTTTGGAAACTGAGTCAGCAGGCATTCCCTTGGGATTTTAGGAGGGGAATGCAACTTCTTCCTTATTTGGTCTGGCAGGGCCCAAAGGAGACCCAGGGACAGTGTTTCTGGAAGGGAAAGGTGCTCCAGGCTGCACTGTGTTCCAGCAGATGCAGCCATCTGTGCCATCTCTGGAAAGCCTCAGCCATAATTCTGGGGTCCCCAGAGCAGAAAATGCCTTGCAGGCCAGACATCTCAGCTTCAGCTGCCTTCCTGTCTTTCTCTGGAGTGGAGCTACTCCAGACCCAGTCACCTCCATCCTGTTTGGCTTGAAGCCTTGCTAGGAAATCTCTGACCTTTACCTTGGGCCACCTTTTTTATCTTTTGTGGGGAAAAACCTCCCAGCCACAGTGTCCCCTCCCAGCCCAGTCTCCTCTCTCTCGACTGGGCAATGACGCTATGGGGAATGACTAATTGCTTTTCACCTCCAGTTAAGAGACCATTTGGGGAAGCTGTGGCCAGGGCCAGGTGGGCGGGGTAAAGTCATGGCGCCCACAGACGAATTCCCCTGAACTTACC
>NW_004443986.1:17610150-17631079 GCF_000243295.1 Trichechus manatus latirostris
GGAGGCCACTAGAATTCATCAAGGTCACCCCCCACCTAATGGAGAGGCCCTGACCCCCAAAGATGGGATGACCTGTCCAAAGGGGAGAAAAGCAGTCAGACGCAAGACCAGAATTAGAACTGGCTTCCAACCCAGGGTTTCTATGAAGTCATGGGGGGATGACATCTCTGGTGGCAGAATTCTATGTCTTCCCCTCAACACCAGTGGTATTCCACCCTGAGTCCAAGGGGCTGCTTCTCTCCAGAGATCTTTGGGGACCAGACCCTCTCAGTCTAGACAGACAGACTGCTCCCTCCCCAAAACACCATCCAGAGTCCACAGAGGGCCACCACCCCAGGACAAGGACAACCACCCTGGGGTGGGCAGCACTCTCCCACATCTGAGGACATGATTGCTCCTCCTTCTGGGCCCCAGACCACCTCCTAGGCCCCTCCCCTCCTGATCCCTTGCTGACAATGCTCCAACTGTCCACAGGGAGCCCCAAGCAGTATTGACTTACCGATCTTGACATGGCCCCATGAAGTCAATATATTCTGTCCCCTTCACACAATAAAGAAACTGAGGTTTGGAAGAGGAGAATCTGCTAGTCACTCAGTGCACCATGGCCAAGCCAAGATGTAGATCCAGTCCTCCTGAATCTGGGCCCTAGTTCCTTCCACTCTCCACCTCAACTACCCACCCCTGCAGGTGTTGGGAAAGGAGCTACCTGCCAGACGGTCAAGCACCTGGTTTGAGGTGGTGGTCAGCAGGGTCCAGATTACTGCACTTGGGCCCCAGTCAAGAAGGAGTCCTTTGGGGAGGTCCCTGAGGGTCACTGGGGGTGGGGAATCTCCCCCTTCAGTAGTTCTTTGGGGCTCCAGACTCTTCTGTGGTTGCTGAGGTGGGGGGTGCAGCCTCTGATTTAATAAGCAGGAGGGAGGAGAGAGGAGGGATGAGGTCAAAGTCCTCAGCTAGCCCTAGGTTTAGATTTAGATGGTGCATCCTGAAAATCGAGCAGCGTCTTTCCAGAGTATTCTGGTCCTGTACCATGGGGCTATGGACAAGCAGCTGGCGGGGCGGTCTCTAAAACTAGCAGAATCAAGGCCAAAGCCCTGGTGTTATGGATTGAACTGTGCCCCCCAAAAATGTGTGTCAACTTGGCTAAGCCATGATTCTCAGTATTGTGTGGTTGCCCACCATTTTGTGATCTGATGTGATTATCCTATGTATTGTAAATCCTAACCTCTAAGATGTTAATGAGGCAGGATTAGAGGCAGTTATGTTAATGAGGCAGGACTCAATCTACAGAATTAGGCTGTATCTTGACTCAGTCTCTTTTGAGATACAGAAAAGATAATCAAGCAGAGAGGAGAGGGATCTCCTACCACCAAGAAAGAAGAGCCAGGAGTGGCATGTGTCCTTAGGACCTGGTGTCCCTGCACTGAGAAACTCCTAGACCAGTGGAAGATTGATGACAAGGACCTTTCCGCTACAGGTGACAGAGAGAAAAAGTCTTCCTCTGGAGCTGACACCCTGAATTCGGGCTTCTAGACTCCTAGACTGTGAGAGAATAAATTTCTGTCTATTAAAGCCATCCACTTGTGGTATTTCTGTTATAGCAGCACTAGATAACTAAGACACCTGGGCTGGTATTCAAGGCCTCCCTTTACCCACCTCTCCTCTCCATCTCTGTTCCTACCCTCCTCCCATCTAACACATCACTGGCCCCATTTCTCAAGCCCTGTTCAACAACACTTTCTCCCTGAAGTCTTCTTAGCTTTCCCTCGTCTTGGAATTAAAGCCTCCCATGTGCTCCCACAGCCTTGATTGTGCTATTTCACTTAAGTATCAGAAAGTTCTGTTTAAGAGTCTGTCTGTCTGGAACAGGGCAGGCTCAGGCCTTAACCATCTCTGAGGGGGAAGGGGCAACACATCCACAAGCCCAATAAGAGGTGGGCCCAGGCAGGAGAAGGGCAATTATGTGGCTGGAGAATCCCTGCGGAGGGAGGGATGGTAGATGTGGGCATGATGCACCTTTGGTCCTCCCTCAGATAGAGGGTCCTAGGAGAGATGAACAGCTGAGACTCCATCCTTGTACTCCTCTGCTGCCTGGGCCCCATGATGCAGGGTGAAAAATGCCAGAGCAGGGGCCAAGACCTCCCAGAGCCAGCTGAATGGGATTCTGGGAAGTGGGGGCCCCCAGCCCTCCCCATGGATGCCTCAGTAGAGATGAGCCCAGCCGTTCCCAGCAGGACATGGTGGGAGCCTGAGACCAAGGAGGCCGAAGCTGAGGCTGAGCTGGGCTTGGTGATGTCGCGCGAGGAACGTGAGCCACAGCCAGGAGGAGGGAGAGGGCCCTCCTCTGGAGCCACAAGGGCCAGATTAGGAAGGATAGAATGAGGGGTTGAGCAAGGAGAGGTGGAGGATTGGGCAGAAGGAAGGAGAAAGAGGGGAGACAGAGAGGAGAATGGAAAGAGGGAAGAGAAAGGAAAGAGAGGGGAGGGAGGGGAGGGAGAAAAAGGAGGAAGAGGGGAGAGAGGGAGAAAGACAGGAGAGAGATCGAAGAAAGGAGAGGGGAGAGAAGGAGATGAGAGAAAGGGAAGCATAGACAGAAAACAAGAGAGAAACTGAGAAAGACACTGAAAGCACAGGAGAGACAGAAAATACGCCGAGATGGCGAGAGGAAGACAGTCACACAGTCCTACACAGAGAGAAACAGAAACAAAGGCAAAGACACACACACACACACACACACACACACGCACGCACACACGCACACGGGTGCACACGGGCGCAGGCTCAGAGGAGTCTGTAGAATGCTGGGAAGCAGGAAAAAATGGAATATAGTGTCCTGCCTCAGGCCAAAACCACTGTGGACTAATCCATTTCCCTTCTCTACAAATAGGGAGACTGAGGCCCAGGGAGGGGAGGGACTTGCCCCAGGTTATACTGTGTATGGACATTTAGGATTGTTCTTGGCCACCCAGGATTTGAACCTGTTTCCCATATGGGCTTTGGGGAAACCTGGTAGGAGGCAGAGCCCACCTTTGTCCACAGAGTTGAAATGCCAGAGCCTTACCTCCCAGGCTCCCTTGCAGCCAGCACTTGAGCATGTGACCTAGATCCCCAGCCCTCCCCACCCCACCAGAAGCACCTGCTCCAAGGGAATTAGTGAGCTGGGATCCATGAGATGGGGACAGGAGAAGGACTCTCCAGGGGCAACTGCAGGAAACCCAGCGCAGTAGTGGCAGCATGGCTGTGGCCCATCTGGTGGCATGGGCAGGGCCAGCTCAGGGACAGTGGTAGTTTCTGCACCTGGCCAGCTCTGCCCTGAGTTCTTGGCTGGGAGACCCAAGTCTGATTTTCCAGCCCACCCAAAAATTTTATTAAAAAAACAAAACCAAACCCATTGCTGTCAAGTCGATTCCGACTCATAGCAACCCTATAAGACAGAGTGGAACTGCCCCATATGGTTTCCAAGGGGCGGCTGGTGGATTCAAACTGCCAAGCTTTTGGTTAGCATCCTAGCTCTTAGCACTGTACCACCAGGGCTCCGCAATAATTCTACAAGCTCCCCAATATCCTTTTAACAAATCCCTTTTCTGCTTAACCCAGTGAGAGTTGCTTACTAAGAGTGCCTGGGTTTGAATCTTTGTTCTGTTGCTTATGAGTTGCGTAACTTTGGGAAAGTCACTTCACTTCCTTGTGCCTTGGTTTCCCCATGTGTAATATGAGGATAATACTGTCTCCCTCACTGGGCAGCTGTAAGGATTAAGTGAGCTAACAAATGTGAAACGACAGTCCAGATTTGATGGAACCTCGGCCACTGCAGTGGCAGCACGGTGGGTGGAGAGGAGTGTAGGGAACTCGGACACACGGGCGTTCAACCTGGCTCTGCCATGGACTAGCATGTGTGACTGTGGGCAAGCCTCTTCCCTTCTCTTGGCTGTTGCTGCATCTGGAAACAGTCTCTGGGTGAGACTAACCGGAGCCCGGGCCAACCTCTCACACTTGTCCCCATAGCTGTTACCTAACCATGCCTCATCTCCAGCCCATGGCGCTCTCCTGGGTTTTCCCTCCCCTGCCCCCAAAGCCAACTGCTTCCTGGACACCTCCACTCAGATGTCCTTCCAGCACCTCGAACCCGACACACCTCAACTGTGCTTAGTATTTCCCCACACACACCTGGTACCATCCCTGATCCTTCATCTTCCCCTCCCCCACCTGCATCTTGTCTACAAATGCCCACACTCTCTTATATCTATCCCCTCCCCTCTGGCCCCCCAGCCTCCGGCTCCTCGACTGTCAAGCTCCCCAGGCTTGCTCCTGCCCCCCACCGAAGCTATCTGCAATCCCCTGTGCCATCTGATCTCCACCTGTCTGGTCTCATCTGATTTTTCCTCCTACACCTGTGCTCCAAACAACTACTCACCAGTTCCGAAGCCCAAAGCATGGTCCCATCTCCACGCCTTTGTTCACCCTTTCCCCTCAGCCTGGAATGCCTCCCAGGTATAGGCCTATTCACCTGTGAAAATCCAGTCTGTCCCCCAAAGTCCAGCTCAGAGCACTAAGTCCTCTCTGACCCTTCAAGGTGGAGGCATGAGTCTTTTTTCTGTCCCTCTAAGCTCTCCTCACATACTGGATGTTTCTCTCATGGAGGCAGTACCACCCAATGGCTAAGAGTGAGGACTGTGGACTGCCTGCCCTGGCCTCTACCAGTTGCCATTGAGTTGACTCTGACTCCTAGTGACCTCACGTGTGTCAGAGTAGAAATGTGCTCCATAGGGTTTTCGATGGCTGATTTTTCAAGAAGTAGATCACCAGGCCTTTCTTATGAGGTGCTTCTGGGTGGACTCAAACCTCCAACCCTTCGGTTAGCAGCCGTGAGGGTTAACCATTTGCACCACCCAGGGACTCCTGCGCTGGCCCCTAGAAGCTGATTATATCCAGGAACAAGTTACTTCGTGTCTCTGAGTCTCAGTTTTCTCATCTGCAATATGGGAATAAAAGCAGTACATATCTCAGGGGGCTGCAGGACAGTGGAGATGGGAGGGATAATGTATGTAAAACGGTCTGTGGTATCTGGCACCTGGAAAAAGATCAACATTTGGTTGCTTTGTGGCATATTCTCTGCCATCTCTGAGCTGATGAAAGATTACAAGCACTAAAGCCTAAGCTGCTATCCTTACCTGAGCTGTCCCCAACCTCAAAGGAAGGAGGCTCCAGTGGAGTTTTAGCAGTAGCTTAACAAAATTTGGGCAGCCCCAACTGTTCTTCCTTCTTCCCCAGCTTTTCATGGGAGCTACTTTCCTCCCTGTGTCTGTCTTTCTAAAAGAAAAGATTCCACTGAAAAGGCAAACAGAGAAAGAGGAAGCAGCCGTAGGAGACAGGGGAGGAGGGAAATCAATCACTTTATTTCCATTGCCATTAGCTGCCTTTACTCTTCCCGCCTGGCCTGATGTCCTCCCCCGCCCTCCCTTGAAGCCCCGGGTACTGGTTAATGGCAGTACTTCCCCCCCGCCCCCGGTCCCCTCCCCCGACTGCTCCTCCTGCTCCCCGGCAGTTAGTGCAGGCAGCACTTTGGTCCAAATGAAGAAAATGGCTCATTAGATAAAACCCAAAACAACCAAACCTGTTGCCATCGAGTTGATTCCGACTCGTAGCAATGAGTTCATTAGATACCAGGGGCTAACTGGCACTACATTTGCCAACCTCAGTGGAGCCCTGACTTTTTTCCAGCTTCTTGTTTGATGTGAGTGGTCTGAGATGAGCTCCAGCACCTCCTTCGGGAAGCCTTCCTGGTGTTCTCCACCCCCCTCCCCATTTCCACAGTCCCCTCCTCTCCCCATCAGGACACTGATCATGATTTTTTGGGTCTGTTGTGCTGTGAGTGAGAGGCTCGATACCAGTGCAGTGGCTGGCACACAGTAGGTGCTCAACAAATTGAATAAATGTTGTGCTTAGCTCTGCCATAAAGAAGAGGAGCCCCAGGCCCTGGCCTTGAGGGGCTCCAGGCTGGTTGGGAAGAACAGGGGACAGCCCAGGCTGGGGTAAAAGCCAGGGCTGGGGAGCTGAGTCCCTCAGGTTTGCAGGCTGTAGGGGCAAGATGTACCCCCACTTCTCCCTGGATGACCGTCTTCACCCCACTGCTCCCTGCATGACCCTCAGGCTCTGGCTCCATCTGAATCAGGGACCCTGATCCCTGCTGCCACAGACTGCTCACAGAGTCCTGGAAATACAATTTTGTAATCTCAGCCTGGGAAGGGGCATGAAGTCAGCCCCTCTTCTTACAGACCTCCTGGGTCTGAAAGCTCACCTCCTTCCAGCGGGGTCTGTTTTAATCATGGATGGGAAGCATATCCTTGGATTTTACAGAATTCTTCCTCGATGGCCCCATCTTCTATTAGGACCCCTTCTGTTAGAAGCACCTATGCCCTTAGATTCCTTGGAGCACACCTGCTCCCTAGACCACCAGAGCCTTCTGCTGGCGCAGCCAGGGAATGCCACTTGGCATGGCATGCAAGTGGTGCTGTTGCCCTCTAACCAGTTTGGAAAGGGGAGTGTGTGTGTGTGTGTGTGTGTGTGTGTGTCTGTGTGTGTGTGTGTGAAAGCCGGTGGTATTGAGGAGGAGCTGAGCAACTGTTCAGACACACTCAGAGGGGTTGCTAGACTGTTTCCAGGATGAGCGGCTTCAGACAAGCAGGCACTCCTACGAGGTCTGGGGAGTCACTGCTGGTGCATTGGGCTGAAGATGTGAGGGGCATTCCAGGTGGGCCCACAGCCTCACACAGACACTGATAGTACAAAGACACTCCCACCTGGCTCTAAAGGCCTTCCACAGGGCACGGATACTCTAGACCCAGAGCTGGTATGATCAACCCCATTTGGATGCTGTGTAGCCTTCCCAAGAGAGAGGAAGCCAGTCTCTGATTTGGAGGAAGGAGGGCACAGGCTGTTCTCCCTGGGAGGTGGGGGGTGGTCCGGATTCAGACACCACGCACTACTTGGGGTTCAAGGAGTAATGCCGCCCACAGGCCCCTGACTCACAGCCCAGCCGGCCAGTTCTGGGACATCACATCCGGTTAGGGAAGGGGTGGCACCTCATGCCCTGTGGCGTTGCAGCCTCTATGCCCTGCACACACCCCCGCCCCCAACGAATGCACTAACCCCATCCCTCTCGCCTCTAGCTCTTCTCCTCTCCTGTAGTAGTCTGATAACCACTCTCACTTTGGGGGTTGGGGAGGCAGCGTGTATACCCGCCCCTGGTCGGAGGCATGGTGGAAACGAAGAGGTGACCCCCGCAATGGTGGAACTTCAGGCACTCCGACTATACAATGTGGGAGAGAGGTTTGCCGTCAGAGAGGAGGGAGTATTTCCTTCTCCCCTTTCTCGGCTCTCACCGCACGGCTCTCACCGCACGGGAACCCGGAAGAACAAACCACTGCCTTACTGAGGTCTGAAGCTACTGTGAGGATGGGGGAGAGGACGCGACCCCAACATTATAAAGTGTTCTTAACGCCAGCGATGTGACAGGGCACCAGGGCCTTCAGCAGGTCTCCGACGCTGGGTTCGGAACCCTCCCCACTCCCTAAACCGCTTGGGCGGCCAGCGCGGAGCCCACAGAGGTGGGCCGGGGGCGGGGGGGCACTCACGGGTCGTGTTGTACTTGACGCCGTTGAAGTACTCCGGACACGGCCTCTCCACCAGAGCTCCGGCCGCGCTCCGGGGCCAGCACGTCCCAATCTGATCCAAGGTCGTGTTGCAGTAGGAGTAGGGACCTGGCGACAGGAAAGAGCGGAGCGGAACTCAGAAGGGTCGCACCGGGCACTGGGTACCGCGGGAAGCAGGGGGCCGGGCTATGGGAGCGCGCGTTCCTGTGCGCACCGAGCGCGCCAGGGACGGAGCCCGCGCCGCCCGGACCCGCCAGCCTTCCGCCTACCCTCAGGGTCCAGGGGCAGAGTCCAGCCGTCCAAGAGCAGCTCTTCGGCCAGCGCTAGGCTGCAGTTCGCTTCCAGCAGGCTCTGAAGCAGTGCCGCTTCCATCGAGCCCCAGAGCCGTGCGCGGAGAGGGCGTGTGAGTGCGCGCCTCGCGAGGCTGCCACGGAATGGGTGCGAGAGTAAGCCGCGGGGAGAGCGCGGGGCCCTGGCCCCTGCCTGCCCAGCCCGGACCTGCCGGGCAGCCTCCGGACGCCGCGCCGGCTCTCCCGGAGCTGTCAAGTCGGGACCTTCCCCTAGAGCCGCTGCGGGGCGCGCGGAGCTGCAGTTCCACCCGCTCCGCCGCGGCCAATGACGGCGTCAGTGGGCGGGGCCGGACGGCTTCTCTGGCCGGGCGCAGCCTCCTGCCCCCAGTACGCGGGCTCTGCCCGGCGTCGGTCTTTTCCAGCCCTGGCTCTCTTTTACCCGCGAGGACCGGAGGAGAGCGGTAGGGATGGAGAGCTGGGCCTGGGGTGGCCGAATGCCCCGTTGGAGGATCGCAGGCCCCGGGGCTGCAGGGGACAGCAAAGCGCGCCTACCCCCGCCAGAGGAACTCATGGAGTTGCCCTAACCGAGAGACAGCTGCCCGCGCTAGACTCCAACCAGAGGTGGGCGGCTGTACACCTGATTTCTCCTCCCGGAGTGAGGACAATGGAGAGAGCGGTGGACAGAGAGTCCACGTGCAGATCTGCGCTCTGGAAAAGCGCCTCTGGCCTGTGGGAAGGAAACGGACTGGAGGGACCTGGAGGAAAGCAGGGAAGCCACCTGATGAGACAATGAGATAAAGTGGCCTGAATGGGGCAGACCCTGCCCAGGCGGTGGGAGCTGGGATGGAGAGAAGCGCATGTTTGGTGAGAGATTTCAGGAGGTAGAACCAGGCGTAGTGAGGAGAGATTGGAGTGAGGAATGAGCCGGTGGCTTTGAGCAGGGACCAGGAGGCAAAGATAACACCAGGTGTCTGCTTGGGTGAATGGAGATGGGGAAATCTAAGAGAGAAACTGGTTGAAGTTATCCAGCAGACTTCCAACATCCAAATCTTACTGCCCTGTGCACCAGAGTAAAGTGAAAAGTGAGAACATATGAATCTTCCTCTTTGCATGGGTGGGCCCACCAGAAGCTGGTTCCCATGTCAGCCGGGGACAATCAGACCACAGCAGTTGCAGAGGAGCTAAAAATCTTGGTATAGAATTTGCCCAGCCTCCCCTCAGGACTGCCTGCTTGGTTAATTCCTTCCAGATGCACCCTCAAAGTGCCCTGGCTGGGTCTGCTGCTCTGGCTTCTGAGTGAGTGGACTCCGGCTCGGGAAACCCGGCCCAGGGTGTGGCATGCTGGGTTTTGGGATGGCCTCTATCTCTGCTCTACCCGCCATGTTACCCCAGGAAGGACTCTTGCCTGCTCTGGGGCTGTTTCCCATCAGTGAAATGGCCTCGGAGGCCCCTTCTGACTATGAGTCTCTGGTTCTGAAATGCAAAAGGTTGGGGAAGGTGTGTGTGTGTGTGTGTGTGTGTGTGTGCGCGCGCGTATACAAATGTTGTATATATTTCTATCATTTGAGAGCAGGGAGAGCTGGGACCCAGTCCTAGCTGGACTGGATGTCCCGTGGGGAGCTAGTCCTGTCCCCTCTGCCAGCCTCCATTGGGAACCAAAGCTGCCAGGGAAGGCTGTCTGTACCTGGGACCACCCTGAACCAGCGCCATGCCCTGGGCAGGGAGAGAGGAAGAGGCCAGCTGGGCTGCCTTTGTGTGCACCAATCTCATCAGCTGCCATATTAATGCTGCTGTCACTGCCCAGGCAGAGAGAGAGAGAGAGGAGACCAGGGCTGAGCACTGGAATCTCTGCAGCGCCTGCTGACTAGCAGGTACAAGGTGCAGACCAGGCAGCCAGGTTTGTCTTCTGCCTCCTGAATGGACAGTTAGAGCCCTTGATTCTGCTCTGGGCAGCTGCAGAGGCAAAGGTCCCTTGGTCTCTCACCAGTGCCAGAAGCGGGGATGATAGATTGAATCCCAACCCCAGCCCCAGACCTGAGTCCTACCCCCCAGGGTCCCACACAGGCCAGAGTGTGACTGGCTGGGTCAGCCCCTGTGTTCCCTGGGAAATAGTCTCCTTTATGCACAAAGGAGGGCCTCTCAAACAGCGGATCACAGCACAGGGTGAAAGGGCAAAGCCAAGCCAAGCTGAAGTTACTAATGTGCTTTTCACCAGCGTCACTGCCCAGAGGAAGCAGCTCTCTCAAGAGGTGGTGAGCTCCCAACGACCGGGAGCCAAGGACTTCTCATCTCACATGCACATTTCTGCAGAATGGAAGGGTTGGCTCGGATGACCTGGGTTGCTCCTAACTAGGAGAGCACATGTCATAAAGGTCCCTCTAGGAAGTGAGCATTGCAGTGGCAAAACCCACAGCTCTTTTGCAACTGGAATGGACAGACCCACAGACCCCAAGTTCCTCTGGTTTCCAGGATGCAGGGCCATTTCTTCATGGCTGTTATTCATTATAGGCACGATTGTCTGTCATTCTAGATGGGACATGGGAGAAACTGAAAAAAGGTAGCAGCTTTGGAACAAATTGATTTTACAGTTCACTTTAGCGTTTGCAAATAGGTAAATGAGGAAGAAACGGGAAAGAGCCAAAACTTTCTTCAATTTGATTAAAGCCAGCTAGGCCAGGCACTGGGGGAGAAGTATTTGTGATTGTTTGTGTACCCCAGGCTGGTAAGGACAGGGACAGGTTGACAAATAAGTGCAGGGAAGTGTGATAGGTGCTGCGGAAGACATCTGCGTGGAGTAGTGTTGGGTGAGCAGGTACTTCCGGGGCCCTGCATCTCTCCCCTTGGCCCACCTCTGGTCTTAACTGCGCTGGCAGTAGACAGTTCCAGGCAAGCTCAGATACACCCCCACTCATGCTCCCCCCCGTGCATAGCCTCCTCCATGGCATGGAATAGGCATACACAGCCCAACAGAAACACGGTGTTACACCGTCACACGTCACACGTCTTCACAAGATCACACATTCTCCCTCCCCTCTCTTTCCCATCCTCCCTCCTCCAGTATCAGCTGTAAAACAGGATTTAAGGGGACAGAGTCTGTCTTTGTGCCTCTGAGGGGCTGTCCTGGGTCAGAGGGAGTGTGCAGAGGTAGGAGAAAGCCATGGGGCTTATGGGAGTTATGATGGGGCTGCTGAGGGCATGGAGCCTCGGGAAGGGCCCGAAGGTGCCCACTCTCATCCTGTGGTACTGGGAACAGTGCCCCCAGGCCAAACACTGCCCTTGCTCTAGCTGGTGTCTTCATGCCAAACGACAGGACCCAGCTGTGGAACCAGGAAGGGCCCTCAGCGATCATCCCATCTCACATTCTCATTTTACACATGTGCAAATGGATGCCCAGAGAAGGAAAAGGAATGTTCTCCACCCCATGCCTTCAAGGCCATCATCATCTCTGCAGCAGCCCCTGACTGGGTCCCCTGTCTCCTCCGTTATGGCAGATGAAGTGATTTTTCTAAAGCACAATTATGGTCATGTCACTTCTCACAAGAGTGGCTTCCCATGGCCTCAGAATAGCGTCCAACTCTATGGCATTGCAAAGAGTTCTTTATGATCGTCTAGCCCCAGTCCTCTCCCTCCTGCTCAACTTTAGATGCCCTTCTGAACTACTTGTCATTCCCTGCAGCCATTCGATACCTATGCTCCCTCACACGTGCTGTTCCCTCTGCCAGGAATGACTTTATGGCTCTGTACTCCATTGGCCCAGCTGACGCCTACTCATCCTTCAGAAATTCAGCTCTGCCGTCACCTCCTCTGACCTCTCGGTGTTGGGTGATCCTTCTCAGTGCCCCCGTCTGTCAGGAGCTGCTCTATATCACAAAGAGATTGCTGGTTTTTTGCCTGTCTCATCTTCCAGCAGAGTCCCTGGGTGGCACAAATGGTTAAGTGCTCGGCTGCTAAACAAAAAGTTGCAGTTGAAATCCACCCAGAGGTGGCTCGGAAGAAAGGCCTGGTGATGTACTTCCAAAAAATCAGCCCTTGAAACTCCTATGCTAACTAAAAGGTTGGTGGTTTGAACCCACCTAGCGGCTCCATGGGAGAAAGACCTGGTGATCTGCTTCTGTAAAGATAACACCCAAGAAAACATATTGGGCACTTCTACTCTGTCACATGGAGTCGCTATGAGTTGGAATCGACTCAGTGGCACCTAACAACAACAACGACGACGTGAAACACAGTTCTCTCACACATGTGGGGTCACCATGAATCAGAATCCACTCCATGAAAGCAACTGGTTTGGGCTTTTGTTTTTCCCTTCTAACATCCTGTGACTTCCTGAGGGCAGGGCTGGTCCTGTTCACTAACCAGTCCCCAGCCCCCAGCTGGATGCTCCATCCTGAGCTCAGTGTCACTACTGAAAGCCCGGGTCTCTGTCTCTGTCCCCTGGGCCAAAGCCGTCTTCCCATTTGACCAGCCCTGATGGTGTGTGTGTGTGTGTTGGACTGGAGAGTTACTTCAAGGGATCCTTGAATCCATTCATACCCATATATTGTCTATAAAAAACCAAAATCAAACTCGTTGCCATCGAGTTGATTCCGACTCATAGCAACCCTTTAGGACAGAGTAGAACTGCCCTATAGAGTTTCCAAGGAGCGCCTGGTGGATTCGAACTGCTGACCTTTTGGCTAGCAGCCATAGCTCTTAGCCACTATGTCACCGGGGTTTCCATATTCTCTATAGACTGAATAAACAACATGCCTCACAATATATGTCCCATTATTTTTCAAAACATATGTAGATGCTGTTGTGAAGACGAAACTAGAAATACCCCCCTTGCAGCCTGCCCGAAGTCATAGTAGGCGCTTGAGATTGCGTGTTTTTCCTTTATTTGGATCTCAGGGGCATAAAATTGGATGGATCCTAATCGTTGATTCATGACGCCTTGCCATCATCAGTCCATGCGTGGCCTGCCTTTATTTTATTTTAGACTTTTGTGGACATTTACACTTAACAGTAAATATAATGAGCACCCTTGAGCCAACCACCCATCCCAAAACTAGATCATTTCCAATCACTGACATATTTATCTATATACTCCTACCTAGAGGGAGCATTCTCTTGGCTACTGTGTTTATCATTCCCTTGCTCTTATTTTTTCAGTTTTAGCACACATAAGCATGTCTAAATGATATACCATTTCCTGTTATTTGTTTTTAAACTTTGTTAGTTATTATGTATTTTCACAATAGACAAACACTCAGAAGGAGATCACTACCATGTGGGGACCTGAGAAACTATTTTTGAAGTCAAAAGGGACTTCCTACATGTCCACCTCAGGGGCATAGCTAATGAAGGGTGACGTGTCCCCACAATGGCTTCGTGGCAGCGTTATCAGCCCCACGGCAGATGAATATTTAATGACATTAGGAAGTGTTCACTCTGGGATGTAAGAGGAAAAAGCAGGATACAAAACTGGACACAGTATGAGCCCCGTTTTGTAGAAAAATAAAAAAAAAAATGAGGCTTTATGGATTGATAAACTTCCAGGGAAGATAGAATACTAGAAAAACTTTTGGGTTGTGGGGTAATGAGCGCTTATTGTTTTCTTGGTTTCTTAAATATTTTCTCCAAGTTTTATACAAATAATATGTATCCCTTTTGTGAACAGATAAACGATATGAGAAGTTAAGCAGGGGGAGGCCCTGTATTTGGAGATGTGGGAACCCTCTCCACTAGACTCTGAGGCAGAGAGGAGGGGGTACCATCACCAGGAAACACAGGAAGGGGGGAGTCTGTGCCTCCAGTTGGAGGGGAAGGGAAGGTAGGGAAGTGGTGGTGGGATTGTTGATAAACTAGGGTCACCTCTGAGAGCAGAGAACTCCAATGAGGGGAAGGTTGGGGCTTCCTGAAATGGGAGGCCTCTATTTCCTGACTGATGGCTGCTGACAGGGGACGCCCCCAAAGCCCCTGTTCAATCTTCCCGTAACCTTCTGAGGTAGACTTAGATCTGTTTCTAACAGATGCAGAAACAGACTCCCACAGGTTAGGTGACTTGTCCAGGGTCAGCAGTTGCCAGGTGCAGGAGCTAGGATTCAAACACAGGTCTGTCTGACCCTGACACCTGCGCTCTTGACCCCTCCCCTGTGAGGTTTCTGCTTAGATGCCCGAGTCACGCTGCATTGTGTCCCTTGTCTCCTGTGCCCTGGAAGCTGCTCCAGGTTTGAAGCTGCCCCTCCCCCAGCTTCTTCCCTCCCGGCTGCTTCTGTGGATGAGACCCAGGAAGGCAGGACCCAGGGTGGGGCCGGGAACACTTCTCTGGAGCCTGTGAGAACCCAGGGCCGTCTGAGCTCCAAGGCGGCTGACTCTGACTCAGAATCAGTTGCTGAAAAGCTCTGAGGAGTCAGAACTCAGGGGCCCAGCTGCTGCTTCGCGGGTCCTTGCCAGGAGGTGACACCTGTAACCACGGCATCAGGAGAATGTGTTTTACACACGCTGATGGTCCCTGTGTTTGAAAGCACAGAGGTCACCCCCTCCTTGGGCTCCTGAATGCCAACCCTGACGGTTTCCCTTGGGTACAGACACAGGGAGCAGGAAGACAACTCCTGGCCAAGGCCTCTACATTAATGGGGAGGCTGGGCCCCAAATGCGGAAGGGTCCTGACCAAGGACCCCAGCAAGGTGGAGACAGAACCAGGCCTGGAAGCCAGGGCTCCATCCATCACCCCATGGAGCCTGGGTGGGCCCAGGGGAGCCTGTTTTTCCTCCAGGCCCTGGGGCTTACCCTCATCTCCTGGGCTTTGCCACAGGGTAGTGGTGGGGGAGTGCGTATACCTGAGAGGTTGGTGAGGGTCATGACTGCACCACAGTACTGCTCCAGCAGGGCCCACAGGGGTTGGTCTCCAGTCAACTCGCTCGGCCCGGCTGCCTAGGGGATAGGAGGTCAGAGGTCAGGCCCTGCCTAGCCACTGGGAGCACACAGTGTGTCCCCCCTGCCCTGTTCTGTCACTCATCCCTTACTCCCGTTGCCTCTGTTTACACAGGGGAAACTGAGGCTCACACGGAGGAGAGAGATGCCTGAGGCCACACAGCAGAAGAGCAGCCAGGCCAGGGTGGAACCCAGGGAAAACTTCAGAAGTGGCCACTGCAGCGTCACCTCTGAGGCACGTGTGTGCTCTGTCCATCCCTGGGTCCCCAAGGCCATGGGATGGGATGCACCCCTGTGATGGAGCCTATGTCCTTCTGTCAGCAAAGCTGGGTGGGGGGTCCGCCAGCAGTTCCTCCACCTGACAAATATTTGTAGAGTACCTTTGGTATGTTAGGCCCTGGCTGGGGGACACAGTGCGTGTCCTCAGGGTAGTCCCAGGTAGTTAGGAATTCCCCAGCCTTAGAAGGTGCAGAAGTGAGGGGAGGAGAGCAAATGATTAAGTTTTGTTTCTCTGCTGCACAGGTACACAGGCAGAACACAGGGCGTTAGGTTAGCAGATGGGGGAGCCACCTGACCTGGACTTGGGAAGACTGGGAAGGCTTCCTGGAAGAGGTGGCTCTTGGGGGCAACCAGAGGATAAGCAGGGAAAAGGAGGGACCACTGTGCCAGTGTGGGCACTCCCCAGGGCAGATGTGATTGCTGCAACAATGGCAATCACACCCAAAAGACAAAAACTACCCAGGCTCCCATATTCTGAAAATACCATCTACCTCATCTCAGGGCAGTGCTGGGGGAACAGGGATAAAGTAGATGTGGTCTCCACCCTTGAGGGGACCAGCTTGTTAGAGCATCTACAATGAGCTATGGGGGCTGGAGGGTGTCACAGGGGAGGTCATGTTGATGTGGGCCATGGACGGTGAGTAGGAGTTCGTCCAGCTGAGGATGATGGGCAGGAAGGGCATCCTAGGTAGAGAGAACAGCATGTGCAAAGGCAGAGAGGCCCGGAAATGTATGGGGTGAGACTGAAAGAGAGCAGTGCACTCCATAAAATTCTCATCTTTGTCCCCCATTCCTCCCAAGACCACCACTTCTACCTCTCTGTGGGCAGTGTGTGTGTTTGTAGTGTGTGTGTCTGTACTGTGTGTGTGTGTGTGTGTGTGTGTGTGTGTGTGTGTGTGTATACTTGATGACTTTTGTGCCCCTCCCAGTCCTGATATTCCTGAATCTGAGATTCCAGAAGGAAGAGTCATACCAGTGGGCAGCCCCTCCTCATTCCCCGGCCCAGCCTGTCAGATGTTCCCTCCCTGGCGACTGGTAGCATTTACCCCAGGATGTCCCTGCGGGCTAGAGCCCCACAGCCCTGAAACATCACATTCCCCACATTGTGCTCCATCCATTTCCTGTGCTGGGGCCTCACGGCGCTGGCCTGGAGCTTCTAATTAATGACCCCATCTCCTTCCGGGGAGCCTACGGGGGGGGCCACGAATACAACTTAGGGATACTCACTGCACCTGTGTTCTGCCAAACTTCTCCCGTAAGGGCTGGATACAGAGGGAAGTGCTGGGGAGCAGGCGTGTGTAGTGTGTGTGTGTGTGTGTGTTTAGTATGTGCGTATAGTGTGTGTTGTATGTGTGCAAGGTGTATGTGTGGGGTATATATTACATCTGTGTAGTGCATGGTTATGTATGAGTATAAGGTGTGTAGTATGTGTACACTGTGTTTTTGTGTGTAGTATGTGTGGCTGTGTGCATGAGTAGTGTGTGTGTAGAATGTATAATGTGTGTGTGTGTGTGTGTGTGTGTGTGTGTGTGTACAGGTGCTGTGGGGGCTTTTTGTGCTGTTAGCAGGTGGTCTTGGCCACTTGGCCTCAGGACAGATGACTGGGGGCCTCAGTTTGCTCTTCACATATCTTGGGGCTGCCCAGAGCTGCTCAGCTGAGGAGCTGGCCCTGGGCTGAAAGCCTGGAGAGCCTGAGTTTCCCTAGCATCAGGAAGGCCTTGCTGGCTCAGCAAGCCTCAGCCGGGAGGGGGGTGGCCTGGGGAAGTTGGGGAAAGGCTCCAGGCCCTGGGATGGTCCAAGAAGTCTTGAGACTCCATCCCCAGTTGTGTTGGGGAAGAGTGTTGGGCTCTGAGCTTGACCCATCACCCTCTTCCTCGACTCCCTCTTCCCAATCACCCTCCCCCTTGAATCCAGCCTGGTCTCCTTGTCTATTTGAGAAGCAGTCCCTTGGAGGGACCGTGCTCCCAGGAACCAGCCAGCCTTGGAGGGCCATGGCAGATGCAGTGCTCAGCTCAGAGCCATGAGGTGTTGAGCTGAACCTCAGCCAGACACAGACATCACATCTCAGTGCTGTGAGGGTCTCAGAGGTCCTATCCTGCCCACTCCCCTTTGCTCAGAGCCCCCCAGTTGCAATGTTGGTGGCTCAGACACTCAGATGCTCTCATATCAGCCTTCCTATGGGGTCTGAAAGCCTGGGTCTAAGCCCAGGGAAGAAGTGTCTCGGATCCCCACCAGGACTCAGGCAGCATGGGGATGTCTTGTCCCAGATATGGCAGTCCGAGGCTGTGGCTAAGTCTCCTTGGGGGCCACAGGGCCTCCAAGCTCAGTATCAGTGCACACTGTTGGGGCCTGGGCAAGATGGATGAGTAGATCAGAGGTGGATTTTGGAATGACTCCCAGATCTTGGCTCCATCTCCTGTAATTTTTCCCCTGTCCAAACAGCTGACATGGCCAAAGACATTCTCTTGAAGGGGCCAGTTGGGCGGGTTTGATTCATTTCAAGCTAACAACATATCTAGAAGGTGCCTACAGTGGGCAGAGCCCTTGGTGGTGGTGATGGGGTGGGGGGCAGGGAGGAAGAGGAGGAGGAGGAGGGAGAGGCTGCTTCCAGGGAAGGCAGGGACACAGGCATGCATGATTATATTCCAAGGCCTGTTGAGATGAGCTCTCTGAAGGGGTAGAGTAAAAACATCCCAGTGTTCAGGCTTCTGGGATGCTGCTTCTTAGCTCTGTGATGTTAGCCAAATCACTTAACTTCTCTGAGCCTTGGTCTCTTCATCTTTAAAATGAGACAATACAAACCCCATACGGTTTTGGGGAGAATTAAACAAAGTGCTGTCTGTCCAGAGCCCAGCACATGGACAGCACATGCTAAATGGTGGTTCTCATCCAGGACTTTAAGAGAAGGGTCTGGTTAGAGAGTGCAGAGATGGCAGGTCAGGCCCCACTGTGGGGTGTCCCAAGGCCCAGCTTACCCTTCTCCTGTAGGAAAACTTTCTGGAAACTCTATGTTGCTATTCCTCCAATTCTCCAGCCCAAGTGGGTCTCCCTTGCCCTCAGTATCCCTCCTGTGGACACTGGACCAGAGAAGACAGAGTCTCCACCTCCCTCACTGGGCTTACTACTCAGCAGAGCTCAGTGAACACCACTTGTTGAGTAGATGGAAGGCTTCCTGGAGGACGTGACACTGTAGCCTAATCCAAAAAGATGGGAGGGCTTAGACAAAGGGCAGGGCAGAGGATACAAAGAGGAGAAAGGGATTCCAGGAACAGGAGGAGTAAGAGCAAAGGCACTGAGGCAGGGAAGCACAGGGCCTGCTCAGGAAACAGCAGGTGCATGGTTTGCGGGTACCATTAAAGGGAGGTGTGAGATAGGCAGGAGGGGGGCTTTTTTTGTGCTAAGCCAGCACTTTGATAGCACAGGAGTGGCTGGTGGATTCGAACCGCCGACCTTATGGTTAGCAGCTGTAGCTCTTAAGCACCATAGCTCCAGCTGGGCTCTCAACTATGTGCTAGACATGGCTCTAAATGCTTTACCTGTAACAGCTTATTCAGTCCTTGAAACAACCCCTTCAGGTAGCTGCAAATATCCCCATTTTACAGATGAGGCAACTGAGGCCCAGAGAACTGAAGTAACTTCCCAAGGTCACACAGTGGTAAGGGGCAGAGCCTGGCTGGTTGGTTACAGCTTGGTCAGATATACATAGGAAGAACTGGTCCTCAGTGAGGAAGCAAAGGCCTGTTGTCCTCGAATTTTGAGAGGCCCCCAAGCCCAAACAGGGTGGCTGTGGAGCTCAGGAGGCCACTTAAGTAAGAGCCGCCTCTCACCACGGTAGAGTGGGTGGTGGGTCACAGGAGGATGTCAGCCTGCCCAGAGGGCCTTATGCAAGGGACAGAAGTTTGGATTCTACAACCTCTGAGTCCCCTATAACCAGAAAAAAAGTGTTGCTGTTGAGTCGATACAGACTCATAGCGACCCTATAAGACAGAGTAAAACTGCCCCATAGGGTTTCCAAGGCTGTAATCTTTACGGAAGCAGACTGCCATATCTTTCTCCTGTGGGGCAGCTGGTGGGTTCAAACCGACCTTTTGGTTAGCAGCCGAGCACTTAACTACTGTGCCACAAGGGCTATTCCGAGCCCCCATAGGTCCCACCGTTCTCTCTTCTGAGGAAGGTATCTTGAACTTACGGGTTGATCAGCCCTTGGCTGTTGGGAGGTGGAGAACCACCCCCACCCCAACCCCGCAAACTGCAGGCTGTGTGAGTTTACCACCCAAGTCTCCGGATCACCTCTGTGTCCCCAACTCCCAGCCCAGAGGGTGACAGGTAGTAGATGCTCAATAAGTGTTTGCTGACTGGCTGAATGGGAGGCAGGATGCATGGATGAGACCATGGCCCCTCAGCCAGGTTGAGCTGCATCCCACCCCCAATTCTGGGAGCCCTCGGTCTGGGCTTTCCCTGCTTGTCAGATGCCCTTCTGTCAGAATTTTCACTTTAAGGCCAGCCTTTCTGTGGCCTGGGTCCTGGTCCCAGGCTTCTGTAAGCCTGGAATTTGGGAACCTCACCTTTCAAAAGGGCAAGGGGAGGCCCTGGTGAGAGGAGGCAGCGAGTCAGAGCCAGGACTCCAGCTGCTCTTCCTCCATGTTGGGTCCTGTCCAGGCAGAACCTGTGTACCCCTCTCCCTGGGCCAGAGAGGCCTCAGAGGTGTCACCTCCCTGGAGCCAGGGGTCTGGCCCAGCCCAGTGCTCCCTCTTGGGCCTGGCGACAATGCTTCATCTAAATTTAGCCCTGCTCTAAGCCTGGGAGATTTACAGGCCTACAGGTCCTGTGGCCACTGCCAGTGACCAGAGGGGAAAGTGGGGAGCTCCCTCGCTGCACCCCTCCCTCTCTGCTGCCCTGTGCCCAAGGTCAGAGAAGGACTCAGCTGAGGGGAGGAGTCCTCCCCATGGGTGTCTAATTCAGTGGTTTTCCTTCAGCGGAGCTGGCTCAGAGTCCAGGGGGCTGAGGAGGAAGAAAGTCAGGTTCTGCCAGACACAGGGAAGAAGGGCGAGGGGGAGAAGAGGATGAGGAGGTAAGGGGGGAGAGGGAGGGGGGGAGAACAGAAGGAAGGAGGAGAGGGAAGAGGAGAGGAAGACTAGAGGACAAGCAGGGGGAGAAGGGAGAATGGGGAGAGGGACTAGGGTAGGGAGGAGAAGGGGGAAGAGAGAGGAAGAAGGTAGGGAGGAGGGAAAGAGGAGGGAGAGAAGGGAAGAGGGAAGGAGGAGGGGGAGAGAGGGAGAGGGAAGGAGGAGGAAGGGAGGAGTCAGAGTCTGGGCAGACAGGATGGGATAACGGAGCTGAGGCAGAGGGTGAGGGATTGGAAGCCATATTAATGAAGTAAGTAATTATTTGCTGGCACATCAAGGCAGACTTCCTGGAAGAAGAGAATTTAGATACCTGGTTCTACTTATAGACTCCAAGGGCCCCTCAGCAGAGTCAAGTGGGTTTTCCCCTCCAGCAGTTCCCTCTTCCTGGGATGCTCCTGCTGCTGCTCCACTCCCCCTTCAAGTCCTAATTCAGCCCCCAGCTCCTCCAGAAAGACTTCCAGGCCTCTCCTCAAATGGAACCTCCGAGCCCCACCCCCAGCATCTCCCCATCGTGCTTCTGTCTCTTATCTTTGAAAGCTGTGGCTCCCCCTCTCCCCTGTCCCTCTCTCCTCACCTGTGCCAAACCCTGGGCACCGCACACAGTAGGTGCTTGAATCGGTGTTGAGAGGAGAAGGAAGAAGGGAGGGAGGAAGGGAGAAGGGGTAAAGGG
>NW_004443986.1:17633006-17633967 GCF_000243295.1 Trichechus manatus latirostris
GGGGCTCCTCCAGGTGTGGGCTGTGCCAGGGTTTCCTCTCCACCCAAATCCCACAGGAGCCTTTACAACTGCAAACCAGATCAGGTCTCCCCAGTTGAGGAGCTGCTCCTGTGCTTGGGATAAAATCAGATCCCCGCCTTGACTTCAAGGCCCTTAGCAGCCTCACAGTTCTCAGGTCAGGGCCTTCCATCCCCCACCCCACTCCATCTCTACCCCTGCTATCCTACTCACCTCCCATCAGCCCTCCTCCATCCCTACCCTAGCCATTCAATCAGAAGCTCTCATACCCTCAGCCACATTTCCTTAGTTGCAATTATGAGTGCTTGTAAATACACGTTTATTTCTTGGCCATTGTTTTTTTTTTCCTGCCTGCGTCTTCTATAGGCTATAAACTCCACGAGATCAAAAACCACGGCTTGGTTTTTCTCCCCCGTGTTCTCAGCTTATGCTAACATGTGTGTGGTCCTCCTTAAATACTGGTAGAACAAGTAAAAGGGCTGGCAGCCCGGCCCCCAGGACTGCCTTCCCTCCTCACTGCCTGCTCTGAGTCTCACATCCTCATTTCACAGGGACCAGCAATCTCAAAGTAGTAGGGGTAGGGCCCAGAAAACAAACCCCATCACCAGGTAGGCCCAGCGGGAGGAAGGCCAGGCTCTGGGGCCAAAAGACCAAAGTTTGCTTCTGTCCAGCTGGTTCTCAATAAGCAACATCATGATAAACGGAGAAAAGATTGACGTTGTCAAGGATTTCATTTTATTTGGATCCATAATCAACACCCATGGAAGCAGCAGTCAAGAAATCAAATGACGCATTGCATTGGGCAAATCTGCTGCAAAATATCTCTTTCAAGCATTAAAAAGCAAAGATGTAATTTTAAGGACTAAGGTGCATCTGACCCAAGCCACGGTGTTTTCAATTGCTTCAAATGCATGCAAAAACTGGACAATGAATAAGGAAGACC
>NW_004443986.1:17635211-17637717 GCF_000243295.1 Trichechus manatus latirostris
TGAGCCTCAGTTTCCCGATCTGTGAAGTGGGGAGGGGGTTCCAGGCCCGTTCCTCCTGTACTGGTTTCTGTTCCCAAGCCCACTCCTTCAGCTCTTTCTATGTATTTTCTCTCCATCTTTTCCACCCCAGCCCCCACCTGCAGGCCCTGAGTCCCACCAAGGGTCAGGGAGGGGCCCATGCTTCCATACTTCGGAGAAACCCTGGACAAGATGGTTCTCTCTGTGTCCTTCTGTCCTCATTGCTCATTTGCCACCTAGGGCTGCCTGACTTCAGGCACCAAGGAGAGGGGTGGGTACCAGGCAGCAGTGAGTGGGCGGCAGAGCTCTGGTGGTGAGCTGTTGTGGGGGAGCGGTGGGAGAGAACTGGGGTAGGGGACTGACTTGAGGATCCTGCAGGTAGATGGGAGGAGGGAGAGGGCACAGGGGACCGGGAGTTTCTGGACCTGTGGAGGAGCAAGTCCTCCGGGACACTAGGGCGGCACCCCAGAACCTCCACTCATCCCCAGGCCTCCCGGTCCCGATCCTAGCTGGTGTTAGAGGATCATCTCCCTTCCCCCTGCATCCCTCACCCGGGTAGGAGATCGCCATCCCATAATCAGTCACAAGTATCCCCAACCTCCAAGCCGTCCACGAAGCCCTGAGACCCGCCCCCTAACTCTGAACTGGGCTGAGCGAAACTGGCCCCCAAACTGAGCACTAAGTCCCACAATCAGGGGGAGCTCCCTCCTCCTGGCGTCCCTCACCCACGCAGACCCTGAGACCCGACCCCCACTCCCTGCGCTTACTTTGAGCAGCGGCGGGAGGAGGCAAAGTAGGCAGAGGAGGGGGCGGACGAGGATGAGGCGCAGGGGCCCCGCGGGACCCCCCATGCCTGCCGCGGCCAGCACAGAAGCGCTCAGCCCCAGCGCTGCGGGTCCAGCCTGGATCTGCACCTCCCCCGGCCAGAGCAGAGTCGGCCCGCTCCCTCTCCACCCCGCCACCCGCCAGCAGGCGGCCAAGGTGAGGTCCTGAGGCCAGGATTCCGCCCTCTCCCCCAGGGCAGCGATGACACAGCGCTCCCCCTCCCCATCAGTCTAGGCTATTTATAGCGGTGCTGGGCAGCCGCTTCTGCCCTGGCGGCGGTGGGGCCAAACTCTCTCTCCAGCCTGGAGAGAAGGGGTTAACGCCTTTTATCTACCAAGTTACTGATGTAGGGATCTGCTCAGAACGAGAAAGGAAGGAGCGGGGCTCACGTTCTGGAGGCAGCATGAGCACAAAGTGGGGCTGCGCTGGTTCTTATCTGGGCCTGGGGTCCCCAACCCTGCTTGCTTATTATAATCATCTGGGGAGCTTTTAATGGGCAACAGTGCCTACTGGGACAACTGATGGCGTTTGAATGTGATACTGGATTAAATGATAGTAATATGTCAATGTTAAACTCCTAATTTTTGTAATTGCATTGTAGTTAGATAAAAGAAACATCCCTGTTCTTAGGAAATACACATTTAAGGTTAAAGGACACCATATTTCTAAATTATTCTCAAATGACTCAAAAGTACATACATACATGTAGATAAAAGAGAGAAAAAGAGAGTACCTAAAGCAAACGGGGCAAAATGTAAGTAATTGGTAATTTGGGGTGTGCTTTGGATTGTTCTTGTAACTTTTCTGTAAGTATGAAATTATGTCAAAACACAGTGCTAGAAAACAAAAACCAAACAACAGCAACAACAAAATCCCACCCAGAGACTCTGCTGACACAGCTTGGTGTGGGACCCAGGCAGCAGTCTGTTTTATAATCTGCTCAGTGATCCTAGTCAGGCAGGGCTCAGCAGTACTGGTCTTGGTGGGGACAGGTCCAACCCGGGGCCACGTTAGGACTCAGGAAGGAGCTCTATTCTTGGGGAACAGCAGAAGCAACCTCAGGGGCAGTTCCTGACAGGTGGGCCCAGTGCAGAGGGTTTAAAAGCTTTAGCACCAGTTGCAGCGTTGTTAGGATCTTCAGGGAAAGCATTTGAGGAATGTGATTAGTGAGGCACTGAGCTTCCTCCTGGAGGGCAGAGACTGGGTGGGTACGGGCCCTGGAGAACTCAGTTTGAGTTCAAGAAACTCAGACATTCTGTTTCCCTCTGGCCTCCTGCCTGGGACACCTTTCTGTTCTCAGGACACTCCCCTCCACCCCTTCCTCTAGGCAGCACCCATGTCTGTCTCCCTCTTCCAAGATCTCACAGGCCTGAGTCTCTCCCTGGTGTAGTCTGGTCTCTAAAGGCCCCACGTGGCTGAGTCTGCTCTTCAGCCAGTGTGGGTTTGGGGAGTGGGTCCGTAGGGCAGAGCCTGGGTCTCTGTCTTATTTCCCTAGTATTGCTGTAACAGAAATACCACAAGTGGACGGCTGTAAAGAACAGAAACGTATTTTCTCACAGTTTAGGAGCTGATTTTGGAAATAATACTGGAGTTACTATTCCCTCTCCTTGAGCATACAGAATGTGACCCACCTGGAGCTGAGCTCACAAGGACTCACAAGGAC
>NW_004443986.1:17639147-17654119 GCF_000243295.1 Trichechus manatus latirostris
TATAACTTCACTGGATCCAGCCAGACAGGCTTGGTCAGAGAGGTGACGACTCAGCAGGACTCTGAAGGGTAGGTAGACCCTGAAGAAGAGTTGCTGGTTCTCTTCAGCATTAAAATACTGGAGCATGTTCAAGGGCTGGCCTCACAACGGGTACTGTTAAGCAGAGAGCAAAGGCCCTGTTCTCAAGGCCAACCTCATAGCCTGTAGTGAGGGGTGGGGGGCATGCTGGTGGAGGAAGGAACTGGGAACACAGAGATCTGGGCATAAATAACGAGATGGGTGCTGAGAGATATTACACGGTGCTGGGGCAGCTCTGGGGAGTGAGGGAGGAACTTCCTGGGGAAGGTGCTGCAGGAGCACTTTGAGGGATTTCAACACCTGAGTGAGTACAGGCTGGCTTGGCTGGGGCCTGTAGGGTAGGGGGCAGTGGAGGGCCCAGGGAGTGGGAGCCGAGCCTGGAAGTTACCTGGGACTGAGATTTTCTCTAGCTCTCAGAGGGTCTAAGTAGCAGGTACTGTTGGTGCTGGGTTCAGATCCCTTCTCATACTGACTCTACGTGCCCTTTCATCGCTTCCTTTTGCTTCCAATCCCCTCCCACCTCTACTGACCGGGGACTATCCTAGGAGAGCTGCCCTCGGGCAACTAGAGCCGCTTGTTGCTTGCTACAAAGATGTAAAGGACCAGGTATACCCAGGAGTTCACGTCCCCCCCACCCAAGGCACCCTTAGCAATGACTACGTTGCTCTTTTGCCTTGAGTTGGGGCTATCTCTGAGGTGTAATTGCCATTCTAGAGCACCCCTGTGGGATCAGGCTGAGGCTGGGACTTTGCCTGGGATCTCTTTCCTCTGTCCTCTGTCCCTCCCTTATCAGCTTCCTTAACAAGTTACTGCATGGGAATCCTCATCTCACCTTTGGAGAACCTGACCTAAGAGAGCCTAAAAACAAAACAAAGCAAAAAGCAGTTGTCATCGAGTGGCAACTCCATGTGTGTCAGTGTAGAATCGTTCCATAGGGTTTTCAATGGTTGACCTTTTGGAGTAGATTGCCAGGCCTTTCTTCCCAGGCATCTGTAGGTGGGTTCAAACCACCAACCTTTCAGTTAGTAGTCAAGTGCTTAACCATTTGAGCTACGCAGAGACTCCTTAAGAGAGCCTGTTGATGTTGTTAGGTGCCATTGAGTTGATTTTGACTCATAGCGACCTAGTGTGACAGTAGAACTGCCCTACAGGGTTTTCTAGGCTATAATATTTAGAGGAGATGATCGCCAGGTCCTTTCTCCCATGGAGCAGCTGGGTGGGCTCGAACTGCCAGTCTTTCCATTAGCAGTCATGTACTTAACCTTTGCACCACCAGAGCTCCTTTAAGAGAGCCTGGAAGTTGGGGATTCTGGGCTTGATTCGTTTGAATGTAATGGGAATAAAAACCAACCAACCAACCAAATAACAACCACAAACAAAAACACTTAAGGCCCCTGGGATTTCCTCTGGACAGCCTGTCTCCAATTGGAGGCTGCTGGTGGAAAAAGAAACAGCCTACAAATGTAATCTGGGCAGGTTAATGAGAAGTAGTCATTTGAAAGCTTGGTGTTATGAGGGTGGACTCCAGGGCAGAGCAGCTGTTTTGCTTTTGAAAATGCCTTCATGGCCTTTTTATGAAAGACAAACTCAGTGGTCTAGAAAGGAGGTGGCTGAAAGAGACCTAACTTGCTTTGAAAAGCAAAGTAATGGAAATTCTTAGATTTAGGTTGGCATCAAGGATGGAGAAGGGATAGGAGTACCAGGATCTGGGCAGGGGCTTGTCTCAGGGACTGAGTAAAGAGAAGAGGTGAGAAGAGGGGGATAGGGAATGGGGTGGCAGGCCAGATCTAAGGAGGGATGGGGCTGGGAGAGCTTCCTGTAGTGGTATATGGTCAATGAGTGTTAGCAACGGAGCTGTAATTATCCTCGGTAATTCTCTTCTACTTCCAAAAATAAGTCAATAAAAACCCTGTGGATCACAATGGTCTGATCCAAAACCAATCATGGGGATGATGCAGGACTGGGCAGCATTTCATTCTGTTGTGCATGGGGTCACCATGAGTCAGGGACCCACTCAACAGCATCAATCAACAACAATAGCAGCATCCCCATCTTCAGAGAGAGTCTGTTATACTTTGCAGCCTTGTGTCACTGGTGCTTGGACAAAGGAGGTGGTGCTGTGCCCATGTGTGGCTAAAGCAGCTGCAGGAAGTGGGAGGAATACCAGACATTCCTTTGTTTTATCCCAGAATGGTACCGTCCTGCTGAGAAATGCTCCATCTTCTACTCCCTCCAGTGCTTTGCAACCTCTTTTTCACCATCATCTCTTTAAGGGACCTTTTTAGACATTTTTTCCCCAAATTTCCCCCACTCCCATGATATTCTAATACCACAGACATACTGTATATCTGGTTATGCACTATGGTCCTTTGGGGGACCACAAATCATTGAAGTATCTCAGATTGTTTTCCCCCTCAAAGAACTGGACTCTTCCCCCTTGGGGGTGATATTGCCTCCCTTTGAGAGTACATGCTCTACTCCAACCGTGTGATTTGATTGGCTGCTGACCACTGTTGATTGGCCCAACCCACTTGACCAGGCTGGATAAATGAGAGGGCCTTCCTCACTGACCACAGTAGTTGATTGGTACAGGAGTGGACAAATGATCTGAACTGGCCCAATCAGAGCCCTTCCCTGTGATTTTTGAACTTTGTACCAAAGAGAGAGACTATTCCTTTCCTTTGGAGAAAATGAGAGATGCCAAATGCAGCAGTTACATGGTTGTTTGCTGTTGTTTGGAGAAAGTCAAGCTGAGAGAAGTGAAGCTTCCACATGGAGGGGAGCAGAGAAGAGAGGAGGAGAGAAGGTCTTAGTGACCTTTGAGGCTCTGGTTCCAGATGAACCTGAAGCCAGCTCTGCCTCTGCCCCAGTAAGGGAGCTTTCTAATAAATCTTCCCTTATGCGCAAGCTAGTTTGAAGTGCATTTCTGTCACTTACTACCCAAGGAATTCTGACCAACACAGAAGGAACTGAACAGGAGCAGAATTCAGCATAAAACGTGACTAGGAAAATGTAAGACACCACATCCCCACATCTGGGAGTCAGAACTGTTGGGGAGAGTCCAGTCTTTCTGTAAATCTAATGGAATGGGGGCAGTCAAGTCATTGTATGTGGTGATGAAAGGAAAGGGTGACTTTGGAGGGTTGGAGGACTTAGATTGTACGTGTCTCTGAGCAGGGGAGGGACAGGGTTGGGTTTGCATTTTAGAAGGTTCCCCCAGGAAGCAGGGTGAGTTGAATGCTTTGGTTGGAGGCAGCAAGTCTGAAGTTAAGGAGAGCAGGGCAGGCCGGTACAGCAACCCAGGAAAGAGAGAAAATGGCCTCTCAATCCAGGGATGAGTCTGAGAACTCATTAGCCAGACTCCTTGCCCTGCTGTAAGAGTCTACCACACTGACCCCGTCCCTTTCTGGGACTGAGACAGCTCAGACCCAGCGCCACAGCAGATGAGGGACCTGGAGTCCTGCAGGGAGAGCTCCTCTCCCCGCACCTTGTGGCCAGGTGACATACCCCAAGTTTATGAGGCTGCTTCCTTATTTTAGCTGTGGTTACACCAATTTAGCCTCTGATTGCAAAGTCTGCTCTTGTGATGCAATTTCGGAACATAATTTTATAGCAGGCATTGATTTAGCTCATTTTTGTATACATTTTTCATGGGTTCTGTGAGATATTACTTTGAGCTCCCTTTTTCCTCCAAAATCCTGGTTCAGGGAGCCCAGTTCCAAGCCTGAGTTGTGATGCAGCTGTGTTGTCACTCGTCTCTAAAGAAAAACAAGCTATCATGTTTGGTTAACAGAGATTAAGTCAGCTCTGGGAGAGTTTTTACCTGCTTGTAAAGTGAGCCTGAACTTCATGCCTGGAGAACAGCTGTAGGGGTTGCACTTTCCGGAACAGTTCAGGCTCCAGTGCAGGGTGACACTCAGGGCCTGGCTCCTGGTTGTCGTGTCTGTGGTTTTATAGCTGTCCTCCCATCCTGTGTGCAGCCTCCTTCCAGGAGCAGGCGCCATGGGCTGGGCTGGGCAGAAACCCACGGAGGGGATCCTGAGGGCAGTCAGGGACAGGACACTGTGGTCCCTGGGAAGGAGTGGCCTGTGCTGGGCCTATGGTGCTGGTCTGTGGACCTACCTCTGCTCTACTCCAGTATTTGCTGTGACCGACCCTTTCCACCCTTTCCCCCTCAGTGCTCCTACCTGCAAAATAAGGTAATAACACCTATCAAGGAGGGCTGTTATATGGATCAAGTGAGAACATGTGTGTACATCTGCTTCAAGAAATGAGGCAATATCATGCTTATTATTTTTAAAAAAATTTTATTTTGGTTCAAAGTCCTGTTGAGGACTTATGTGCAAGATCCTAAGCAGGGTATGACCACAGGATGCCTAGAACATTTATTTTTATTATTTATTATTTTAATTTTTTTATTTTTGAACATTTTATTGTGGTTTGAGTGAAAGTTTACAGAGCAAATTAGTTTCCCTTTCAACAATTTATACACATTTTGTTTTGTAACATTAATTGCAATCACCTCCATAAGACAGTGCTCTGCTACTTCCTCCCTGAGTTCACCGTTTCCATTTGCCCCATCTTTCCTGCCTGTTCCTGCCTTCTGAACTTTGTTTTTGGGCAAATGCTGCCCTTTTGGTCTGGTATGATTTGTTGTTCTGAGGAACATACTTTTCACAGGTGTTATTGTTCACTTTATGGGCCCGCCTATTGTTTGTCTGAAAAGTGATCTCCAGGAGTGAGTTCAGTTCTAGGTTTGAAGGGTGTCTAAAAGCCATAGTCTTGAGGGTTCCACAGGTCTCTACCAGACCAGTAAGTCTGGTCATTTTTATGAATTTGAACTTTGTTCTACATTTTTCTCCCACTCTGTCCAGGACCTTCTACTGTGATCCCAGTCAGAGCAGTTGGTATTGGTAGCCGGGCACCATCTAGTTCTTCTGGTCTCAGGTTAGTGGAGGCTGTGGTTCGTGTGGTCCATTAATCCTTGGGGCTAATTGTTTCCTTGAGACTTTGATTTTCTTGACTCTTCTTTGCTTGATGGGAAGAGACCAATAGTTGTATCTTAGATGGCTGCTTACAAGCTTTTAAGACCCCAGTTGCTACTCACCAAATTGGATGTACAACATTGTCTTTATGGACTATGTTATGCCAATTGACCTAGAGGTCCTCCAGGACTATGGGGTGGGGGGACGTAAGCCCTCAAGCTCAGTGACTCTGTTCCTTGAGGTGTTTGATTATGGCTAGGAAGTTTTCATAACTGTGCCCCTTGTATGCTCTACTGTATACATGGATATATTTACAGCAAATACAAATGTGTACATAGAAATATCCTCTGTCAAACCTATATATGCTGGTGGGTGTACTCCCATACACCATCCCACACATGTTTAGCTTACATATTTACCTGTGATGGTTAAGATTGTGTGTCAACTTGGCTGGGCCATGATTCTCAGTGTTTTGGCAGATGTATAATGTTGTGATCACTTCCCTGTTAAGATCTGATATGCGATCCCCCCATGATGGGACCTGTTGTAAGTAGCCAATCAGTTGAAAGGGAGTTTCCTTGGATGTGTGGTCTGCATTGAGTGTGGGTGGATGTTTTGGCAGGGCTTGGGGGCTTATGCTCATTCTGGATCCTGCAGCTGGCTCTTGTTCATCTGACCTCCGGTTCTTGGGACTTGAGCTAACAGCTTATCTGCGATCTTGCCTGCCATTCTTGGGATTCGGCCATCTTAACAGCCCGTGAGCAACAGCCCTGCTCTCCAATCTACTGATCTTGGGTTTGCCAGCCCCTGCAGCTACATGAATCATGAGAAACCTTTATCCTGACCCACGGACTTGGGATGTTACAGCCTTTACAACTGCGTGAGCCATTTCCTTGATATAAATCTCTCTCTCTATATATATATTTATATGTTTTTCTGGTTTTGCTTCTCTACAGAACCCAGCCTAAGACACTACCTATGTATCCACTCATAATTTATCGTTCGTTATTACAGGATTGTATATGTAATAGTGGAGCCCTGGTGGCACAGTGGTTAAGAGCTACAGCATGCTATCACTGCTAAACAAGAAAGTTGGCAGTTTGAATCCACCAGCTCCTCCTTAGAAACCCTTTGGGGCAGTTCTACTCTGTCCTACAGGGTCTCTGTGAATCAGAATTGATTCAACAGCAATGGGTTATATGTAATAGTATTTACCGTTGTTGCCTTTATTCTTGTTAACTCTCAGTGTCTTCCTTTGCCTTGGTCATGTTGTGCTGACTTCTCCCATATTGTGTGTTGTCTTTCCCTTTGCCCAAATTAATAGGTGTCTAGTTAGTGATTTCCCCTCCTTTCCCCTCCCATCCCTGGTAACCACCAAAGAATGTTTCTTTCTGTGTGTAAACCTTTTCTTGACTTTTTATAATAGTGGTCTCATACAATATTTATCCTTCTGTGATTGACTTATTACACTCAGCATAATGTCCTCAAGGTTCATCCATGTTGTGAGATGTTTCTTGGATTCATTGTTATTCTTTAATGTTGCATAGTTTTCCATTGCATGTATGTACCACAGTTTATCCATTCGTCCATTGACAAGCACTTAGGTTGTTTCCATCTTTTTGCTATTGCGAATAATGCTGCAATGAACACGGGCATGCATATATCTGTTTGTGTCACAGCTCTTATTTCTCTAGGATATATACCTAGTAGTGGGATTGTTGGATCATTTGGTATTTCTATTTCTAACTTTTTAAGGAAGTGCCATACCATTTTCCACAGTGGTTGTACAATTTTACATTCTCACCAGCACTTTATGAGAGTTCCAATCTCCCCACAACCTTGCCACTATTTGTTTTCTGTTTTTTTAAATCATTGCCATTATTGCCAGGGTGAGGTTATATCTTATTGTTGTTTTGATTTGCATCCCTCTAATGGCTATATGATTGTCTGCATCTCTTCATATATTTGTCGATCACCAGAATGTCTTCTTCAGTGAAGTGTCTGTTCATGTCCTTTGCCCATTTTTTAATTGGGTTGTCTTTTTCTTATTGAGTTGTTGAAGTTTTCTCTATAAATTTTAGAGATTAGTCCCTTGTCAGATATGTTGTTGATAAAAATGTTTTTCCCAGTCTGTGGGTTCTCTTTTTATTCTTTTGGAGAAGTCTTTTGATGCACATAACCAAAAAAACCTAAACCCCCCATCCGCCCCCCAAAACCAAACTCATTGCTGTTGAGTCGATTCCGAACTGCCCCATAGGGTTTCCAAGGAGTGATTCGTGGATTTGAACTGCCGACCTTTTGGTTTAGCAGCCAAGTTCTTAACCACTGTGCCACCAGGTCTCCTTGATGTACATAAGTGTTTAATTTTTAGGAGGTCCCAATCGTCTCATTTATCTTCTGCTATTTATGCATTTTTAGTTATATTTGATAGTCTACTTATGCCATGAATTAGGGCCCCTAAGTTTACACCTATTTTTTCTTCCATGATCTTAACAGTTTCAGGTTTTTTATTTAGGTTTTTGATCCATCTTGAGTTAGTCTTTGTGTATGGTGTGAGGTATGGTTCCTGTTTCATTTTTCTGCACATGGATATCCAGTTTTTCCAGCATCATTTGTTAAAGAGACTATCTCCTCGTCATTTAATGGATTTTGGCCCTTTGTCAAAGGTCAGCTGTCCATAGGTGGATGATTTATGTCTGGGTTCTCAATTCTATTCCATTGGTCTATGTGTCTGTCATTTTGTACCAGTACTAGGATGTTTTAACTACCATGGCTATATAGTAGGTTCTGAGATTGGGAAGGGTGAGGCCTCCTACTTTGTTCTTCTTCAACAATGTTTTACTTATCCGGGACCTCTTTCCTTCCCATATAAAGTTGGTGATTAGCTTTTCCATCTTGCTAAAGAATGTTGATGGGATTTGGATCAGGATTGCATTATATCTGTAGATCACTTTGGGTAGAATTGACATTTTCACAATGTTGAATCTTCCTATCCATGAGCATGGTATGTTCTTCCATTTATGTAGACATCTTTTGGTTTCTTGCTGCAGTGTTTTGTAGTTTTCTTTGTATAAGTCTTTTACATTCCTGGTTAGGTTTATTTCTAAGTATTTTATCTTTTGGGGGTATACTGTAAATGGTATTGTTTTCTTGATTTCCTTTTCAGAGTTCCTTTGTTAGTGTAGAGGAATCCAACTGATTTTTGTATGTTGATCTTGTACCCTGACACTTTGCTGAATCCTTCTATTAGTTCCAATAGCTTTCTTTTATAATCTCTGGGATTTTCCATGTATAGGATCATATCATTTGCAAATAGAGATAGTTTTACTTCTTCCTTACCGATTTGGATACCTTTTATTTCCCTTTCTTGTAGAGTCGGTTCTTGACAAATGTTTGTTGAATGAATGAACGAATGGGGATGACTATGGGAGTTTCAGGGAAGAAGGCCTAGAGTGGTCAGGGACAGAGGGATTTGAGAAATCTCTTGCACAATGGGCAGAATCTGGATGGCACCCCCCGTCCCCCACTTTTTCTTTCCTAGATGCCTATGAGAGCATTGGTCTGGGAGACGGGGACAGTCCTTAGCATGAATTCATCACTTGTTTATTGAGCACTGGTTAAGTGCAGGGTGTAGGGATAGAAGACACTGGCTGTCTCCCTGAGGCCCCCAGCTTGGTGGGGGAGACAGGCAGTAAACAGGCAATTGGGAGAGGCTCTGGGGAGAGGGTGAGTATGGGTGTGATGGGAACCCAGCAACAGGAGTTAGGGAAGGCAGGGAAGAAGATAAGCAGGGCTCAGCTTGGTGAGGGTAAAGGTGCAGGAGTGAAGCATTCAAGGTGGAGGGAGGCAGTGGTGTCACTAGGAGGGTGCAGAGGGTGTGGACTGCACTGGGTGACACAGTCAGAGGAGGTGACACCAAAATAACTGTCTATAAAAATATCCCTGTAGTTAATTATAACAACAAAAACATTTTATCATAAGCCCAGCTTACATGTGTCAATATACCTACAAGGCTAAAACTCTATGCTAATTTACTTTTTAAACCTTCTAATGCAGTCTGATCAGAGCTGTCATTATTATGCAATTACAGTGATGCTTCGAATTACATTATTTTGTCTGCACGTGCTAGAAGCCATAAATTAGGGCCCCTAAGCATGTGCTGTTTTTTTCATTGTTGCCAGTGTTTATATAGTCACTGATTTTGTCAAATTTTCTGGTGTTTTAGCTACAATATTACAGTAATTAGTATTTGTGAACCTATATCAATAACTTTTTTGAGAATGAAGTAGTAATTAAAGGAAAAGAAGGTGCGATATCAAGAATTATGATTTACAAGTAACATTAGTACAAAAAACATTACTAAGGATTCTATAAGGTCTGGTAAAGGAGGAGGTCCATGGAGGGAGACACCATGAATTACCACACTGGATGACACCAACCCTAGTGACGCCACTGGAGGGAGGGACTCAGCAGAGGTAAGAGAGAATGAGGCAGGCTTGGGGAGCTGTGGATAGCTTGTACAGGGGGTGTTGTCTATCATGGATGGGGTGGGGGAGTTCTGAGCCATGCACAGAACTCAGGCCGTGGGACATGTGGCTGGGTCAGGCAGCCACTGAAGGTCTTAGTCGTGGGAGCGACATGATCAGACTGGCATTGTAGAAAGAACAGTGTGGCTAGTGGACTGGATGGGACAAGCTGAGAGGCAGGAGACCAGCCAGGAGGATTTGCAGATAAGAAGCGGTGGCAACCTGAGCTCTGGTCCTGAGCTGGACCGTAGGAGCTGGAAGGGACCTCGACAATCACTCAGTTCACGTTCTCATTTTACAGGTGGAAAAACCAAGGCCCAGGGAGGCCTGGTGCCTTACACTTGCAGGAGGGCCACCCCTTGGAAGGCTTCTTCCTCTGATGCTCAGCTGCCCTCTCCCCTGCCCCTCTCTGCCTGCAGACTCTGGCCCCCTCAAAGCAAGGTGAGCCATGGGGATACGTCCCTTCCTCCTCTTCTGGACAAGGCTTCCTCTGTTGCAAGTGACTTGTGGGGTCTCAGAGCTCAGGGTTTCCTGGAGGGTAGGAGTCCAGGACGGCAGGTTAATAAAGGCTAGTGCTCTCTGTGACTGGCAGGGCTGGGACGCAGCTCTTAGCTGGGGACAGGTCAGGACCAGTGTCTGGGCAGCCGAGACACAGCTGATTGAACCAGGGAATGTGACCTAATGTGGGGACAAAGCCAAGGGCCAGCCGGTGTTAGACTGGCATGGCAGGGAGATTTCCTTTTCTAGTGGAGTCTCCTGTGCCCAGACAGCTGCCCTCCCCTTGGGCTGTGTGAGGACAGAGGAGGAAGCCAGAGGAAGCCAGAGTCTGGCAGGCACCACATCCACTTCATACTGCTTCCCTATGGTCAGCGGGATGGTGATGGGTGTGGTCTCCAGTCTCCTCATTTGGTCCCTGAGCCTGGGCTGCGGGGAGGAGACTGGGCTCTGGGCCTGTCGCACTTAGGGCTGTGAACCGTTGGAGGAAAGCTTCATTCTTTGGGCTTAAGTTTTCTCATCTGTGAAATGGGGACAAGAATTGTCTCTGTGGCTGGACTCTCACAGGCCACAGAAGAGGCTGGAGACATGTAGATTCTCAGGGCTCTGTCCTCCCTGGAAGGAGCTCACGCCGCCTCTGCTTGGCCGCTCTCAGGACAGACACCCTGACAATCAGGCCCATGGGACGGTGGTGGCTCTGCTTCACTTCCTGACCCAAGCCTGTCAGTGACATGGGGTACGATCCATTCCCTTCCACTCTGATCTTCTCCTCTTCATGGCCCTCAGCTGTTCCCGGAACACGACAAGGCCCTGAAAAGTACAAATTAGGGGACTTCGAGGTCATGACAGCAAAAAACTAGCACCACCTGATCCACCCCTACTACTTTTCCAAGATACACAAAAAAACATCAACAGTGCTGGAAGCTAGCAGTAAGCAGAGGTGAGGAGAAATGTAACTCCTCAAAGCTCACAGAGAGGCCTGAAGCAGGCCGTGGGCCACATATGCCCTGCCTTCTGGCCAACACCCTGCATCCCTGAGTTCAAGGGCTACTCTCTCCCTGGCTTCCTATCCATATCTCTTATCATGTAGTGACAGCTGTCCTTTGAGATTTAACTAAAGTTGGTGTAAACACGCCATCCAGTGTCCCAGGGGAGGCTTGGTGACCTCCCCAGGGCCGGTATGTTCCAGGGAGCTCAAGTTCTCATGGTTGCCTCTGGTCGGAGTCCCAGCTTCTGCTGGCGCCTGGGTCCCACACATGGCTCTTCTCTTCTCAGGGGCTTGCAAAGCCCCACGCCTGGATTTCTCCAAGCCCTAGTCTGAGGAGCAGGGATGCAGCACTCCTGCTACATAGAAGCTCTGCCCTGAGAACCCCTCCACTTCACTGAGTCAAGACCCTGTTGCTCTTCGCCGGCTGCTCCTGGACCTGCCATCTCTGACCTTGCCTGGCTCAGGCCCCACTCACCCTTGCCTGCGGGGATGGAGACTCTGCCAGGGCCAGCGCCTTATTGACCGTTCAATGCCCAGAAGCCCCCGCAGTCTACTGGAAATAGGGAGAACAGCTTCCTCCCTTCTGATTTCCTATGTCAGTGGCCCCACCACAGGGATACTTGGGTGCTGAGTGCTACAGGGCTTGTTTCACAGGACAGCTCTTGTCATGAATGAATGTGCTCATGGGCCACCAGAGAAAGCTGGGCTGGGATGGTTCAAATCATAGCCGCTGTGGCACATTCAGGCCCACTCCTTCCCTCTGACCCTCATGCCTGCTGTGACTGACTTCACCCTCAAGGGTGTCACAGCAGCCCTGCCACTGAGCTTTTGCCAGCCCCACCCAGTTCATGTCACAGGCCTGTGTGTCTGAACCCTGAGTGCGGGCTCTGTTTGAGCTTTTCTGGGTGTCACCTGAAAAAAAAAAAAAAAAAAAACAGTTGCCGTGAGTCAATTCCAACGCATGACAACCCCATGTGTTGCAGAGTAGAACTGCACTCCATAGAATTTTCATGGCTGTGACCATTGGGAAGCAGATTGCCAGGTCTTCCTTTTGAGGTGCCTCTGGGTAGGTTCGACCTTTCGGTTAGTAGTTGAGTGCTTAACTGTTTGCACCAGCCAAGGAGTCTCCTCGACCACATGTAAACTCATGAACGCTGCTAGTTGGGGTATGGGCGGGGTGTCTAACACTTTCCGCTGGATGTAGCTGAAGCTCATATGTCTGATATGTCTGTTGTGAGAAGATGTAACCACGTTGTTAGAAACAGTTAACTCTGGGTCATGGGAATATCAACGACTTCTTAATTTTCTTCTTTGTGCTTTTCAGTATTTTCGATAATTTTATAAGTATGTATGTTGCTTTTCAATGTTGTTGCCAGGTCTCATCAAATCAGTTCCGACTCAGGGTGACTGCCTGTACAACAGAACAAAACACTGCCCAGTCCTGTGCCATCTTCACAATCTTTTGAAAATGTTTGAGCCCATTATTGCAGACACTGTGTCAATCCATCTCGTTGAGGGTCTTACTGTTTTTCACTGACCCTCTATTTTACCAAATATGATATCCTTCTCCAGGGACCGGTCCCCCCTGATACATGTCCAAAGTAGGTAAGTGAAGTCTCACCATCCTCACTTCTAAGAAGCATTCTGGCTGTACTTCTTCCAAGACAGGTTTGTTCATTCTTCTGGCAGTCCATGGTCTATTCAATATTCTTCACCACCACCATAATTCAAAGGCATCAATTCTTCTTTGATCTTCCTTATTCGTTGTCTAGCTTTCACATGCATATGAGGCAATTGACAATACTATGGCTTGGGTCAGGCTCACCTTAGTGGTCAGAGACATCTTTGCTCCTTAACACTTTAAAGAGGTCTTTTGCAGCAGTTTTGCCCAATGCAATACGTCATTTGATTTCTTGACTGCTGCTTCCATGGGTGTTGATTGTGGATCCAAGTAAAATGAAATCCTTGACAACTTCGATCTTTTCTCCATTTATCATGATGTTGCTTAGTGGTCCAGTTGTGAGGATTTTAGTTTTCTTTATGTTGAGGTGTAATCCATACTGAAGGCTGTAGTCTTTCATCTTCATCAGTTAGTGCTTCAAGTGCTCTTTGCTTTCAACAAGCAAGGTTGGGTCAGCTGCATATCACAGGTTAATGAGCCTTCCTCCCAACCTGATGCCACATTCTTCTTCATATGGCCCAGCTTCTCGAATTATTTGCTCAGCATACAGATTGAATAAGTATGGTGAAAGGATACAACCCTGACACACAACTTTCCTGATTTTAAACCACACAGTATCCCCTTGTTCTGTTCAAATGACTGCCTCTTAGCTTATGTATAGGCTCCTCATGAGCACAATTAAGTGTTCTGGAACCCCCATTCTTCACAATGTTAGCCATAATTTGTCATGATCCTTTACATAGTCAATAAAACTCAGGTAAACATCTTCCTGGTATTCTCTGCTTTCAACCAGGATCTATCTGACATCAGCAATGTTATCCCTCATTATATGAATAATAGTGGTATTAACTGGTCCTCTTTGTAGGCATGTGGATATTATCCTATCACTGACAACGTTGTACTTCAGGATAGATCTAGAAATATTCTTTTTGACAATGAATGCAATGTCATTCCTCTTTAATTTGTCATTCTAGGCATAATAGACCCTACAATTGTTCGATTCAAAATGGGTCCATTTCAGCTCACTAATGCCTAGAATATTGATCTTTACGCATTCCATTTCATTTTTGATGACTTTCAATTTTACTAGATTCATATTTCGCACATTCCACATTTCGATTATTAATGGATGTTTGCAGCCGTTTCTTCTTATTTTGAGTTGTGCCACCTCAGCAAATGAAGGTCCCTAAAGCTTTACTCCATCCAAGTCATTAAGGTCGACTCTACTTTGAGGAGGCAGCTCTTCCCCAGTCGTAGTCTGAGTGCCTTCCAACCTAAGGGACTCCTCTTCTGGCACTAAACCAGACAATGTTCTGTTGCTATTCATAAGGTTTCCACTGGCCTATTTTTTAAGAAGCAGATTCCCAGATCCTTCTTCCTAGTCTGTCTTAGTGTGGAAGCTCTACTGAAACCTGCTCACCATGGGTGACACTGCTGGTATTTGAAATACTGGTGACATAGCTTCCAGCATCACAGCGACATGCCAGCCACCACAGTATGACAAAATGACAGACTGGTGGTACTTTTCAATAATAAAATAAACAAATAAATAAACGTTGGACTTAACCTTTAGTAAGAGAAGGTTGTCTACGGCTTGTCCTGGGAGAGGAGAAGGGATTTCCCTCAGCCCCCTGGTTGTGTGGATTAGGCTGGACATGTTAGCAAGACCACCAGAGAAGAGACCACAGGCCTGCTAATCCTTAGGCTTGGGCCCACACCCTCCTCACTGAACTATCTTGTGGTAGAATGTGGGGGTCCTGCTGTTTTGGCCAGTTGGAAACTTGGAGGCTGCTGGCTACAGGCAGGGTGAGGTCTCTGGGTTAATTCAGAGTCTGGAGCCTGGATACCTGGCTGCCCCTCCTATAGAAGGCCCCAAGAGGTGGTGGGGGAGTGAATACTGGGAGATCTGCTTCAAAGTCAGGTCAGGACAAAGTGCTTCAGCCAGTCCTTCTGTGGTCACTGAGTCCATGCTCTGTAGACTGCTGTACTGGTGAGCAGCCTTACCCCAGGGTCCCCTCCCAGGACCTCGTGCCCTGTGGTCAGGCAATAATGAGCTAGTCCGTCCTTTGATTCCTTCACTGTGGCCAGCTCAACTCTGTTCAGGGAAGACAGGAAGAGGTGACCCTGGCCTGCCCTCAGGGACCATTAATCTAGGGGGATGAGACAGGGAGTTGAGAAGCAGAGGAACATCCAGGCTCTGTTCCCAGGAAGGCTGACTC
>NW_004443986.1:17670821-17672326 GCF_000243295.1 Trichechus manatus latirostris
GAATGAGGTGCATTGGCTGGAAATTGAACCCAGGTCTCCTGCATGGAAGGTGAGAATTCTACTGATAAACCACCACTACCCCTGGGTATTGAGTAGATAATGGAAATTAAGTGCCTGGCACATAGTAGCTGCTTTATAAATGACAGCTCTTAGTACTATAACCCACAATTATCCCCCAACAAGAACTCGAAAGCAGTATTTGCCCAGATAATGCTCCCCTAGGCTTGGAGCTGTTGTTGTCATTAGGTGCTGTTGAGTCGATTTTGACTCATATTGACTCCATGTAACAGAGTAGAACTGTCCTATAGAGTTTTCTAGGCTGTAATCTTTATGGGAGCAGATAGCTGGGGAGCGACTGTCTGCTCAGATTCCAGTTCCTTAGGGGCCGGCAGGAGGGCAGGGAATACCGAATTTTAGAGGGTTCTGACCCTTTAAGCAGAAGAGAAGAATCCACCTCTGCAGTCTCCCAGCTCAGAACACTTAAACCAACACCCATTTTTATTTCCCCAAGTCCATCGTCTCCTGAAGGGTTGATTAATTGGGTGCCAGTAATTGATTTTGGCCGCTGGACTGGGGAGGTCACAGCCTCTGGCAATGCAGTGCTCTGTGTGTGGGGATGCACATGGCAAAGCGGCTTGAGCCCTGAGCTGGGAGAGAAGTGTGAGTCCTTTGTCCTGCGTGTGTGTGTGTGTATGTGTGTGTGTGTGTATGAGTGTGTGTGTGTGTGTGAGAGAGAGAGAGAGAGAGAGCTGGCAGGTTCCTTCTCCTCTCTGGGCCTCTGCCAGGACAACATAGGGTGTCATGGCTGCTAACCGAAAGGTTGATGATTTGAGTCTATCCAGAGCACCTCAGAAGAAAGGCCTGAGATCTACTTCAAAAAAATCCTTCATTTTAAATCCTATGGAACACAGCTCTTCTCAAGTGGGGTTGCCATGAGTCAGAATTGATTGGCAACTGGTTCTTATTGGTGGTTCTCAGCAAGGCAAGGCCACAGGTCCTAGAGGAAATTATTCTGCTAGCAGTCACCCAGCAACAGCAGGGAGCATGTGCAGATGAAGACTCCTTGAGGGAGCTGGGCTTCACTGCTTGGGCCAAGACACTTCCCCTGGCAGGCGGGGCTTGACTTTTCAGCCCCAAGAGTCCTGAGTTCTTTAACATATGGGATAGCCAGCAATTACACCAGACCCACTGCCATGGTGGGCCTGGGGCAGAGGCCACTGGGTCCAGCTCTGAGGTTTAAGCCTGAAATCTGTGGTGTCTCACAGGCTCTACAGAGCCAGGCCTCCTATTAAAACTGGTTGCCATGGAGTTGATTCCAACACATAGCCACCCTACAGGACAAAGTAGAACTGCCCGTAATGTTTCCAAGGCTGTAATCTTTACGGAAGCAGATTGCCACATCTTTCTCCAGTGAGCACCTGGTGGGTTCAAATTGCTGTCCTTCTGGTTAGCAGCCGAGCGCTTAACTGCTGGGCCACCAGGACTCCTTTCATAGAGACCCTCCT
>NW_004443986.1:17674412-17677833 GCF_000243295.1 Trichechus manatus latirostris
GCAGGATCAGGCAGGAGATAGATCCAGCGAAGACCACACCCTGCTCTTTCTCCCTGCTCTGTCCTGCCTCCTTGTGTCTCTTCTCCTGTGAGCAGCCCCCCTACTCCTCCTCCACTCCCCCCTACCCCCAGCCCCAGGCCTTTCTTCCTTGGCACCACTGGGTGGATTTGAACCACCAACTTTTATGTTAGTAGTCAGTTGCAAAACCATTTGTACCACCAGGGACCTTGAGTCTTTCCCCAGGCCTAAGATGATCCCAGGAGTCAGAGCCACCCCTCACTGAACACCCCTGAGCACCAGAGGCAGGGCTGAACACTTCCACATCTTTTATTTATTTCTCCCAACAACTAAGGTGGGGGGGGCACTGTTAGGATCACCCACATTTTATAGATGCAGAAGCTGACAGCTCAGTCATCGCACTTACATGACAGACCCAGGATTCAAACTTAAGTCTGTCTGCCTATGGGGCTATGCAGACTCCTGCTGGCTCATCCTCCCTGGTGTACAGAGGCATCCTCTGGGCACAGGGCACATGAGCCATCTGCACTCTCCCATCTTCCCACCCTGCTTTGTGTGGTATAATGGTGGAAACCCCGCCTGCCACCTACTGTGTGGCCCTAGGCAGTTTCCTTAATCTCTCTGGAGACTCAGTTCCCATATCTGTAAAATGGGGATAATTTTAATCACTCAAAAAATAAACAAACAACCAAACCTGTTACCGTCGAGTTGATTCTGACTCAAAGTGACCCTATAGAACAGAGTAGAACTGCCTCAGGGTTTCCAAGGAGTAACTGGTGGATTTGAACTGTTCACCTTCTGGATAGCAGCCAAGCTCTTAACCACTATGCCACCAGGGTTTCCTTTAACCACTCAGCAATTATTTTTTGAGTACCTAACGTGTGCAAGGCACTGTGCTAGGTAATAGGAATGCAGCATCAAAGACAGGCTTAGTCTCTGCCCCTACGGAGCTCTGGTCTGCAGGAAAGGCTGAAATGGAACAAACGCTTCCAAATAAGTAATCCCAAGTGCATAAAATACAGCACCTCACAGCTTTGTTTTATGAATTATGTGGCTTAGGGGTAGCGTAAGCCCATCTTGGCACATGGACCTCAGCACGAGTTAGCTGCCCTTTCCCTTGCAAACCTACCTCTTGAAGCCAAGTGAAGCCAAGAGATGAACGAAAGAAGGAGCAGAGACCCATCCCTGGAACGAGGACCTGGAAGAAAAGCAAACACTGGAGCCAGGAGGCAGCCCTGGGGCCAGCCCTAACTGGAAATGGCTCAGCTTTGTGCCTTCAACTCAGTACTCTGTTTCTGACCAAGCCCAGACTCCTTATTTTCTAGCTTCCTGACTATCCTGGTTTCCTTGGTGTGTGTGATGGTTAATTTTACGCGTCAACTTGACTAGGCTATGGTTTTCAGTGGTTTGGCCAAATACTAGACTAGTTACTGTTCTGTCATGTAAGGTAAGGTAAGGTAATGTAACGTAACGTAAGGTACCGTAATGCAATGTAATGACTTTGCATAATGTAATCCAATGTGATGTGATCAATCAATCAGTTGCAGAGGGAGTTTCCTTAGGATGTGTTTTACCTCTAGACTATAAATAGATATTTTGGCAGAACTTGCTCTCTCTCTTCACTCCACACTCTCTATTGCTTGCAGAAGTCTCCAGCCTGTCGCCTGACCTATGGATTTAGGATTTGCAGCCCCTACAATCACGTGAACCAATCCTTTGAAGTAAATCACTCTCTCTCTCCCTGTCTCTATATATATCACTGGTTTTGTTTTTCTAGAGAACCCTGCCTAAGACACTGTGAGTGGGGAAACCGAGGCAAGGAACGTGCCTAGGACTCTTCTGACCACATTGCTCCAGCCCTCAGTACCTGGCCCTCCTGACATCCTTTGCTCTTGATGAGAGCAAAGCCTTCTTGTGTGAGAAGCAGTGAGATGTGGAGAAGCCCTGGACTGAGACACCTAGAATCCCAGAGGAAATCTGTGCGACACCTTACTTTGCTTTGACCACCTGTATCTTGAAAAGGGCATGGCTCACCCAAGGCCATGCAGCTAATGGGGGGTCCGGCTGGGTCTAGAATCTAGGTCTCCTCATTCCTGGCACATGGTTACCACCTACCTTTGAGACTGTGGGCTGCTCCATCCCTCTAGGAGCCTCAGTTTCCCCATCCATGAATGGGGTGGTTGACCCCAAGTGTCCTGCCTGCACTGGGACTCCTCTTTCCTGCCTGCCCTTGGAAAGGATGGGGCATGTGGGAGACCTGGGTTTGATTCCCGGCCAATGCACCTCATGTGCAGCCACCACTGTCTGTCAGTGGAGGCTTGCGTGTTGCTATGATACTGAACAGGTTTCAGCACGGAGTTTTCAGATTAAGACAATAGGAAGAAAGACCTGGCAATCTGTTTCTGAAAATCAGCCAGTGAAAACTCTATGGATCACAGGGGTTCTTTCTGAAACCAGTCATGGGGATAGGGCAGAGTTTTGTTCCATCATGCATGGAGCGGCCATGAGTTGCAGGCTGACTCCAGACGACAGCTAGCAACTTGGGAAGGCTAGGGTAGGGGGGCAGGTTCCATCCATGGTGGCTGCTGCCCCTCCTCCCCAATGACTTGGGATTCCCATCTCACCTTTCCTCCCCACCACCGCGACAATGCAGCAGTGAGCAATTTATTTGGCTGTCTCAGAGCAAATGGGCTTTCTTAATGGGCTTCCAGAAGCTTTCTGCCTTTGCTGCCATGTTTGAAAAGATTTCCTCTTCTGTGGCATGAAGGGAAAATCAAGCAGTTATGCCTCTTGAAGTCTAAAACAGGCACTCTAACTGCAGGGGAGAGGCAGAGCAGGTATTTTGCTGGTCAGCAGAATTGACAGCCAACATCTTCTTGGACCCAGAAGTTATCATTACAAGGAAAAAAGCTGTGCTTTCTTTTCAGCTTAAGGGGTAGTCAGTCTGAAGTCTAACAGAAGCAGGAAGTGGATTTTTTGTGTAATTACAGGATGTCTACTCACTCTGTCTATAATCATGCAGACCCTGTGGGGTCTCAGCCTCACTTGCCTCCCAGGCAGAAGCAGTAGTATCTGCTGCAATTAGTGTACCTTGCCTCCATGTTCCTTGATTTTTCAGCCCACTGGGGCTCAGGCCCATGGCGGCCGCCTCCGCCAGAAAGTCTCCCAGGCTCCCAACAGAGCATGCCCCTCCCTCCTCCAGAGCTCACAGAGGCATCTCAGCCTTGTTTGCTCCTGACCCTCCCCTTCCCACAGAAAAGACATCAGAAGTCCTTGCATGCGAGACTGTCTTAGTCATCTAGTGCTGCTGTAACAGAAATACCACAAGCGGATGGCTTTCACAAAGAGAAATTTATTCTCTCACAGTCTATTAGGCTGCAAGTCCAGATTCAGGGTGTCAGCT
>NW_004443986.1:17678528-17680946 GCF_000243295.1 Trichechus manatus latirostris
GCCTGGCTGTGCCCCTGCCCAGAGGTTGACAGATGGATCTGCGACAAAATTCACACCCATATCACCCCCACTCCCATGCGAGTATCCTGGCCTTCAGGGCTAAAGGGAAGCAGAGAAGCTCTCTCATGTAGACCAACTTCCCGCTGTGTGCTGGACTGTGGGAGCCCCTCTTTACCATTCTTGCAAGAGCCCACTCAACATCTGCCTGCACATCCGCTGTATATGTGTTGTAGGACAGATTGATGGCTACTATGAGGCTGTCTGTGACCAGGGCAGCTGAGGAAGCAGGAGCTGCTATGCATGGTGCTGATCACCGCAGGGACATCCCCACCCCACTAGCCCTATCTAGTCCACTCAAACCAGCTGGACTTTGTCCTGCACCCATGCCTCAGCTTCATCTCTTATAGTCTATCCATGAAGTCTGTGACCTAACCCCATACTCCAAGCACTTTCCTCCTCCTTCCTTGTGGATGTATCATTCTGGAAACCTGTGATGCCCCCCCCCCTTGTCTTACCTCTTGGGGTTCAGCTTTGTGCTTTCCCTCCCCCTTGAGGAAGGTTTTCCAGCACGCACTGACCTCCTCAGAGCTCCCCCAACCCCCTCTGCCCTCCTCAAGGTTTCCCCAGCACCCACTGACCTCCTTAGGGCTCCCTTAGCCCCCACTGTTCTCCTTGGGGCTCCCCCAGCCTTCATTGTCCTCCTTAGGGCTCCTCCAGCACACACCAGCCTCCTCAGGGCTCTCCCAGTACCCACTATCCTCTTCGGGGCTTCCTCAGCCCTCGCTTCACTCCTCTGGGCTCCCTCAGCCCCCACTGTCCTCCTCAGGGCTCTCCCAGCCCCCATTGTCTTCTTTGGGGCTTCCTCAGCTCCCACTGACCTCCTCGAGGCTCCCTCAGCTGCCACTGTACTCTTTGGGGCTCCCCCAGTCCCTGCTGTCCTCCTCAGGTCTCCCCCAGGCTTTACTGTCCTCCTCGGGACTCCCCCAGCGTCCACTGTCCTCCTTTGGGCTCCCTTAGCCCCTACTGTACTCCCCAGGGCTCTCCCAGCCCCAATTGACCTCCTCAGGGCTCCCCCAACTCCCACTGACCTCCTTGGGGCTCTCTTAGCCCCCACAGTACTCCTCGGGGCTACCCCAGCCCCCACTGACCTCCTCAGGCTCCCCTAGTCCCCATCGACCTCCTCAGGCTTCTGCAGCCCTAAAAGTTGGAGCCCACCCTCCAGCTCATCTCTGACTGAGCTAATGTGTGATCTTTGGATTCCCCACCAGGTTGGGGGCTCCTCCTCTGTGCTCATCGAATGGATGATGGATTAAACGGGAAAATAGTTACAAGAATAGTTAACACTTTTTAGTGCCTACCTTGGCCAGGCACAGTGCCCGGTACTTAGTATATATTAACTCATTTACTCTTCACTATTGTCTTCATTTAGTATATGACAAAACTGAAGCAAAGAGAGTAATGTGTCCATGGTCACACACTTAAGTGTCGGGGTCAAGATCAAAACCCAGGCAGTGAAGTCTTTGATCTCTGCTTTACTGCCCCCTATGCTATAGTGATGAGAAGGACTGTTGATGGCTGGAGCAGGGGCACTGAGGCCAGTGACAATCTACTGATTGGACAATGGCTACCTGAGGCACACACTCACTTGTATAGCATTCCTGTATTGACACTGCCATGTTCCAGCCACATGGTAAGCATGTACAGAAGTAATTAAGACCTGACCTCAACCTGAAGGAGCTCAGAGGCTTATGGGAGAAACAAGATGACATATCAAAAGAGCCATGCAAATCTATGTGGTACCATGGGGATAGTGCAAAGGGAAGAAGAGATGACTCTAGGTGGTGCTGATGTCTCACCTGGGTCTTGAGGGAAGAGAATGTTATTGCCAAGTGTGGCCAGGGCCAAGGGCATGCACAGCAAAGCAAAGAGCATGTGCAAAGGCACTGAGACAGAGAGGGCTGAGGTTTGGGGAACAGTAAAGACAGTGTGGCTGGAGTGTTTGGGTATGTACATGGGCATGGCCCTGAGAAAGTTTGCAGGAATCTCTATTATCTTCCTGTCTGGGATGTGTGGGGCAGGGGTGGAGGGTTTTTCCTTTCCGGAATTCCAGACTCTGCAGCTGAAGTTTGCATTTTCCTTTCCTGGATTTCCAGATTTCCTGCTATTTTAAGCCCTGATTTGGCTTCAGTGGGACAGAACTTGTTTCTTGCTGATGCCAGAGCCCTTGATCTGGGGTTGGGGCTGGGGCTGGCAGCAGCGAGGGCGTCAACAGGGGGCTTGGGCTCTGTGAAGAGAAGGACATAGTACTCGTACCCGCACCCAGTAAGGGCAGACTCTCACAGTCAGAGGGGAAGTGACTTGCCTAAGGTCACACTGTGGTTACTTGTAGAATCAGGACTTGAACTCTGGCCTCCTGAC
>NW_004443986.1:17682314-17683977 GCF_000243295.1 Trichechus manatus latirostris
GGTAGACTGAAAAATGGCCTCCCCAGAGATATTCATGTCCTAGTCTCCGCAACCTGTGACTTACCTTATATGGTAAGAGAGGGTTCTTGCAGGTGTAGTGAAGGTAAGGATCTTGAGATGGGGTGATTATCCTGGATTACCTGGGTAGGCTCTAAATGCAATCATATGTATCCTTATAAGATGGAGGCAAAGGGAGACTTGACTACATACAGAGAAGAGTGTCCTAGTTAGCTAGTGGTGCTATAACAGAAATACCACAAATGGATAGCTTTAACAAAAAAACAGAAGTTTATTGTCTCACAGTCTAGTAGGCTAGAAGTCCGAATTCAGGTTGCCAGCTCCAGGGGAAGGCTTTTTCTCTCTGTTGGCTCTGGAGGAAGGTCCTTGTCATAAATCTTCCCCTGGACTAGGAACTTCTCAGCACAGGGACCCTGGGTCCAAAGGATGCACTCTGCTCTTGGCTCTTATTTGTTGGTACTATGAGGTCCTCATGTCTCTCTGCTGGCTTCTGTGTTTTATATCTCAAAAGAGATTGGCTTAAGACACATTGCAATCCTGTAGATTGAGCCCTTCCTCATTAACATAACTGTGACTAATCCCATCTCATTAACATCATAGAGACAGGATTTACAACACATAAGAAAATCACATTAGATGACAAAATGGTGGACAATCCACCGTACTGGGAATCATGGCCTAGCCAAACTGATACACATATTTTTGAGGGACATAATTCAATCCATGACAAAGGGCAATGTGAAGATAAGCAGAGAGAGATTTAAAGATGCTGTTCTTGAAGATTGGAGTGATGCAACCACAAGCTAAGGGGTGCTGGCAGCCACTAGAAGCTGGAAGAGGCAAGGGACCCATTCTCTCCTAAAGCCTCCAGAGGAGATGGCCTGCTGACACCTTGATTTTTGCTCCACCCCTCCCCCCCCAAAAAAAACCCATTGCCATCAAGTCGATTCCAACTCGTAGTGACCCTATAGGACAGGGTAGAACTACCTCATAGGGTTTCTAAGGAACAGCTGGTGGATTTGAACTGCCGACGTTTTGGTTAGCAGCCGAACGCTTAACCACTGAGCTACTGGGGCTCCTGATTTTGGCCCAGGGACACTGATTTTGGACTTCTGGCCTCCAGAACTGTGAGAGAATAAATTTCTGTTGTTTTAAGCCACAAAGATTGTGGTAATTTGTTACAGCAGCAATAGGAAACTAATACACTAACCCATACCCCTGTGGGTTATACCAAAGAGCACAGAATATTTGTATGTGGTTATTTTTGTCTTTAACCTTAAAGAATGTGATTAAAACACTATTCTCCAAAGTTGCTTCTTGTTGTTGTTAGCTGCCATCAGGTTGGTCCCTGACTCTTGGTGACCCCATGCACAACGGAATGAAATGCTGCCCAGACCATTGTGGTCCATAGGGCTTTCATTGGCTGGTTTTCAGAAGTAGAGTGTCTGGCCTTTCTTCCTAAATCGTCTTAGTCTGGAAGCTCCGCTGTAACTTTTTCAGCATCATAGCAACATACAAGCCTCCACTGACAAATGACAATTTTCAGACTTGAGATATAAAAGAAACTGTGTGCAGTGGCTGGGAATCAAACCTGGGTCTCCCACGTGGAAGGCACTGGACCGCCACTTCCTAAGTTCCTTAGGAT
>NW_004443986.1:17685237-17686514 GCF_000243295.1 Trichechus manatus latirostris
TGAAAAGTTTAAAACCTACAGAAAAGTTGAAGGAAGAGTAAGTGAACATCTGTGCACTCACCTGTTGTTACTGTTTGGCTCCATTTGCTTTCTCTGTCTCATCAAGACCCTTCATCCTTAAACACTTCTGCTTGCAGCTCCAGGGTCTAACCGATCAGCATCCCCACCTCTGCATCCTCTAGGAACCGCTGATGTTGAAGGAGCACTTACTGGCCAGGCCTTGTTTTAAGGGCTTTGTGTAGATTATATATGAATACATACATACATATATATGTATGTATGTGTATGTTTTTATGATGTGTATATACATAATATGTGTATATATATGTATTTAACATATATAAATTATTATAATGTATATTATATAAATATATATAATGTATATTTTATATATATATGTGTATACAACTGTCTTAGTTATCTAGTGCTATTATAACAGAAAGACCATAAGTGGGTGGCTTTAACAAACAGAAATTTATTTTCTCACAGTTCAGGAGACTAAAAACACAAAATCAGGGCACCAGCTCTAGGGGAAGGATTTTTCTCTCTGTCGGCTCTGAGGGAAGGTCGTTGTCTCTTCAGCTTCTATTCCTTGGCTCCTTGGTGATCTTCTTGTGGCATGGCAACTATCTTCTCCCCACCTCTGCTCTCTTGCTTGCTTGTTTAATCTCTTTTATATCTCAAAAGAGATTGACTTCCCTGAAGTCTTCTTAAAATCAAAGGATAGTTTAGCTTAACTAGTAAAGAATGTCTGCCTTGAGCATCATGTTCTTTTAAGATCTATCTATATTGGATCAAATTGACAATAGCAACTTGAAAGATTAGATTAGAAACTTAGGTGGTAGTGAGTTTACGTTAATGGAGGAGGAACATCTCTGAAAAGGAAGGTGTAAAAACAGCATGGGGACGGTGTCTGACCTCCTCCTATCCCGCAAGCCGGAAGGGAACCAAGATCAACAGTGTAAGGCTGACTCCCATGAGGTGGATGCCAGACAAGCCTCCTCTCTCTGATATCTTTACTATCTCTGACACCAACCATCCCCTGCACAGCACTCTACTTCTCTGCTGGGTTTGGTAATTTATTGCAATGTCCACACAGAACTCACAGACCATACCCACAATTATGGAGTTTATTAGGGAAGTAACAGTTATGATTCAGGCTCAGAAACACTCAGGATACAGTTCTTCCATCAGGATAGTCTTCCCCATCGGTGCTCACTGGCACGCCTCTCCCTGGCCCTTGGTCTCTGCCCAAAGACACTCAGCTTTCTCTCTCC
>NW_004443986.1:17691755-17693468 GCF_000243295.1 Trichechus manatus latirostris
AGAGACAGCGAGACAGGCAAGGAGGACGAGCCAACAAAGGGTGTGACATTGAGCTTGTGGCTGTAGGCAACAGGGGCTCGACTCCTGGACTCCCTGAGGGGCCTGTGAGAAGGGTGCAAAATGCCACTGACCTTGTCAAAGGACAGGAGGCTGGAACACTTATCTCCCACTGTGTGAAAATTATCCCCAGGGGTGTTAATCCCACACACTTCTGGGCTGAGTCTGCAGTGGGCATACGGAGCTGCACAGTTTCGGAGAGCCCTGAGGCAGAAAAGGAGAGACAAGCATGGGCTGTGGCTTGAGGTGGGACACTGTCAGACTGACAGCATGCGTGGGACTGTCCACCACAGCTGCAGGCGAGGCAGCCAAGGAACATGACGTGGGCACCAACAGTGAGTTCTGTGCAGCCTGTCCTTGTGTCATGCATGCAACACGCAAAATACAGCGATAGTTTTCAAGTTTTCTTCTCCTTACCTACTGTTTTCTCCATGTTGCTTTTTTCCTGTTTGCTTTGTTCTCTGCCTAGTAGGTTTTTCTCATATATATGACGATCCTTAGCTGTCTGCTTATACTTAGAGTTGGGCTCTACAAAGTTTAGCAGAAGTTCTATACTCACAGGTGGGCCAATCTGGCTGGGCTATTTATTGGAGGACACCGAATGTAAATTTCTTGGGTTATTTATGGGCTGGTCTGATTCGCTAGGGAACCCTGGTGGTGCAGTGGTTAAGAGCTCGGCTGCTAACCAAAATGTTGGCAGTTCGAATCCATCAGCTGTTCCTTGGAAACCCTATAGGGCAGTTCTACTCTGTCCTATAGGATCACTATGAGTGGGAATTGATTCGATGGCAAAGGGTTGGTCTGATTCCCTGGAGAAAACTTTTTTAGTTTCCTGCATGAGGGTAAAACACCTTCTAGTTACTGTCAATTCAATCCCAACTCATGATGACCCCATGTGTTTCAGTGTAGAACTGCACTCCATGAAGTTTTCAATGGCTGTGAAGATCACCAGGGCTTTCTTCTGAGGCATCTCTGGTGGCACAGTGCTTGGCTGCAAACCGAAGGTTGGTGGTTTGAAACGAAAGTCATTGGTATCACTAGGGGGGTGCAGGGGGTGCAGACTGCATTGGGTGGAACTGTTAGAGGTGGTGACACAAAAATGACTGTTTATAAAATTTTTGTGCAGTGTTTCAGCAGAAATTTATTATTTTTATAAAAATATCCCTGTAGTTAGTTATAACAAACAAAACCATTTTTCGAAAGCCCGGCTTACATGTATCAACATACCTACAAGTCTAAAACTCTATGCTAATTTACTTTTTGAACCTTCTAATGCATTCCGGTCAGAGCTGTCATTATTACCGAATTAAATTACAACGATGCTTCAAATCACATGGTTTCATCTGCACGCGCTGTAAGCACGCAGCTGTTGTTTTCGTTGCTGCTGCTATTTTTGTAGTTACTGATTTTGTCAAATTTTCTGGTGTTTTAGCTACGATATTGTGGTAATTAGTATTTGTGAACCTACATCAATATTTTTTTTGAGAACGAAGTAGAAATTAAAGAAAAAGGAGAAAAATAAAAAAGGACTTCTGCTCAGTTACTAATAATGTTATAACTAATAATGTAATTCACCGTAGATTTTACAAAACAATTTTGTTGTTAGTATTCATATAATCTAAGAAATATTACATTTAAGCAATTTACAGCTATGTT
>NW_004443986.1:17695492-17696481 GCF_000243295.1 Trichechus manatus latirostris
GGTCCAGCAGCATCAGCATCACTTGGGAGCTTGTTGGGAATGCAGAGTCTCAGGCCCCACTCCATACCTACTGGATCTGAATTCACATTTTAACAAGATCCCCAGGTAATTCAAATGCACATTAAAGTCTACAGCGCTGAAATGCAGTGTCCAGACTCAATGATAGATGGGCCCGAGCTTCATGGAGGCCCTGCCTGTCCATGGGTTTCCAGGCTCCTTTGAGTGGGTATCTTCATGGCTCCTCCACCAGGCGAGACCTGGCAGAACCTCAATGCGCCCACAAGTAGACTGATTGTGGATCTCTCTCTCCTAAGGGATACCTCCTGACATTGCTCCCTCCTTGCCACCTCGTGGGCTGCTTCCTGCCCTGCACTGCCATCTGGTGGCCACTGGTAGACATTACAGCCTCCACATTGCCCTATCTGAGGGCCAAGACCCAGGACCCAGGACCCAGAATGCATGACTCAGGAATGAAACTCATCTGTTGCTGATGGTGGAAGGAGGTCTGGCCTGTTGCTGATCCTGACGTAAGGCTCAGGGGACCTTAAGAACACTATGGAAGCAGTCTGGAAAATACTGGACTTCAGGTACAGGATGGCAAATGGAGGCTACCCTTTCCCCTGGGCAAGGGGTCCTGGCTCAGCCTTCTCCTCATCACTGCCGTCTCCTGGACACCTGTTGGAAGCTGTTTAGAAGTGGAGGGTGGGCTAGAGAGGAGAAGGCTGTGTAACAAGGGCGTGCAGGCAGGGTCACTGGGTTGGCTCAGGGAATATGTGTGGTGGCTGCAAGGACCTGAGGCAGGAGCTGGGTTCCTCATGGGCCGTTACTATGTTGGGACCATATCCTGGGGGCCACAGGGAGACACTGAGGGTTTCCAGCAGGGTAGAGACATGACCAACTTTGCTTTGTAAGATATCCCTGTGGAGGATAGAATGGGGTTGGGATGTGGAAGCAGAAAGACCAGTGAGGGGTCCTTGCCATGGTTCAGA
>NW_004443987.1:0-5859 GCF_000243295.1 Trichechus manatus latirostris
AGCAGATAACTTGTATTCTACATTTCACAGATTTATTGAAGAGGAATTTTTGGATTTTGGACTTGGGATTGAATTAAGACTTTTACTATGATATGATGGGGTGAATCTGTTTTACAAGAGGCAAGGACATGAATTTTGGGGGGCCAAAGTGTGGAATGTCATGGATTGAATTATATCCCCCAAAAATGTGTGTCAACTTGGCTAGTCCATGATACTCAATATTGTGTGATTGTCCACCATTTTGTCATCTGATGTGATTTCCCTGTGTGTTGTAAATTCTATCACTATGATGTAATAAGATAGAGTAGTAGCAGTTATATTGATGAAATCTACAAGATTAGATAGTGTCTTAAGCCACTCTCTTTTGAGATATAAAAGAGAGAAGCGAGCAGAGACACAGAGGGACCCATACCACCAAGAAAGCATTGCCGGGAGCAGAGCACATACTTTGGACCTGAGGTTCCTGCACTGAGATACTCCCAGACCAAGGGAAGATGGATGCATCACAAGGACTTTCCTTCAGAGAGAGAAAGAAAGCCTTCCCCTGAAGCCAGTGCCCTGAATTCAGACTTCTAGCCTACTGGACTGTGAGAGAATAAACTTCTCTTTGTTAAAACCATCCACTTGTGGTATTTCTGTTAAAGCAGCACTACATAACTAAGACAGTATTTGGTACCGAGAGTGAGGTGCTGCTCTAACAGATACCGAAAATGTGGAAGCAGTTTTGAAACTGTGAATGGATGGAGGACCAGCAGCAGCAGAGAAGCGGCAGCAGCAGAAGCGGGAGACCAGTGCCAGACAGCCCTGGAGCTGACTGACAGAGCGAGAGGGCTGAGTGCCTGTGTGCAAGAGGCTTCCTGGCAGAGTAGGGTGGCTCCGGACACTTATCGGTGGCGCTACAGAGCTTTGGAACACTTGCCCCAGCAGGGCAGATGTGGGCGTGAGGCCCGAGAGGCCACGGGAAGCAGAAGCTGAAGAGACAAGGAACACAAGAAGCCAAGCTGCCTCAGTCTTCAAAGGTATGGCCATGACCTCTGGGGTTTCAAAGGGTGGAGCCATGGTCTCTGGTGTTTCTAAGGGTGGAGTCACCACTCAGATGAACTGGGAGAATGGGGCCGCCTAAAGCCAAGGGAACAGAGTTGCTCTCCCAGTGGGCCTGGAAGGTGGAGCTGAAGCCCAGGGCCAAGGGGCCTCCACTCAGAATCTGGAGAGTGTGGCCAATACCTAGAGTCTGGAGGGCAGGGGCATTGTGTAAATTGTCTTAGAGAACAGAGGATTATTTTCAAGCCTTGAGGGCTAACACAATGTGTTCTGCTAACTTGCCTGGTGCCTGTTATGCCTTCTTTCCCTGCATTTTCTCCCATTTGTAATGGAAATGTCTAGCTTGTGCCTGCCTGTTGCACCATTGTACCTTTGGAAGCAGATAACTTGCATTCTGGATTTTGTGACCTTAATACTCCCCAGCATGTTTTCTCCTTCTCAAAATGGGCAGCTGAGGGCTGGACATAACTACCGCCATGATGAACCTATAAATTTCTTTTTTTCTTTGCCTTCTCCCTTTTCACATACCTTTGTTAATGGCTTTGTTTAGCACATACCTTTGTTAATGACTTTGTTTTATGACTTAGGATCCCCCACAGGAAGATTAGAGCCCAGAAGTCAGAGATGTATATCTTTAGCCAGATAAGGAAATGTCTGGTTCCTTATCTCTTTAGTATGATAAAGGGTCTCTGTAATTATCTTGAAATGAGTAACAACACTTCTAACCTTTGTAAAAATCATATATAAACTCTAATGTAAAAATGCCTTTTGGGACTCCCTAAGGACATCCTGCGTTGCTGCTGGGTTCCTGGCAGTGTACACTTCCTGAATTAAAACTTTCTCACTCTTTCTGACTTGGAGTATGATTTATTAGCTTGACTGCTCCAGGGCATGGACTCTATTTGGGTAACAAAGTAACAATTACACACATGAAGAAGAATTTCTGGATTTTTGACTTGGAGTTAAGATTTTTGCTATGATATGATAGGGTGAATATGTTTTGCAGGTTGCAAGGGTGTGAGTTTTTGGGGGCCAAAGTGTGGAATGTCATGGATTGAATTGTGTCCCCCAAAAAATGTGTGTATCAGTTTGGCCAGGTCATGATTCCCAGTATTGTATGATTGTCTACCATTTTGTAATCTGATGTGATTTCCCTGTGTGTTGTAAATTCTATCACTATGATATAATAAGATGGATTAGCGACAGTTATATTGATGAAATCTCTTTGTTAAAGCCATCCACTTGTCATATTTCTGTGAAAGCAACACTAGATAAGACAGCGTCTTACACACCAGGGAGGGGGGCCCTGATGGAAAGAAGAACATGTCTGCCTCTCACAAGTGAGTCATCTCCAGAGATTTTTACCTGACATGGTGATGTACTTTTATAAGTAATAACTTTTATACACATCCTGCACACAGTATATGAATATGGACACACACGCATGATGTATTTTTCTGGAAACAGCAATCCATGGAATTCAGCAAATACTGTGCACCTGTTCAAAACAACTAGGTAGCATAATATGTACTGAGTGAGGAACATGTTCCACGTGACAATGAGTGAAGTGAAGGAAAAAAGAATTACCTGTGGGTTCTCATTATTCACTCCCCAGCTCCTCCCAGCACACCTTCATCCCCACCCACTCCCAGCACTCACTTCTGAGGCCACTAGTGGTTCATGCCGGACTGTGTGGAGAACACCTGGGCCACTTCCTGCTGCTCCTGGGAGATGGTGGGCACAGAGCTGGAGGAGAGTGTGGGCACTGGAGTGGAGAAGGCACCCTGGGTCTCTATGGGGCCGGCGTCACTTACAAACAGTTGGTCATTCACGATGCATAGGCTGGAAGAAGAATGGGCCCTCAGACAGCTGGAGAGATGGACAACTTCACACCCCCAACAGCGATCTTGCTCCTACTCAGCAACCACTATCTTTCCATTCCCTGTTCTGCCTGCCTCCCAGATTCCTTGGCTGGTACCCTTTCCCCTCCCACAGAACCTGCCTTTGGAGAGATATCATTTTGTCTAGGTCATGATTCCCAGAATTGTATGGGAGATATTGTATTGTAATCTCATGTGATTTCCCTATGTGTTGTAAATTCTATCACTAGGATGTAATCAGATGGATTAGTGGCAGTTATATTGATGAAATCTCTTTGTTAAAGCCATCCTCTTGTGGTATTTCTGTTAAAGCAACACTGGGAGAGATATCTGCCTTTGGAGAGCCATCTGCACCCAACCCAGGGACAGTTTCACACCTGCCTTTACCCTTTTCAACATCCCAAGGAGGTAGATACTCTAATCTCCATATTCACAGGAGGACGCTTGTCACACAGAGGTCGCGTAACTTGACCAAGGTCACACAGCTGGTGAATGCTGGAGTCAGGGTGAGAACCCACTATTCCAACGTCAGAGCATACACTATTAACCACTGGGCTAGACTGCTCCTGGGATCTACCTTTTGGCATTCTGCAATATTGGGGAAACCCTGAGGAATGCACAGTCACCTTCCACACCACTGGCCCCAGGCTGGGACGGATGTTCCCACGTGGTACCCACAACACAGCACTTACCTGAAGTTGCTGGCAGGAGTAGCGATGAAGATCCGGGTGAAGGCACGAACACGAGCCTGACATACTTCTTCAACTTCAAGCACAACAAACAACAATACCCCTCAGAGTTGCCCATGCTTTATACGCTCATCAGCAGCATTCCCCACTCAGGGTCTGACTGTCCCATGGCACCCTGAAGGGGCCCAGACAGGGACAACCGCCCACTGGGAGTCAGGAGGGGGTGTCAGCTATGGCAGGGCAGCAACAGGAACAATCACCTCCAAGTGATGGGGCCTCTACTCTGTGTCAGACCCTGTGACACACTCTTCACAAGTTCATTTGACTCATTTTTCACAGCAGCCCAAGAGATGGGTATTACAAATGAGGAGACTGAGAGGTAAGTAAGTGTCCCAGGTGTCAGAGTGAGGGACTGGGATGAGAGCCATCAAACTCCCCAGCTTGTGTCCCTAACACCCGGGCTGTGCTGGGGCAGACACGTATGGACATGGGTCAGACCAGGGTGGGTTGGGAGCAGGGTGGGAGCTGGGGCACACAGAGGGAATAGGAAGGGAAGAGATCAGGGAACTCTGGAGAGTTCTTAGAGGGAGACTGTCAGGGGGAGGGAGAGTGGGGGACATGGGGAAGGGACTCTACAGACACTCACCCTCCTTGAACACCCCATTGACAGAAAAGCAGAGCATCTTTTCCTGAAAGAGGAAAACAGCTCAGGCTCCCAGGAGCCCCTAAACTTCCTACCCACCTCCGCCCTCTGGGTCTGCCTCAGGGAGGAAGCAGGTGCTCACCGTCTGGACACACATGTCCACCACAAAGGAGCTGAGGTCATGCTGGGTTTTGGGCAACACACTGAGGAAGTCAACAATGTCACGTTTTGTGTGTTTCAGCAACTGAACCCGCAGAACTGAGGAGGGGAGATGGAGAAGAGAAGGTCAGGGGCTGCCTCACTCACCTGGCCCCTATGATTGACCCCTTCACATCTTCTGTCTCATCCAATCTTCCCCTTCACACACTTACCAGGGTCCTTGAGCTTCCTTATATTCCTGCTCCCCATGGAGTACTTGTGCAAGCAGCTTCTAGGATAAAAAGAGGAACAGGAGGTGGGGGACTGGCCAGTGTCTGCTGGGGAGTCACAGGGCCCAGGGCTGTCATTGGATCTGTGATACTCACGGAACCAGGTCGTCAGGATTGAGGAGAATGGTCAGTGAGAAACAGGCCTCGTCATGGTAAGCATCCAGGAGACCCTGCCGGTCTCCAGAGTCATAGATCCAGTAATATCTGTGAAATAGTAAAGGGGACAGGCTCTCTGTGGCCTGTGACCCTAAGTGGACTTGAAAGCCCCCCATGAGCAGGCCTGTACCTGGGTGACCTGGCCCATCCCATCCCTCTCTGCCACAGGGTAGCATGGGTACTTACTGCTGCAGGAATTGCAAGATTAGATTCTTCAGGGTCTCAGATCCAAAGACATTCCCCTGATATCAAAACAGTTCTCAGGACCACGGCTATTATACCTTCTTCACCCACCACCCCAAGCCCTGCTTAATCCCACTTCCTCACCTTGCAGACTGGTAACTTCTTGTAGGCTTCATTGCCAAAGATAATGGGTGGGGGTATCTTGTGGTCATCCTGGGGGAGGGAAAAGGAAGTCATAAGTGCAGACTAGGGGGGTGACACTGAATGGTCAGGGAAAAGGATGGGCCCAGGAGAGAGGGAGGGCCAGAGGTCAGGGTGAAAGAGCCTTGGAAATTCCATGGGCAAGACTATTATTGGGTCTTCACCGGCAGGTTCCAGAATACGGTGGAGAACTGTGGAGAAGGTCCATAGCCTTTGTCAGGGTCCCTCATGGGTCTGTCCTCCATGAGGATTAGGGGTCAGATCCAAAAATCTAACCTGGGCAAAATCTAAGGGACTCAGGGCAGGTTGTGAGTGCGGTCTGTACCAGCTAGAGGAGTAAGGGATAAAGGAAGACACTTACCAGGTGTAATAACTTGGAGAACAATTCCAGGATGGAGCTGTCAAATATCAAGACAGAACAGAAAAGCAAGTAAACACAGAGCTGACTCACCTCATGGAAGCATGCCTACACAGGAACACAACCAGCTGTGTCCCACCTGCACTCCAGTGCCACCACCCCTCCAGGACCCTGGGCACCTCCCCCATGGACTCACCCAGAGAGAGACCTAGTGGGTGTTCTCTCCATATCCCTCTCCCTGTCTCCTTCCTCCTGGGAAGCTCCCACAGGACAGTCCTGA
>NW_004443987.1:6195-10624 GCF_000243295.1 Trichechus manatus latirostris
GGAGTGGAGACTAAAGAGAAAGAGAAAGCCAAGGAAAGGCAAGGGGAAGAAGTTTACTGTGGGTGGTGGGGATTAGGGAGAAAGGAGGGAAGAAAGGGGAAATAGCTCTCCTGCTGCTGCCCTATCCTTCCTCTGCCCCTGGCTGGCCCTGGGGCCGAGGTAGGAATGGAAAACAGGTACTTGCTGGGATGGGGCCCACTGGCCTTTGTCACCTGCGTGATGCCATCTGAATTGGGCATGGGAAACAGAGCAGTCAATGGGGCAGGAGACCTTCGCCAGGAACAAAGGTTCAGGTAAAGCCACAGCATGGGGTTGAGGGTCTGTGGCCCCTCTTATGAGTGCCACCTTCTCCCCTGATGGCCCCTGTACAACTGTGCCTGTCTTTGTTGGTCCCTTGTCTGAGGAATCAGACCATTTTGGTCTACCCAGTCCTCCTCTGAAGGACCAGGCAGGATGCCATGAGGTGGTGGAGGGAAGGGGGGCAGTGCCCCTGAGAGGACTGTCCCCCTGTCTCTTCATCTGCCTCTACCCTCTGCCTTCCACACTAGGCACCTGCCTCGGGATGCCCTCTGCTCAGCGGAGGAGACCCGCTTCTGATCTTTGACTCAGGGAACCGAGCTTTCTCCCCCAGTATGGTCCAGCTCCTTCAATGGGCCAGGAGAACAGATGTCATGATAAGATATAGGCCTCCGACAGGTGGGGGGACCTTTTCAGAGCAAGGGAGAGAGTGCCCATCACAGGACAGGGAAGGAAGTCCCATCTCAGCTCAGAGGCAGGAAGGCCTGTCTCAGCAGGAGGCCCTGGTCAGGAGGAGCCTTTGCAGCCCTGGGCACCAGGATCTGGCTCAAGGCAGCCCCAGTAGGGGAGCAGGGCACAGTCTAGACACCCCTGGTCCTGGAGAGGAAGGGGGAGCCCTGCTTCCTGGAGTATCTCCGAGGAGGCTATGCCAGAGTCTGCTGGGTGCAGAGAGGCAGGAAACAGTTACTAGCTCCTGGGGAGCAGTGAGCAGGCCAGAGGAAGGCAGGGAGACCTCTAAGCACAGGTGAAAGACAGAGAGAGGAGAGGGCAGGGCACATGGTCCTCCCACAGGACTGGGCTGCAGCCTCCTGCATATGAGCACTGTCAGGGGCAGCTCAGGCTGCCAGGGGGCAATAGATGGCACAACTGACCTTATGTTTGTGGACTTATCTGGGAAGGTGGTGCACAGAGGGTTTCTGTCCGAACACCTCTCTTCTGGCTCCAGCCCTTTCACCTTGTCCAACTCCCCTTCAGAATTCACCTGTAATTATGTCAAGGAAACAGGAGTCAGGGAGACAGCCAGGACGGCCCTGCACCGCAGATCCACCCTCCCCCACAAATAGCCTTGTCTACCTCTTTTCATCACTCTAATGAGCCCGACCACCTTCAGTGCAAATCACTCTGGCTATGACTTCTCACCTCATTTTTGGAGAGGTTCAGGCTCTTGATGTTGGGGGCCTTCTGCATGGTGTCCGGCAGGCCAACAAGCTGGTAGGGTGTGTTGTTGCTCAACTTCAAGGACAAAAGCTGTGATGAGGGAAGAACTAGACTGACGGTCCAAAAGGTGATATCTGAGACAAATGTGCCCCCCACCCAATCTGTCCCACCATCCCCCTCATCACTGGGTCTAATGTCTCACCTTGCGCATGTTCTCTTCATGGATGTGCAGGGATGCAGCCATGCAGTTTCTAAGATTTGGCCCCTTTTCAATATCAAGGGTCATCGGGTCTTCAGGAAGCCAAGAGGAGGGAATCAGAAGGATGAGAGGGGCCTGGCTGGACCAGCCCCAACACCAACACCTCCCTAAGTTGCCCTCCTACCCTCCCTCCCAGAAAGGGCCCTCTGCCCACACCTGCATTAGAATTACTGCTGTCAGTCATACCTGGGTCTGAGTGGAGTCTCTGGAGGTCAAGAGCTCTCTGGGGGACTTCATGTCCTTTGATGTTGGTCTTCTGCAGAGACAGAGACGGACGGAAGTGGCTCTGACACCGGGGTGGTGTAGGGGGAAATTGGTGAGAGAAGAAGCTGTGGGTGTGGGTGCACGTGTCTTGAGTCTGCATTACCTTTATGAGTTTCACTTTTGTTGACTTTAGCTTCTTCTGCTCAGAGTGGGGTATAGCAGAGGGACTGACAAAGATAGATATCTGCAGAGAAGATAAGAGAGTTTGGGTAAGTACCAGGATCTCTGAAACCCAAGATCAAGCAAGATCCATCCTCCAGCCTGCCCTCCTGCCCCCAGCTAGCCCTGGCCATGCTGTGACATGCACTCTTTCATTTTCTTCATCCCAAATCTTGCCGCTCACTTTCTTCAATGCAAAGGCAATGCTGGCATTTTCACCAAAGAACTGGACCTGCATTTTCTCATAGTGAAACTTCAGGTGGAGGGGCAAGAGAAATACAATATGAGGCCAGAATTCCTACTCAGCCTGGCCCTTCCACCTGCCCTGGGCCCACTCGGCTGCCTCCTTGTCCTCTCTTACCTCGATTGGGTTGAAGGGAACACTACATTGGCTCTGGATCAAATTCAGCAGCCACTTCTCATCATATTTTATACCAAATGGAAACTACGATCAAAAGAAAGAATGGGAGAGGAGACTGACATGATGGAAATAAAACTTAAAGAGAGACCCAACCATACGTTCCTTACGGATCTTTTAGCAAGCTTTAAAATAATTTCTAAACAATGGTCAGTATCCACTATTTCTAACTTTTGTACCAGACATGGGTTTGCTAAATAGCGTTTCTTTCCATTCAAACATTTTTCTCCAAATAATCAACTTAAGATCTTTAACATGATCTTCCCTTTATAAGGTTGCAGGAGATTCTACCTAATGCACATCCTGCCTGCCCCTTCGACAAGGAATCCAGAGACTCAACCCCATCCCTGTCCTCTCCTCCAATCCCTAAGTTTGAGCCAAACTGAGCCATCTGGTGGGGGCGGGGATTGCTCTTGTGAGAAGTTCCCACATTTGCCTTTTCACAAACTTCCCATTCTCCCCTCCCTCAGCCTGTTCTCTTTTCATTACTTCTCCCAGCCTACCTTAAGACCAGTGGAGGCTGTTTACACCTAGTAAGAAAAAAGAGAAATTACCAACTCCCTGTGCCCCAGCAAAGTACCTAGTGTCTCCAGGAGATCAGCACAGCTCCACCCAACCTTTGTCTCCTGCACATTAGTGAAGTTTGCCAGGACACTCACTATGACCTTGAACCAGCTCCTGGAGGTCCCATCCTGCCTGTTCCCCTCCAATCCTTCCTCTGGAGGTTTTCTCTCTCTCTCCGGGTTACCATGGGTTTGGTCTCCTCTGTGAAAACTGTCTCTCCGCCAGTAAGTTGGAATGGCATAGGGGGTGCTGTGTGGATGTGGAGAGAAAGAAGGCATCCATGAGTGCCAAGAAAGTCTTCTAACACCTCGCCCTACTGATGTCAAGGCTATAATAATGTTTGTTGAACCATTAATCTGGTCCTAGCATACCTCACTCTATGGGGTTGGAGAAAAGCAATGACAGAGTTACGTACAGGGTTATATATTCCATTGACTGGTAAATGGCACCATGCTGAGTGATCACTTACTATCTTACTCCAGGGCCCACATGGGCATCTCTCATTGCCACGTCTCCATCTTGTTCCTGGCGTGATGATGGATGAATGCCAGGGCTGAATGTTTCAGACCAACTGACATACCTTCTTTGGAAAATACCCCAGCATCTTGCTCTTCTTTGAAGAGAATTAACTTGGTGACTGTCCTCCTCTGAAATGAGAACAAGAAATCAATGGCCCAAATGCCAGAAAAAGTCCTGTGAAAACACTATGGCTAGTGAAGTAATTTCACTGACTTTTATAATGTAGAAAGAAATATAGCACAGCGCTACAAAGGTTGAAAGACTTCACTGTGGCTCCACTTCCTGGGAGATGAGAGGTAGGGAGCATTCGCAGCCCAGGAGAGAGGCAGCACAGAGGGAAGGGCTTGGGCAGAGGGTCTATTCTGTGATGTTAGTCCCTCCTCTACTGTTTTCAGTCTGGGTGACCCAGGACAAGTTGCTTAACATCTCTAACACTTACCTTCCTCTTCTGCTCTAGGGGAATAATAAAAACTACCCTGAATGTTTGGTGTTATGGTTCAAGGGTCAAAGGCAAATTCCCCACTTTGATAGATGACTTAGAGAAACGAAAGCTAGGTGTGAAGAAAATATTCAAAATGTAGCCTGGAGAGACACAATGATGGAGAATACCAAAGGAGGGGATGGGGATATATTGAATAAATCTAACACGTGTTTAATTGGAGTCTGGAAAGAAAGGGCGGGAATAGTGGAGAAGTAGTATTTGAAGAGATCATGTCTGAGAAATTTCCAAAAGTAACAAAAGATATCATGTTAGTATAACCATATTAATAAGACAAAAAGTATACTTTAAG
>NW_004443987.1:11819-13563 GCF_000243295.1 Trichechus manatus latirostris
GTCCCTTCTCCAAGGGCATAGAGAGGAGAGCCCTGGGGGCCAGAGGAGACTTAACTTCCTGTTCTTACTGCCCCCTAAGTTTGCTACCAGCCTGACATCCAGGGAGCCATTCCCAACTGAGCTAACCTCCTACCCCCAGCTGAGGTTTTAAACTAGAGTCGGGAGACCTGGGTCGCATGTATTACAGCTTCTAACCCAGGGAACTGAGGATAGGCTGTGGACCAGGCTCTGTGTCTGTTGAATTATTACGTCATGTTCTGCCGTTCTGCAAACACAACGAACACTGAGCGCCTGCTGCCTGCCAGGCTCTGTACTTGCTGTATTATATCTATTTGTTCATGTGTTCCTCACAAGGGGGCCATGAATGCACAATCACCAGCTCTCTGAGATTGCTGAGGTTTAGTGAAATGCAGGAGGAGCTTGTTTGCAGTCACTCAGATGCTACATGGGAAAACAGAGAGTGGAAGTGAGCTCCACGGAATGGGGATGACCCCCTCCCATGCATCGCTTTAATAAAGTCTTGCTGCACTATATGGGTTTTTTTTACATTAGGGTAAATTAACAGAAAGACCTGGAAATAGCAGGAAATAACTGCAGCCAAACCAGAGAGAACATATGAAAAAATAGGCCTGGAATGTATAAAGGAAATAACAGACTTTGGTAGGTCCCTGGAATGAGATTGGGGGGGGGGGGACAGGGGCGGGGTGAGGGAAGGAATGCCATTTTCTTAAAAAAAAAAAAAAAAAAGAAAAAGTACTCAATGTAGATAGATTCCCCCAGGTGGTCGGAGCCAGAACTGTAGCTATGAAAGTCTCAGGCCATGAGGCTTTGTGAGGGGGAAGCAGTGCCTGGGAGCCTCCTCATCAGCCAAAACTTTCTGAAATTTTCCACTCCCTGGAAGCGATTTGTAGACCCCCCAAGAGAGGAGGTGAGCCCCTGAGTGAGGAGAAAATAAATCTGCATATGAGAGTGTGTAAACATTTGGGCTGAGGGAAGGACAAGACAGAAACACACACACAAACTGTCAAGTTAAAAGCTGTGTTTTTTAAAAATAAAACACTATACCGTGACCATTTTTCTAAACCAATACATACATGTGAATCTTTTTATTAATTTTTTATTAGATATTTTCAAGTGTTTCTCTCAACAAATTTGCCTAATTACAAAATATTAAATACTAAAAAGTCTACTTGGAGAATAATTCTGCATCTTCCATCTATAAGATCCCCTCACTGTGACCCAGAGATATCACCTGTAAATAGATTGGTGCACACTTTGCAGATATGTTTCTCTTTAGGTATTGTGTTTAAAAACCAAACCAAACCCATTGCTGGAGGCGATTCTGACTCATAGCGACCCTATAGGACAAGTAGAACTGCCTTATGGGGTTTCTAAGGCTGTAACCTTTACGGAAAGCAGACTGCCACATCTTTCTCCCACAGAGCATCTGGTGGATTCCAACTACCAACTTTTTCGTTTGCGACTGAGTGCTTTAACAACTGTGTTACCAAGGCTCCTTGGTAACATGTTTAAACCAAAACCAAACCCATTGCCGTCGAGTCGATTCCCTACCTTAAAATATTTGTGTTTAATAGGTGTGTATATTCTTTTAAAATTTGTGATCATATAAATACTTTTGTGCAAACCGTTTTTTTTCCACTTATTATGCATCTCTGATTTTCATTTCTTCAGCTAATGTGGTTTGGCATCTCTCCAGATGTTTATTGAAGAAGCATTTTGCTTT
>NW_004443987.1:43919-48649 GCF_000243295.1 Trichechus manatus latirostris
CACTTTGTTCTTCTTCTTGAGTAGTGCTTTATTTAACCGGGGCCTCTCTCTTCCCTTTCCATATGAAGTTGAAAACCATTTATTTTCTACTTACTAGTAAACTTTCCATATCTTTTACACGCAAGCCCTTTACTAGCTTTTGCTTGAGTTATTTCCAACATCCTGACACTTTCCATTTATTTCTGTATGTATGTGCTCTGCATTCAGAGAACTCCATATATAGCAGTATGGATTCTCTACTAAGTGGAAGAATAAAGGAGTAAATCCTATTACTTAGCAAGGCTACTGCAGGCTTCTTTCAAAGAGAACACTATCCCACCTTACCCCAACCAATCCTGGCCTCTAACCAAAATGAGTTAAGTGAATCTTTCTTAATTGTTCTATAAGTAACAGAAGGGAGGGGGGAAGCAGAGCAACGTCAGACTGAGTGTCAAGCAAGTGAGAATGTTAGAAAATAAAATGAGGAAAATGTGGCACATACATATGTAGTGACTTGCCCAAAGTCAACAAACCACTATGACAGGAAAGAAAGAACTAGCACCTAGCTATCAGAAACAAAGATAAATATTTCCACTGTACCATACAATAGGACAATAGGAGAACACTACCTGATGTGTATGTCTGATTTACCACCAAGGCTTTGTATCATGGCTAGAACATGGAATTTGATGTCAGAAAGAGATAGGCTCCAATCTTAATTTTTCCACATAATGGATACTTGACTCTATAAAACTATTGCATTTCATCAATTCTAAGACAGCTTTTTTTTTTAGCACCTCGATCATTGGCGTCTTACCATTATAATAGGAAGCATTTGTCTTAGAATCGTTGGTGTCTTACCATTATAATAACAAGTATTTTGTCTTTCTTAGTAGTGCCTAAAATAACATGTGACTTAAAGGTGATGGCATCTTAGATTCAGTGAAATACAGTTGTTCATCTGTGGGAACCTCAGTTTACTCATCTAGAGAATGGAGCTGGAAATGCCACCTTTTCAGAACTGTTATGAACATTAAGGGAGGTGTTTTAGTCATCTAGTGCTGCTCTAACAGAAATACCACAAGTGGATGGCTTTAACAAAGAGAAATTTATTTTCTCACAGTCTAGTAGGCTAGAAGTCCAAATTCAGGGCGTTAGCTCCAGGGGAAACCTTTTTCTCTCTGTCGGCTCTGGAGGAAGGTCCTTGTCATCAATCTTTTCTTGGTCTGGGAGCATCACAGTGCAGGAACCTCAGGTCTAAAGAACATGCTCTGCTCCTGGCACTGCTTTCTTAGTGGTATGAGGTCCCCGCGTCTCTCTGCTCGCTTCTCTCTTTTATATCTCCTATCTCAAAAGAGATTGGCTTAAGACACTACATAATCTTGTAGACCTCATCAATATAACTGCCGCTTCTCCATTTTATTATGTCATAGTGATAGCATTTACAACACACAGGGAAATCACATGAGATGATAAAATGGTAGACAATTATGCAATACTGGGAATCATGACCTAGCCAAGTTGGCAGATATTTTGGGGGGACACAATTCAATCCATGACAGGAGGTAAAACTGTGTACAGCAACAATTCCAGCACTGGGCTCAAAGCAGGTGCCCACTGTTCCCTGGGTTCCCTGGGTGGCAGAGACCATGGAACTCATCTCCCAATCCCTCTACTTTCTCCCTGTGCATCAATGCCCTTATACTTACTCTCTTTTCCATCTAGCCAAGAGTGCAAGGTTCATCAATTCAACTCTTTCCCCTCTGTAATCCTCTTGGTCCTTCCGCCTCACCCACAGGGTAAGCCCCAAACCCTGCTCTATTCAGATTGTCCTGCAAGACAAATTCTTGCACGTGGAATTGCTGGGTCAAAGTACATAAGTCCCTTTTTAACTGACTGTGGTGAAAAGGGAACTCTCACCCACTGTTGGTGGGAGTGGAAATTGGTATAGAACATTTTAAATCTGCATCTGGCAATGTCATACACTTTGGTCGAAAATTTCCACTTTTAGGAAATTATCCTATGGAAAATTTTACAGAAGTTCCAAAAAATATATGCACAATCACCATGATTGTGCCATTGTTTCAAATAGGAAATTTTTTTATTTTTATTTTTTGCTTATTGTTGTAGTTTAAATGAAGTTTACATTTCAAGTTAATCTCCCTTACAAAAATTTATACATACATTTTTATGTGACCCTAATTTCTCTCCCCATATTGTGACAGCACACTCCTCATTTTCACCCCTGATTTCCCATGTCCATTCAACCAGCTCTTAACCCTCTCTGCCTTCCCATCTCGCCTCCGGACAGAAGCTGCCCATTTAGTCTCTTGTATCTACCTGAGCTAAGAGGTACACTCCTTATGAGTATCACTTTATGTACCACAGTCCAGTCCAATCCCTGTCTGAAGAGTTGGCCTTGGAAATTGTTTTAGTTCTGAGCTGATAGAGAATCCAGGGCCTTGCTTTCTGGGGTTCCTCCAGTCTCAGTCAGACCATTCAGTCTGGTCTTCTTACTAGAATTTGAGTTCTGCACCCCACCTTTCTCCTGCTCCATCAGGGACTCTCGTGTTCCCTGTCAGACTGGTCATTGGTAGTAGCTAGGCACCATCTACTTCTTCCAGTCTCAGACTGCTGAAGTCTCTGGTTTATGTGGCCCTTTCTGTCTCTTGGGCTACTACCTTCCTTGTGTCTTTGGCGGTCTTCATTCTCCTTACTCCAGGTAGTTGGGAACAATTGATACATTTTAGATGGCTGTTTACAAGCTTTTAAGACCCCAGCCGCCACTCACCAAAGGAGGATGCATAACACTTTCTTAAAAAGCTTTGTTATGCCAATTGACCTAGATTTCCCCTGAAAACATGGTCCCCGGACTCCTATCCCTGGTACTCTGTCCCTCAAAGTGTTTGACTGTATTCAGGGAACTTCTTAGCTTTGGTTTAGTCCAGTTGTGCTGACTTCCCCTGTAGTATGTGCTGTCCTTCCCTTCACCTAAGATAATTCTTATCTACTATCTAGTTAGTAAATAACCCTCGCCCACCCTCCCCACCCTCATAACCATCAAAGAATGTTTTCTTCTGTGTTTAAACCGTTTCTTGAGTTCTTATAATAGTGGTCTCATATAGTATTTGTCCTTCTGTGACTGATTAAATTCACTCAGCATAATGACCTCCAGCTTCCTCCATGTTATGTTTCATAGCTTCATCGTTGTTCTTTACCGTTGCATAGTATTCCATTGTGTGGATATACCATAATTTGTTTATCCATTCTTCCCTTGATGGGCACCTAGGTTGTTTCCATCTTTTTGCTATTGTGAACAGTGCTTCAATGAACATAGGTGTGCATATATCTATTCTTGTGACGGCTCTTACTTTTCTAGGATATATTCCAAGGAGCAGGATTGCTGGATCGTATGGTACTTCTAGCATTTTAAGGAAGCAACAAATCAGTTTCCAAAATGGTTGTACCATTTTACATTCCCACCAACAGTGTATAAGTGTTCCAGTCTCTCCACAACCTCTCCAGTATTTATTATTTTGTGTTTTTTGGATTAATGCTGGCCTTGTTGGGGTGAGATGATATCTCATTACAGTTTTGATCTGCATTTCTTGAATGGCTAATGATCGTGAGCATTTCTTCATGTGTCTGTTAGCCACCTGAATATGTTCTCTGGCGAAATGCCTGTTCATATTCTTTGCCCATTTTTTCATTGGGTTATTTGTCTTTTTGTTGTTGAGGTTTTGTAGTATCTTGTAGATTTTAGACATTAGACACTGATCGGATTTGTCATAGCAAAATTTTTTTTCCCAGACTGTAGGTTGTCTTTTGACTCTTTTGGTGAAGTCTTTTGATGAGCATACGTGTTTGATTTTTAGGAGCTCCCAGTTATCTAGTCTCTCTTCTGGTGCTTGTGCATTGTTACTCATGGTTTGTCTTGTGTTTATGCCATGTATTAGGGCTCCTAGCATTGTCCCTATTTTTTCTTCCATGATCTTTATCGTTTTCGATTTTATATGTAAGTCTTTGATCCACTTTGAGTTAGTTTTTGTGCATGGAGTGAGGTATGGGTCTTGTTTCAGTTTTTTGCAGATAGATATCCAGTTATGCCAGCACATTTGTTAAAGAGACTGTCTTTTCCCCAGTTAACGGACTTTGGGCCTTTGTCAAATATCAGCTGCTCATAGGTGGATGAATTTATGTCTGGATTCTCAATTGTGTTCCATTGGTCTATGTATCTGTTGTTGTACAACTACCGGGCTGTTTTGACTACTGTGGCAGTATAATAGGTTCCAAAATCAGGTAGTGTGAGGCTTCCCACTTTGTTCTTCTTCTTGAGTAATGCTTTACTTATCCAGGCTCTCTTCCCTTTTCATATGAAGTTGGTGATTTGTTTCTCCATCACATTAAAAAATGCCGGTGGAATTTGGATCAGGATTGAACTGTATCTGTAGATTACTTTGGGTAGAACTGACATTTTCACGATGTTGACTCTTCCTATTCATGAGCAAAGTATGTTTTTCCACTTATGCAGGTCTCCTTTGGTTTCTGGCAGTAGTGTCTTGCAGTTTTCATTGTATAGGTCTTTTACGTCTATGGTTAGATTTATTCCTAAGTATTTTACCTTCTTGGAGGGTATTGTAAATGGTATTGATCTGGTGATTTCCTCTTGGAAGTTCTCTTTGTTGGTGTAAAGGAATCCAACTGATTTTTGTATGTTTATCTTGTATCCTGAAACTTTGCTGAAATCTTCT
>NW_004443987.1:48888-71061 GCF_000243295.1 Trichechus manatus latirostris
TCATGAGGGATATTGGTCTGTAATTTTCTTTTTTTGTGGTGTCTTTACCTGGTTTTGGTATCAGGGTTATGCTGGCTTCGTAGAATGAGTTTGGGGAAATTCCATCTTTTTCTATGCTCTGAAATAGCTTTAGTAGTAGTGGTATTAACTCTTCTCTGAAAGTTTGGTAAAATTCTCCAGTGAAGCCATCCAGGCCAGGGCTTTTTTTTGTTGGGAGTTTTTTAATTACCTTTTCAATCCCTTCTTTTGTTAGGGGTTTATATAGTTGTCCTACCTCTGTTTGTATTAGTTTAGGTAGGTAGTGAGTTTCTAGAAATTTGTCCATTTTCTCTAGGTTTTCCAATTTGTTAGAGTACAATTTTTCATAGTATTCTTTATGATTCTTTTAATTTCAGTTAGGTCTGTTGTGGTATCACCCATCTCATTTCATATCCAGGTTATTTGCTTCCTCTCCTGTTTTTCTTTTGTCAGTTTGGCCAATGGTTTATCGATTTTGTTGATCTTTTCAAAGAACCACCTATTGGTCTTGTTAACTCTTTCAGTTGCTTTTTTGTTCTGTATTTCATTTAATTCTGCTCTAATTCTTATTATTTCCTTTCTTCTGGAGCCTTAAGGCTTCTTTTGCTGCTCTCTTTCTACTTGTTCCAGTCGTAGGGTTAATGTTTTGATTACGGCCTTTTCTTCTTTTTGGATGTGTGCGTTTATGGCTATAAACTGACCTCTGAGCACTGCTTTTGCTGTGTCCCAAAGGTTCTGGTAGGATGTGTTTTCATTCTCATATGATTCTATGAATTTCTTAATTCCATTCTTAATTTCTTCTATAACCCAGTCGTTTTTGAGCAAGGTGTTGTTCAGTTTCCATGTGTTTGATTTTTTTTCCTTGCTTTTTCTGTTATTGATTTCTACTTTTATGGCTTTATGGTCAGAAAAGATGCTTTGTAATATTTCGATGCTTTGGATTTTGTTAAGGTTTGCTTTATGGCCTAATATGTCGTCCATTCTGGAGAATGTTTCAAGTGCATTGGAAAAGAAAGTATACTTGGCTGCTGTTTTGTGGAGTGTTCAGTTCAAATAGGAAATTCATGAAACAAATTTAGTTGTAAGATAAATTCCTCAGGCCAGACTGGCTGGATCATGGCTTCTCAGGATAGAAAATATTTAATTAATGCTATACTCTTCAAAAATAATTTTCATTGTAATACATAGACTTTTAAAATTGAATAATACTTGACGAAAATATACACTACCATTAATCCTTTGACCACAAGTCAGAAATAACCACCTCTTTCTTCTCTATTACTAAGATATATAGCATGAAAACAATTACCTGGGGATTGGGGGATGGAATTGCCCACTATGACATTGTGCTTGACAGCTAATATATATAATATTTCAAAAGCAATATTATCAGCACACTTAAAGATGAGGAAACTGAAGTTCAGATGATGAAGAAAATTGTAGATGGTCCCACTTCTAGTCAGTAGTAGAGTTGGGATAACTTCCCTGGTGTACTTGAAATAAAGCAGAACATATTAATCTATATTTTGATAATTCCACCAAATTACAATATTACCTCAAGAACCCTGCAAAGAAAAGATTACTTTCCTCCTTTTAGAAACTGAAGCTGAGAGGGACTAAGTATCTTATCTTTGGGTCGCTCCCTAGTAGTGGGCAGAAGTCGGACCAGAACACAAGGATGTATATGACCTTAAAGCCTTTCTCTTTCTAATCCATCATACTGCCTTGTGTTCCTTAACTATAAAATCTCTTATGGACTTTGTTTCTGATTGTAAAAGTAATTCATGTTCCAATTGGCATAGCAAAGTTTTTTAAGAAAATTTTCTGTATCCCACTTTGGTTAGTGGTGTCTGAGGTTTTAAAAGCTAGCGAGTGGCCATCTAAGATGCATCCATTGGTCCCAGCCCATCTGGAGCAAAAGAGAATGAAGAACCCCAAAGACAGAAGGAAAATATTAGTCCAAGAGACAGAAAGGGCCACATAAACCAGAGACTCCATCAGCCTGAGACCAGAAAAACTAGATGGTGCCCAGCTACCACCAACGACCTCCCTGTCAGGAAATACAACAGAGAGTCCCTGACAGAGCCAGAGAAAAGTGGGGTGCGGAACACAAATTCTAGCAAAAAGACCAGACTTAATGGTCTGACTGAGACTGGAGGGACCCTGGAAGACCTGGCCCCTGGACTCTCTGTTAGCCCAGAACTGAAACCATTCCTGAGGCCAACTCTTCAGACATAAATTAGACTGGACTATAAGACATAAAATGATACTCGTGAAGAGAGTGCTTCCTGGCTCAAGTAGATACATGAGACTAAATGGTCAGCTCCTGTCCGGAGGTGAGATGAAAAGGCAGAAAGGGACAGGAGCTGGTTGAATGGACACGGGAAATCCGGAGTGGAAAGGAGGAGTGTGCTATCACATTATAGGGAGAGCAACTAGGGTCACATGACAATGTGTGTATAAATTTTTGTATGAGAAACTAACTTGAACTGTAAACTTTCACTTAAACACAATAAAAAAAGGTATATCATAAAAAAGTAATTCATGTTCATTTAGGATATCATCAAAAATACAGACAAGTATAGAAAGATATAAGTAATCTCTAGTTTCTCTCTCATTGATAAACACTGTTCATAGATGTTGCATCCCATTACAACCAGAAACATTTACATATATGCACATACATGTATAGATGCATATACATTTTATGTAACTGGAATCACACTGGGTAGACATATGGTGTTGTGTACCAATGTTTGACCTTCACATTATACCATATAGCATGAGGATAAGTTATCCCTTTCCATTTTAGTGAACAGGGTACCAATGAACCAGCACCAATTCTTACTGGCTATGAATTCCCAAGCAATTGGAAATGCTACATTTATCACACATTCAACGTTTCTATGCACTTGGTTCTGCTTCTGATTTTTCTATTCCGTCCCATTAATATATGTCAGTTCTCCCACCAGTACCAAGCTGTTTTAACACTGCATCATCATAGAACTTTGTCATCTAAGGCGATACACTACATCCTCCCCACTGCCAAGCCCTTTATCCTTCTTCCGATTGGCTTGGGAGGGCTAATAACAAAGGAACACAAAGATAACATTTATTGAGCACTTAATGCCAGGCATTTTATTAAATGCCTTACATCATTTTCTTATTTAATCTTCAGCACAACCTAATGAGATTGCTGCCTTACCCATTTAAAAGATGAAAAAATTGGGGCTCAGAAAAGTTAAGTTGCCAAAGATCATGTAACCAGGAAATAGTAGCACCCAAGCTCCGAACCCCTGACCACAGTTATACCGAGTATGACCTTGTTAAAGCAGAGCCAGCACAGGGGAAGTGACTCACCCAAGGTCCCGTGGTCAGTGATGGGTCTGGTATCTGAGGCCTAGGTCTCCTGACTCCAGTCTTCTGTCCAGCAGACCCGTTATTATGCTTGGTTCCCCTGTACTGTCTCCTCTTTCCAGGGCTCAATGGAAAACTGTTTCTTTGGATGTTCAATTAGAGAGTGAAGTAACAGAGACAGGAAATCCCATGGAATACAAGGAAATAGTACCACAATTGTCTTCCCTTTCCTCAACTTCCTCAGATAACTTATCCAACATAGAAAAGGTACCCAAATTCATATATTATGTAAATGTTTATACATTTCATTTCTTGTTGCTACATTTCCAAATGCTCTCTCTGACAGTTATGCTTTTTGTTTTATGTCAAAGTTTCTTTTATGGCAGAGAGGAGTCAGAGTGGGCAAGACAAATATTTGTTGAAGTCATACTATGTGTCGAATATTTCTTTAGGTTTTCTCATTTTCCTCACACAACAACTCCGTAGGAAAAGTATCAATTTTTTTTTCCCATTTTATAGACTGGAACTGTTCTAAAATCAAAGCTTCCCCCGTGGCATCCTGTGGCCTCCTGGGCTTTGAATGCTCTCTCTGTCTAATCTCCCAGTAGGCTGGCAATTACTCTACCCCAGTGTATTCTTCAAACAGTTATAATTAACCATATTATTTTTTAGTCATAAAAACCAATGAGATTTTAAAACACTTAGCAAAAAAAAATAAGAAAAAAAAATAAAATGGGAAGAAAAAATGTTCACATAAATTACAGACACTGAGTTAATATCCTGGATATATAGCTTGGGATGGTCCCAATTTATGCCTGTTGTTTACTGACAGCACACCTCTCACTCTCAAAATGGGCCAGTTCAGACCCTAAATTATATGGTCCTCTTAGATATAAAGAACTCTTTTTGACCAGTAGAAAGATGAGTAAAGGGTAACTTCGATTTTCACAAAAAGCAATGTAAATGTCCAACAAACATGAAAAGATACCTAAACACAATAACCAAAGAAATACAAATAAAAGTTCTAAGATTTCATGTTGTTGTTGTTGTTGTGCTGTGGAATCGATTTCAGCTCATAGCAACCCCATGTTACGGAGCAGACTGCCCCTGTAAAGGATTTTCTAGGCTGTAATCTTTTTTTTACTGTGCTTTAGATGGTTTACAGAGCAAATTAGTTTCTTATTAAATAATTAATAGATATAATGTTTTGTGACATTGGCTGCCAACCCCACGAAGTGTCAACACTCTCCTCAGCCTTAGGTTCCCCATTATCAGCTTCCCTGTCCCCTCTTCCCTCCTCATCCTTGCCCCTGGGTAGGTGTGCCCATTTAGTCTCTTTTTGTTTTATGGGCCTGTCTAATCTTTGACTGAAGGGTGAACCTCAGGAGTGACCTCATTACTGAGCTAAAAGGGTGTCCAGGGGCCATACTCTCGGGGTTTCTCCAGTCTCTGTCAGACCAGTAAGTAAGTCTGGTCTTTTTTTGTGTGAGTTAGAATTTTGTTCTACATTTTTCTCCAGCTCTGTCCATGACCCACTATTGTGATCCCTGTTAGAGCAGTCGGTGGTAGACTCAGTCTGGTGGAGGCTGTGGCAGTTGTGGTCCATTAGTCCTTTGGACTAATCTTTCCCTTGTGTCTTTGGTTTTCTTCATTCTCACTTGCTCCAGATGAGGTGGTACCATTGGAGTGTCTTAGATGGCCTCTCACAAGCTTTTAAGACCCCACACACTACTCACCAAAGTAGGACATAGAACAATTTCTTTATAAACTATGTTATGCCAATTGAGCTAGATATCCCCTAAAGCCGTGGTCCCCAGCCCTCGGCCCAGTAATTTGGTCCCTCAGGGAGTTTGAATGTGTCTGTGAAGCTTCTATAACTTTGCCTAGGTCAAGCTGTGCTGACTTCCCCAGTACTGTGTACAGTCTTACTCTTCACCAAAGTTACCACTTATCTATTGTCTATTTAGTGTTTTCCCTTCCCCTCCCTCGTAACCATCAAAGGATAGTTTCTTTCTGTGTGTAAACTTTTCATGAGTTTTTATAATAGTGGTCTCATATAATATTTGTTCTTTTGTGATTGACTTATTTCACTCAGCATAATGCCCTCCAGATTCATCCATGTTTTGAGATGCTTCGCAGATTCATCATTGTTCTTTATCATTGCATAGTACTCCATTGTGTGTATGTACCACAGTTTGTTTATCCATTCATCTGTTGATGGGCATCTAATTTGTTTCCATCTTTTTGCTATTGTGAACAATGCTGCAATGAACATGGGTGTGCATATGTCTATTCGTGTGACGGCTCTTATTTCTTTAGGATACGTTTGTAGGAGTGGGATTGCTTGATTGTATGGTATTTCTGTTTCTAGTTTTTTAAGGAAGTGTCTAGGCTGTAATCTTTATGGGAGCAGATCGTCAGGTGTTTCTCCTGCAAGCTGCAATGGGTTTGGTTTATGTTTTACATATATCAACATTTTTAAACTACTATATGTTACTTTTTGTAATTTTGAAATAAAAGCTGCTGGTGGATTCGAACTGTCCACCTTTTGGTTAGCAGACGAGCACTTAACCGTTGCACCACCAGGGCTCCCTTGAAGATTTCATAGAAAGTTTAAAAAAAAAGGCACAGATTAGTGTGAATAGCCTGTTGTCCCATTTTTTGCTGAAGAACAGATACATATATCTATATATGTATATAGTGCATACATATGTGTTTTGCGTATATATTTGCATTACTTACATATGCTAGTACATTATATGGGGATAAAACATTTGTAGAATATATACCACTCTATTAACAATGGTTATCTAGGGAAGGTGAATACAGTACAATTTCATTTTTGTAGTTATACATTTCTATATGGTTTGATGTCTTTAAAGAACAAATACACACAAAAAACACTCAAAAATAAATATATTTCAATTTCATAATTCAGAAGAGTAATTGAGATAAAATTTTCAAAGTCCAGGAAAATTTGTGACGATCTGATTGATACAACTGATGTTCTAGAAATATTTACTTGGAAGGGTGTTCACCATTAAGCATATAAAGCAGATTACACACTGCCTGTATAATATGACGCATTTATTGTTGATAGTACACCTATATGTATGTGTAAATACATGTACAAAGCAAATATGTCTAAAAAGATATGAGTCAAAATGCAAAATATCCACACACATGCATACACATCACACATACACACACAAAGTGATACACACTCCCTCGGAAATACACCGTTGACTTTCTCTTCATCTGAGACAGGGGTGGAACTTCCTGCCAGGGACTCTGGCAACCAGGCAGCACGGAATTCTGCCGGAAGGGCTGCCTGTGCCATTCAAGCCTGCAGCAAGCTCTGTTTGGTGGGTCAGCCCAGAGGCCCCTCCCTCTCCCCCTTGCTGCCTAGCGGCCTCCCCGAGAGAGTCACAGATATAGTTCCGGCTCTGACCAGCAGGTGGAGATTATCTCTATATTCTCCCATCGCTGAAAGAGAAAAGCACAGATTTCTAGAAAGAAACACAAGTAAGAGTTGTGATATATTAATAACAGATTATGAAACAGTATGTACACTATAATTCCAAATATATTTGAAAAATTTGTATGGATAGGAAAGATCAAAAGGATATATTTTTTATGTGTTGATGATGACTCTGAAATCTGCATCCCTTTGTTAATTAATTCACTCAAGAAATATTTATTCAGAGGAGCAGATACTTCCATCTGATCTGTGTTATGCTTCTCTACAAAATTTCCTCAGAGATGGAATAGTGGCTTAGCGGATTACTTGATTAAACTTCATTTTTAGCTCCTCCCTTTCCCTTGCCCCATCTGGTCCAGCTGGGTTTTCTAATTCACGTTTTTGGCTAAACCTTGTGGTTACATTTCTTAGAAAGTTTGCCCTTTTATATAGTTGCCCAGGACCCGCAAAACCTTACTGAAGAATCAGTGCAGTGTAACTGAATTAGACACATATTTATTGAGATCTGATTATAATCCAGTCACAGTGAATGCTTATAAAAGAAAGGGTTTCCATTTTGCCTTTTCTGCCAGGACAGAATGGTAGCCTTCTGGGATAATTCTGGTCTTGCTTCAACCCTGAAAGGGTGGCCCATTCAATTTAGAATCCCTGTTGCCCTTTATGCCCGATGTCCTCTCTGAAAAGGAAACCATTTTTCTGCTTCAAGTCAGAGTTCCCTTCCCAAGTACACAGGAAACTCTGGGGGGAGGGGGGGAGGGAGAGAAAAATAAATAGTGTTATACGTGCACTTCTTATGTTCCATGTGCTTTCCTGTCTTCTTATCTTTCCTTTGATCCCTTGAAAGACAAGACGCTACACAGGCACAAAGCCAGGACTTTGGGTGCTGAAGAGGTCACTTAAGTCATGAGAACTTGCTGGGTCCCAGTGCCAACCTAGCTCAGTAACTCTGAGATAACTTTGGGTAAATCCCTTCGCTTCTCTTTCTGGCCACACCTATCAGCTTGAATTTCACTTTCCCTGCCTCTCAACCATTCAGGATTGTGCAGGAGAAAAATGAGATGCATATTATAATCGTGTCCGTGATTGTATGGAATCAATGTATGCTGTCATCAAGACTCAGCTTGGGCTAATTACTGCCAGTGTCACAGGCCTTGGACTCAGTAGCCCTGGGTACCAGTTCCAGCTTTACGAGAAGGATGTGAAAGTGTATTAAATCCCCTAGATGAAAGACACTGTTTAGTATTTTACTACAAAATGGAACCCAGGTAATCATCATATTCAATTAGAGTTCACTCAAGTCCCCATCAAACCAAAGTTTGTCCATTGTTTTAAGAGACACCATATAGCTGCTCTCCCATCTTATCTATGGTGTCTTCCTCTTTTCAACTGGAACTCCCTTTTCTCTACTCAAGTGACAATGGAATAATTAGCTGTACTTCTGTCCTTCCTTACCAGTACCATAATTTAAAATGCAGACCATGATGGCTCTTCAAAATAGATCTCTATTCTCATGAAGCCACACATCTATGTGTTGAGGTTGTCACTGATCAAGACATTGGCAACTGGCTTCACAACCAGTTTATGACCCGCCCAAGAACACCAGGTCATAACTTTATAGTCACAGACAGCACTCAGGTTTTGTTTGATTTGTCCCTTAATTTTTTGTCAAGAATAATCCCAACTCAAAGCTAAAGATTATTTTCTACTTCCTGAACACTTCCAAATTGATATGCCCTGTAATAATCTAGCTTCATATATGGCATTCTATTATATAAAATAGGTGGTTTATAGTCTTGTTTTTTTCATGTATTTTTTTTTTATTTTTTGAAGTTCTTTTCAAAAACAGTCCCACCCCAAAAGTATTGAAGAGTGTTTTTGTACAATGTTGTATACTTAAAAAAAGAGAGGAAGCAGAGAAACATAAGACTGAGTAGTAGGCATAATGAAATAAATCATAGGATGCAAAATATTTAGACTTCTTGATAATGAAATCCAACTCACTAATTTTTACAGGTGACAAAAATGGAGCACAGAGTGGTTCATTGACTTCCCGAAGATCACATAGGTCTAATCATTCACTGAGCTAGCATTTACCTAGAGATTCACAGTGGTGAATGCACTGCAGTGCATTTTCACATATCTGGTGTGTTGCCTTCTAAATCAAAAAATCTAAATGGAGATTTATACATATTTATCAAGAGGGAGAAATCTCACCGAGGAATACCACTGACGGTGAAGTAAGAGAGAGAGAAGCTAAATTTTACCTTCTAATAATACAATAATGCTATATTGTTTACTTTTAGTTATAATAACCACATATTAATTTCATAATCAGGAAAGATAATTGTGTTCATAACTTCAACACATGGAAAATATCTAATTTTAAACTGAATCAAAAGACACTGATACTGTCAAAGTATATGTACTAACATAAATTGTGTTCACAATATAGCCTTAAATGGGGAAAAATCAGATTACAAACTACACAGTAAGATCCTATTATCTGAAGATAAACCAAGGTAGTGCAAGCGGTTTGCACTGAACTGCTAACCTAAAGGTTGAGGGTTCAAACCCACCCAGCAGTGCCACAGAAGAAAAGTCCTGGCAATCTGCTTCCATTAAGATTATAGCCAAGAAAGGCCTATGGAGCACTTCTACTCTGTAACACATGGAGTCGCATGAGTTGAAATTGACCAGGGCTTTGTTATGGTTGGAACCCCTGCTGAGAATCTGCATTTCTAACAAGTTCCCAGGCGATTAGGGAGCTGCTGCTTAGGGACCAATTCTGAGAACAACTAATAGAGCGGTGGTTCTCAAATTTTATCATAATAAGAATCATCTGGGGATCTTTTTAAAATGTAGATTCTGAGTCAATATATCCGGGGTAGAAATGCAAATTCTCAGCAGGGGTTCGAAATGGAATGAACCAGTTCGAAGCTCTGGAGTTGACTGGACCGCAACTAACAATGACGTGTAAAGTATGTTGAAATATTTAACCCCAGATATTTATACACACACACACACACACACACACACACTTTTTCTGAGATAGAGCTGGGGCGGCCTGTCCCTCCTGTTTTAAATCTGAGGCAGTTGATGAGGTCCCTAGCAATATTCTTGTTCTAGGCCACTTCCAGAAAGCTCTGACTGGTGATATGTAACAAGAACACCTCCCTCATTCCTAATCTTCTTGTGTCTGATATTCAAACTGCAACACTCAGTGTCAATGAGTATTTTTCTAAATTTATCAGAAGGAAAAAAATAAACTATTTTGTGGCAATCAAAATCAACAATATTTTTTTACGTTAGATTAAAAACTAGATATATAGTACAATCCCAATCCTTTTCAAAAGATAAGTGGGGATGGAAACACCTTGAAGAGGTAAACATTCAGTTTCATTTCATGCTTTCTCCAAAAATGTGTCTTTCATTCATTCACTCAAGCACTCATTCATTCACTTTTCCATTCATTGTAGTGTTTGAATGTCTCCTGTGTGCCATCCACTGCCAGCCTGAACCCATCTTTGTACCTCAACCTCCTCTTTCCTGAGCTCCAGAACTGTACGGTCAATGCTCCACTAAACATATCCAGTGTTTGTGTTCGCCTGTATACACACAACCAGGCTCAGACATTATAGGTCACCAGCATAAATCAGAGTCCCAAAACCCTGGAAGACCACCTTCAAAGGAAAGAGAAGCGGGTAGAGTAGAGACACCATGATGCTTTAGGCGTTTCAGATATTTAAAAAAAAAAAATTTTTTTTTTTACATACTAATGACTTGTTCCCTTCTCCTGGATGGAGCTCACTGTCAAAATGGTATAGAAAGAGTTAAGGATGAGGCAACTCCAGGGAGGTCTCATTCTTGTTTATTTCATGGGCATGAACTACAGAGTACAATACTACAGTTGTCCTGTTAAGTTTTAAACAGTTTTCCCGACATGCCCAACAGCTGGGTATTGCATTTCTGCACAGAATTCTCTGAGGGATGAATCGGGTCATAGAGTATTTCCTGCCTGTTATAGCTGGCTAGGATCTTGGATTAGCTCTGCCCTCTCCTCTTCCCCTGGCTAATGCCTCCTTATTCCTCAGGTCTCAGCTTAAACATCAGTTCCTGTGGGAAGTCTCCCCAGACAAACCTAAGACCAGTCAGGCACTTTTATGCTATCTACTCTGCTCCCATAGCACCCTGACTTCCCCATCATAGAACCTACAATACTCATCTTTATTGCAGGTTTTACTGTCTTCCCCTTTAGACTGCAAGTTCCAGGAGGGTAGGGACCATGCTGTGTTTTGTTTGGCGTTATAGTGTGCTACACCTCTATGGTTCCCTGTCTGTGTTTTTCTTTCAGTTCTGAAGTGAAGTAGATCCTTAGTGATGATTTTTTCGATACCAATGAGTGGCCTCACCCTCTACAATTTCATTATAATTTAATTTGATTCAGGTCATGCCCAAAGAGTTTCCACATGGTATTAAAACCACAGGGGCTTGTATACTTCTATTAATAAGAACTTTACAATTTTGCCTGATAGGCATTTGTTCTTATTTAATTCTATTTTATTTCATAAGTAATGCCTATGCATGAAAGAAATAAAAAAATACAGAAGATCAAAAAACATAAATCTTTCATAATCCTGTCACACAATGAATACGTTCTTCCTATAATAAACAATGGTAAGATGAATGCCATTTCATCATTTTCTATTGCGAAAGGATCTATTTCACATTTTCATTTAGAATAGATCTAGCTCATTTATGAATTTGCCCTCTTTGTGCCCTATTAAACTCTCGTGGGTACTTTTTAGGCTTTTGAGAATAGACCTTGATGACAAGTGTAATGTGTGTACACATGAGTGCTTGTGTGTTAGTGTGTTTGTGTGTACTTAGAACACTTAGCTATATTTCCTGATGCACTTTCATTGGTAGATATCCTTTGTCTTCTCTTTATCCTTCAATAAATTTACGTTTGTGGTAATGACCCAAACTAGGTATTTAGACTGATGAATTTTATTGTTGTCATACTCTTGTGCACATCCTTAACTATTTCCTTAGGGTACATTTCAAGACATGGAATTGCTGCCTCAAATGGTATACACATACTTAATTTAATTTCCCACCTGTCACCCAGAATGGTTGTACCAATTTAAAGTTCATAAACTGGAATTGGGTGGAAAAAAAAAAAAAGCCTCAGGGAAGTGAGGAGCATAGCTGTACTGATGTCCTCTTAGAAAGTATAGGACTTAGGTTCTGCTGAGGAGGAGTTTTAAGGCCACGACAACAGCAAATACACCCCCGAGTGGTCAGCAGTAAATGGAAATATGAAACACAAGCACATGGTGAAGCAGAGTGGGGGTAATCAATAACAAGAGCAAAGGACTTGGAGCAAGTAGCCCTGGATTACAGTTACAGTTTGATGAAGAGTATATAAAACTACTTTTAAATCTTTGTATTATTATTGAGACAAATTGTACCTGCGGCCAGCACCACATTTAGCCAGAGGTGATCCAAGCTGTCGTTGAACCAATGTGTGGATCTTTTCCTAAGAGACATGGGCTGCTCTCCTAGCCCATCTTCTCAAAGGAAGACTATTCTATCCACTGATCACAAGGGTCTTTTGAAAGGAGCCATATCCATCTCTGTCTTAAATGATCCCTGCTCTCATCATCACCAGAACACTCATAAATAAGGATTCTTGATCAACAGAAAGATGCTTGTTGGACTTTGCAAGATGCTGCAGCTGACTGTTCTGTATGCTTAGCACCTCTCTTGAAACCTCAAAGTTGCTACTCTCATGCTTTGGAATCCAAGAGAAAGAAGGGTTCAAATAAATGACCTGGGCAGACATTGCTGATTTTGGTGCTGGACTTTTCAGAGGATTTCCCAAGAGAAGCCTCTGAATATAAAAGGCTTCTACAAGGGTTGAGGTGACTGATGCAGAAAGCAATTAAGCAATTCCTGACACTCTGCCTTAGACCCCGGAAATGGAGAGCAATTTATTTCCTACTTAAATGTAGGCTCTTCTTTCTCATTTTCAGCAAATATAATTTGGCACGGCAGAGTCCTTCTGAAAACAGTATGACTCAGCCAGATGCTGCAGAAAGGGGCCCGAAAAAGCAGGTTTGCTCTATTGAATTACATGAGAATTTTCAAGGAGTGGGCACAGGCATTACATAATGCTATTTAGATTGAGAGGGTGAGTCTTCCACATTTTACTTCAGACCCTCCTGGAGTGCTTGAAATTTTTTACAACTACTGTGTTTCACCATGGAGCCCTGGTGGCATAGTGGTTAAGAGCTCGGCTGCTAACCAAAAGACTGGCAGTTTGAATCCACCAGCCGCTCCTTGGAAACCCTATGGGGCAGTTCTACTCTGTCCTATAGGGTTGTTATAAGTTGGACTCGACTCAACGGCAACGGGTTTGGTTTATGTTTTACATATATCAACATTTTTAAACTACTATATGTTACTTTTTGTAATTTTGAAATAAAAATAAAAGTTAAAAAATGATCAAGATACAAAATAAGAAGAAGGCACTACCATGATGAACTGGGTTTTGTACCAGTCCTCCCTCATCTTTTTTATTTTTTCCAATACAAAAATTTATACATGCATTGTTATGTGACTCTAATTGCTCTCCCATTACTGTGACAGCACACTCCTCCTTTTCACCTCTGATTCCCCATGTGTAGGAACAGGCATTTGGCTGCAGCAGGGGGACATACTCTGAACAAGGCAGGGGGCTAACGGCTGCCCCCGAGTGTCCAGGAGGAAGGCATGTCCCTTTTCCCTAGAGCGCGTAGGTGGGTGGGTTTTGCAGCCTGACTATGAGCACCTAATGCTGTTGGCTGTAAGGACTAGGGGGCACCTCTTATTCATGGGCCCCTCTTGCAGGTGGCTAGGTGGTGTGGGTGGAGCCACCAGTCCTCAGGCCCCTGATGTGGGTAGGTGAAGACCCTGCTTAATGGGCAGAGCAGTGTCAAATGTCAAGAACCTGCCACTTCACAGCTGAAACAGTTGAAGTTAGAGTTCTGGTATATATCCTGTTGCACTGTGATAATCAGGGCCTAGGCTATTGAGATAGGCCCACACAAGTCTATGCAGGAGGAAAGGCACTCAAAGTCCGTGGATCCCTTATGCCTGTACCTAGGCAAAGAGCTGTGCCTACCCTGTGTTCCTGGCTTAGGGGAGCTGGCAGTTTATTTTATCCCGTTTGTTAATTTGTTCAGTCTCCAAGGCCAGGAGAATGGCTCAGGGTGTGTGATGGATCCTACTTCCAGCCCAGGGGACTCTGCAATTGCTCAAGCCGGTCTGGGACCCAGTGCAGAGCAGGGAGTGGGGAGGTAAATGGGAGAGAGGTTTTTCCCTAAGGGGGGTGTTTTTGATCTGCGCAGTAAGCCATACACAAGTACTTATCTTTCGCCGATGAGGACTGCTTCTCACTGGTTCTGGGTGGCCATGTAGACTCTCTGGCTCTGGGTCTCTCCCAGTGTGGAAAACGTGCCTCCTGAGCACAGCTGCTTACCTGCCTCACTGCTCACCCCCAAGCTGATCCCAGCTGAAGGGCTCAGGCTCTCACTGGGTCAGGTCTGGCAACTCCTGGCTGCTTTCAAACCATCTCTCCCTCCCCCTCTCACTCAGTCTGGTTCCTCAACTCTGCCTTTGATGTTCAGGGCTCCCAGATTGCCATATATAATCGAGTCACTTGTTTTTTCATCTCTTTGTTGTAAGAGCATCCACCGGAAGCGTCAGACTACTCCGCCGTCTTGGCCCCGCCTCCTCCCTCATCTTTTTTAAACTAAGCATTCAGTGTTCTATTCCGACTCATAGCGACCTTATACAATAGAGTAGAACTGCCCCATAGGGTTTCCAAGGCTGTAAATCTTTACAGAAGAAGACTGCCACATCTTTCTCCCACGGAGCCCTGGTGGTATTGAACCACCGACATTTTGGTTAGCAGTTGAGCACTTTAACCACTGTGCCACCAGGGCTCCTTTATGGTGTAAGAAACAAAGAAAACCAAAAATGTATGTTTTTAATGAAAGAATTTACTAACTGACCCAACACCACTTCCTGAATAATTCATGTTACCCACTGATTAGAAATGACAAGTTAATCACATTTCAAAACCTCCTTGGGAATAGATTTTATTCTTCTCCACTAATCTGTATTTTAGATTTTCTACCAGTCTTGTCCTATTTTAATATTGCTGCTTCATAAAACATTTTAACATCTGAAAATGTAACATCCTCCATTATTTGCCCTCTGGAAAGTCAAGAATAACAACAACAATAAATATAGCTAACATTTATTGAGCATTTTCTATGTATCTGACACTTTACTTGTATTATCACACTTGATCCTTTTTCCATATACTATTTTATCTTCATTTGAAGATACGTAGATAATATTTTTATTTTCATTTGAAAGATGGGAAACATGAAGTGCAGAAAACTCAGCTGGTTTGATGTAGAACCTAGTCTCAATTCCAGGTTTTATCATACCAAGTCTATACTCATAACCACTGTCATATTAGAATGAACTGTATGAAATTATCAATGTTGGAGTATTTTTGCCCACAAAAGTGACAATTTCTTATTGTTCAATCTAATATACAGTATTTTGTGTTTTAGAAATGTGGCCGTCTTAAACGAAGACACCCACCCATGGTCCAGTAATTGGTGATGGGTCTGTATCTGGATCCCAGGTCTTCTATCTCCAGGTTCTAACCAGCAGACCCATTGTTGTTGTTGTTGTTAGGTATCGTCGAGTCAGCTGTGACTCACAGCGATCCTATGTACAACAGAATGAAACACTGCCCAGTCCTGCACCATCCTCACAATCATTGTTATGCTTGAGCCCGTTGTTGCAGCCACTGTGTAAATCCATCTCACTGAGGACTTTTTCTCTTTTGCTGACCCTCTACCAAGCATGATGTCCTTCTCCAGGGACTGGTTCCTCTTGATAACATGTCCAAAGTACGTCAGATGTAGTCTCACCATCCTTGCTTCTGAGGAGCATTCTGGTTGTACTTCTTCCAAGACAGACCTGTTCTCTCTTTTGGCGGTCCATGGTATATACAATATTCTTCGCCAACACCAAAATTCAAGGGGTCAATTCTTTGGTCTTCCTTATTCATTGTCCAGCTTTTGCACGCATATGAGGCGATTAAAAATATCATGGCTTGGTAGAAACTCTTACGCACTGCTAGTGGGAATGCAAAATGTTACAGCCATTTTGGGAAATGATATGGCACTTCCTTAGAAAACTAGAAATAGAAATACCATACAATCCAGCAATCCCACTCCTAAGAATATATCCTAGAGAAATAAGAGCCGTCACACGAATAGACATATGCACACCATGTTCATTGCAGCATTGTTCACAACAGCAAAAAGATAGAAACAACCTAGATGCCTACCAACAGATGAGTGGATAAACAAACTATGGTACATGCACACAATGGAGTATTATGCCATGGTAAAGAACAATCATGAATGTGCAAACATCTTACAACATGGCTGAAACTGGAGGATATTACGCTGAGTGAAAAATGTCAATCACAAAAGGACAAATATTGCATGAGACCACTACTGTAAAAACTCATGAAAAGGTTTACACATAGAAAGAAACAATCTTTGATGGTTATGAGGGATGGGAGGGGTGGGGGGGGGGAATACTAAATAGACAATAGGTAAGTGGTAACCTTGGTGAAGGGTAAGACAGTACACAATACTGGGGAAGCCAGCACAACTTGTCCAAAGCAAGGTCATGGAAGCTCCAAAGACACATCCAAACTCCCTGAGGGACCCAATTGCTGGGTTGAGGGCTGTGAGGACCATGGTCTCGGGGAACATCTAGCTCAATTAGCATAACATGGTTTCTAAAGAAAATGTTCTGCATTCTACCTTGGTAAGTAGCATCTGGAGTCTTAAAAGCCTGTGAGCAGCCATCTAAGATACTCCACTGGTCTCACCCCTTCAGAAGCAAGGAAGAGTGAAGAAAATAAGATACAAGGGAAAGATTAGTCCAAAGGACTAATGGACCACAACTACCATGGCCTCCACCAGACTGAATCCAGTACAACTAGATGGTGCCTGACTACCACCACCGACTGCTCTGACGGGGATCACAGTAGAGGGTCCCGGACAGAGCTGGAGAAAAATGTAGAACAAAATTCAAACTCACAAAGTCCGACAGAGACTGGAGAAAGCCTGATAGTATGGCCCCGGACACCCTTTTAGCTCAGTATTGAAGTCACTCCTGAGATTCACCCTTCAGCCAAAGAGTAGACAGGCCCATAAAACAAAACAAGACTGATGGGGCACAACAACCCATGGACAAGGACTAGAAGGCAGAAGGAGACAGGAAAGCTGGTAATAGGGAACCCAAGGTCGAGAAGGGAGAGTGTAGACATGTCATGGGGTTGTTAACCAATGTCATAAAACAATATGTGTACTAACTGTTTAGTGAGAAACTATTTGTTCTGTAAACCTTCCTCTAAAGTACAATTTTAAAAAATCTAAAAAAAGAAGAAGAAAAAAAATATATATATCATGACTTGGGTCAGGAGCATCTTAGTCCTCAAAGTGATATCTTTGCTTTTTAACACTTTAAAGAGGTCTTTTGCAGCAGATTTGCCGAATGCAATACATCACTTGATTTCCTGATTGCTGCTTCCATGAGCATTGATTGTGCATCTAAGTGAAATGAAATCCTTGACAACCTCAATATTTTCGCCGTTTATCATGATGTTACTTATTGGTCCAGTTGTAACAATTTTTGTTTTCTTTATGTTGAGGTACAGTCCATACTGAAGGCTGTAGTCTTTGATGTTCATTAGTAAGTGCTTCAAGTCCTCTTCACTTTCAGCATGCAAGGTTGTGTTATCTGCATATCACAGGTTGTTAATGAGTTTTCCTCCATTCCTGATGCCGCATTCTTCTTCATATAGTCCAGCTTCTCAGATTGTTTGCTCAGCATAAAGATTGAATAAGTATGGTGAAAGGATACAACCCTGACGCACACCTTTCTTGATTTTAAACCACGCCATAGGCTCTTGTCTATTTAAATGACTATCTCTTGATCTATGTACACTTTCCTTATGAGCACAATTAAGTGTTCTGGAATTCCCATTTTTCACAATGTTATCCATACTTTGTTATGATCCACATAGTCGAATGCCTTTGCATAGTCAATAAAACACAGGTAAACATCTCTCTGGTATTCTCTGCTTTCAGCCAAGATGCATCTGACATCAGCAATGATATCCTTCATTTCACATCCTCTTCTGAATTCGGCTTGAATTTCCAACAGTTCCCTGTCCATCTACTGCTGCAACCGCTTTTGAATGATCTTCAGCACACTTTTACAGACCCATTACTGTCACTTATTTCTTAGACACATTAGGAAAGTACTTCTCACTTCTCTGATGATCCACTAGAAGGTAAAGTACAGAGATAGGAAAGTACATGAAAATGAAGGAAATGGCATAATGAATTTTTACCTTTTCCCATATTCATAAGGTAATTCATCCTACAACACAGAGATGACACTGAATATCACAGATTTTTCCAAATGTATTTACATTTCACTTATTACTGTTGCATTTTCAAATACTCTCCATAAAAAATTTTCTATTTAATTTATATTTAAATCATATTTTTAATAGAAGGGATAAGGCAGTGTGTGGTCAAGAATAATACTTGCTCATAGCCTACTTTGTGCTAGACCATACTAAACAAGTTGTCATTTTCACTCCACAATAGTTCTGAGTGTACAGTCTATTATATTTGTTAACATGTTGCACATCTCCATTTTCTACCAATTCTTCAATGAAGAAATATAATTTTCACAAGATAACATATACTTTGTTTTATTTATTAAAAGCAATTCATGAAACATCATGTACAGAACAATCTCAATTCTGTTTTCAATCAAGTGAATATAAAAAGGAAAGATATTCACTCAGTTTTATTCGCTGATGACAAACAAATATACCTTTCTTTCTCTCTCTTTCTTGTATTCATTCAACAAATATTTACTGTATGAGACACTACCAGACCAAATCATATGTCCATTACAGGCCTTTCTTTAGAGCTCCAGACTCTATTATCCAGCTACACAAACCAAAACCAAACCACTGCCGTGGAGTTGATTCCAACTCATAGCAACCGTACAGGACAGAGTAGAACTGCCCTACAGGGTTTCCAAGGCTGTAATCTTTACAGAGTCAGACTGCCACATCTTCCTCCTGCAGAGAGGAAGTGGTAAGCAGCCGAACACTTAGCCACTGCGCCACCAGGAATCCTTTATCCAACTACAGCATGATATATATTTACAAGTGTGAGCAGGCATGGATACTATATCAAGTCAGTTCAAATCATACAGTCCTTGAGCTCTGAAAGCCTACCATCTAAATTGAAAGTAGTGAGGTAGGGGCAGGGCAAGAGCATAGGGTTTGGAAAAGGCAAACATGGGTTAAAACTCTTGTTCTGCCACTTATTATGGTGTGTAAACTAAGAAAGTTGACCTAGTGTCTCTAAGACTTAATTTCCTGCTCTATACAAGGTGATTGTTATCTGGATTTGAAAGGAAAATCTATGGAACGTAGTGTGACCAACCATTCTGTCTGTAAGTTCAACACATGTCTATTTTCCCATTCCATCTCTTCCTTTCCTTAACAGAAATGACTCTGCCATGAACTCATAACGTAACTATATTGTAGAGAACATTCAGGAATGTAACAGCAAAAAGGAGGATATACATACATGTACATTGTGAGTGTGATCCAATGCAATTTCTGTGTGATAAAACAAGTTGGACAATGGCATTCAATCATTATGCTTTTCCTAATCCCAGTTGGACCTTCTGGATTAACATCATGCATATGTATGAGTTGGGAAGTTCTAGTGTTCTTTGAGCCTCAGAATGTTAAGATATAACAGAAATAGTGTATGATAATTAGTCTGCAGGGAGGAATACAAGAGCAAGGAATGCAAAATTTGTCTGGGTCTTAGTGCCTAAGCAATTCCTGATGACAGGACAAAGCACTCCCATACATTCAGAAATGTTGTGGAGATCAATGAGACCCCCATTTCTGAAAGGATTCTGAGGTCTCAGAAGGGAAGGAAGATGCTCTCATATGCAAGAAATCAATTTAGGAAGAATTATCTGTAAGAAAAATAGGTCTCTAGAGAGTAGTCACTCAATAAATTCCTTCTATTAATTTTATCTTTTAAACGTCTGATGTGTGTGGCAGGGTGTCTGATAGAATTCAGAGACCACCCAAAAAATACATGATGCTTGCCCACTAGGGAACAAGCTAAGAGAACTTACACTATGATAACTTCTTTACATAGTCAACTCGTTTAATGCTGTCCTCAAACCTCTGAGATGGAAATTGTTCTGAAAGAGACAGCAGTGTTCTATAAATCCACATACACCCATACACTTACACACGTGTGTGTGTGTGTTTCTATATCTGCTCCTGTCTACAATAATTTTCTGCATGTCTTTCTGTTGTTTTATTGCTGCCTCTTGTTGGGGATTCTCTTTTGATATCTAAATTTAGGCCCTTATCAAAGGATTTAAACTAGACTTTTAGGTGAATGTATAAAATCATACTCATGCTTGGTTCTCTGGCAGTTCTGGCTACGCTGATGTTGATATCAAGACTTTTGCTAACTGGGGAGTGGATCTATTGAACATTAATGGATGTTATTGTGACTCTCTGGAACAACTGTACATTCCATTCTAGAGATATAATCATGATAGCAAGGTGTCCAAACAACCAAAATTCAGAATCCGTACTCTCCATTAAAATGATATGGTGTACTTTTCTTATTCTAAGACTTCATTCTTGTTACAAATTGAATCATAGCAGTAGCTGATGTAAGCTTTTCGATTGGATTGGTAGTAAGGGTATGTTGTGGATTATGAAGCACCTCTTGGATGTTATAAAAATGGTCCCCTCATAAATGAAAAAACTTTGTCAAGGATATGAAATAATCAGAAAGAGACCATTTTATTCTTTGTTTTCTGTTTCAAAACCACTGTACCAGTCTTTGTTTTTTATTTATTTTTTTAATTGTACTTTATGTGAAGGTTTACAGAACAAATATTTTCTCACTAAATAGTCAGTACACATATTGTTTTATGACATTGGTTAACAACCCCACAAAATGTCAACACACTCCCTTCTCGGCCTTGGAGGACCTTTTTTTTTTTTTGGTGGAAATATACATAGCCAAAGATACACCGTTTCAAAAATTTCTACATGTGCAATTCAGTTACGTCAATTACGGTCTTCCAGTTGTGCTGCTATTCTCACTTTAGATGAAGGTTTACAGAACAAAATAGTTTCTCATTAAACAGTTAATAGACATACTGCCCTATGACAATGGTTAACAACCCCACTACATGTCAACACTGTCCTTACTCAACCTTCGGTTCCTTGTCACCAGCTTTCCTGTCCGCTTCTGCATTCTAGTCCTTGTGCCTGGACTGCTGTGCCTCATTAGTCCCATTTTGTTTTATGAGGCTGTCCAATCCCTGGCTGAATGGTGAACCTCGGAAGTGACTTCACCACTGAGCTAAAAGGGTGTCCAGGGGCCATACCCTGGGGGTTTCTCCAGTCTCCAACACATCAGTAAATCTGGTCATTTTTTGTGTGTTAGAATTTTGTTCTACATCCTTCTCCAGCTCTGTCCAGAACCCTCTGTTGTGATCCCTGTCAGAGCAGTCAGTGGTGGTAGCCCGGCACCACCTAGCTGTACTGGACTCAGTCTGGTGGAGGCCTTGGTAGCTGTGGTCCATTAGTCCTTCGGACTAATCTTTTCCTTGTATCCTGTTCTCTTCCTTCTTCTTGTTCCCGAAAGTGAGACCAGTGGAGTGTCTTAAATGGCTGCTCACAGGCTTTTAAGACCCCAGACGCTACTCACCAAGGTAGAATGCAGAACAATGTCTTTATAAACTGCGTTATGTCAAGTAAGCTAGATGTTTCCTGAGACCATGGCCCTCACAGCCCTCTGCCCAGCAATTAGGTCCCTCAGGGAGTTTGGATGTGTCTATGGAGTTTCCATGACCTTTCCTTGTACAAGTTGTGCTGACTTCCCCAGTATTGTGTACTGTCTTACCCTTCACCAAAGTTACCACTTGATCTATTGTCTATTTAGTATTTCCCCCCTACCCTTACCATCCCTCATAACCAACAAAGTTTGTTACTTTTTGCGTGTAAACTTTTTCATGAGTTTTTACAGTAGAGGTCTCATACAATATTTGTCCTTTTGTGATTGACTTATTTCACTCAGCATAATGTC
>NW_004443987.1:71161-75266 GCF_000243295.1 Trichechus manatus latirostris
AAAAAAAGAACAAAAAAAAAAACACAAAACAAGAAATGCCCTCAGGATTCCTCTGTGTGTCTGTGCAAACTGAGGGGGTAGATCCCAAGCCGTGCAGTACTGCCTGGCTAGAACGGGCTCCCAACTGAAGAAAAGAAAAGGAAAACAAACAAACAATTCAAAACAAACCAAAAAAGCCCTGGGATCCCACCAGTGTGGCAGCACTGACCGGGAAGCAGTTTCACATTCAAGTGGAGTTTCACAGCCTTTCAGGAAGAAGCAAAGATGGCGCTTGGAGCTAGGTATTTGAGAGAAAGGAGGGGGAGGTGGTGAGAAGTGAGGAAGAAATCAAAAGAAGCAGAAAAAATCAACACCAGCAGCCAACAAATGGCAGTCAGGGAGTCAGTCAGTTTGGGCATGTGGAACCCAAGCAGCCGGTGCTTCCCAGCCAAGAGACTGTGGCCGCAGGAAGTAGAAGAGGCTGAGTGGGGGTGAAGAAAGGTGGGGGGTGGGAAAGCATATATCGCCAATTAAGGTTGTTCTGTCTCCTGCTGGAAGCTCCGTGAAGGTGCTTTCTCATACCCCCTGTTTGCTGGTCTTTGGTAGAAGCCCAAGATGGTGGATCTGTGCTGCGTTAGCTGATATGGGACCTCTACATGTATCTCTCCTTGCTCTCCATTCTCTGTCACTTTCTTATTCCATTTGGTGCTTGGCTGAGTTCTTTATTTCTTCATTTGATGATTAGGGTTTCAGGATTGCTGTTTTCTCTGTTTGGCTTAGTTTTTCGGATCTTTGCTGTGGAGGGACAGCGTGGTGTTTCTGCCTAGAGTGCCATGTTGCCCAGAAGTCCACCACTGTACCTTTCTTACCACCTCTCAGGAATTTAAAAAAAAAAGTAGATGCATCATATGCAAGCATTAGGCTCCAAATTCACTACCTATGTAATAGATTTTGCAGGCAACTCCCCCTCCTTTTTTTAAGAATTTTGAAATATAACCTGAAGCTGTTGTCTCCCTTTCTGAGAGGCACCAGTGTAGGAGAAGCTCCTTCATGAAATGAGCCAGATATCCATAGTCCATCAGAGCCTTGCTGATGGATTTTCAGATCTTGAGAGCCTTCACAAACATACAGTCTTTCCCAAATTCTACCAATCCAACCATAGCACTGTTTGGTTATCTACTTCTGTATAACAAGCAACTCAAAACATCAACAGTATATTAATATTATTTCTCATGATTCAGTGGGTTGACTGGGTGATTCTTTTGCTTCAGGTGGTGTCAGCTGGGGCACTGGGATGGTCAAAATTTCAAAAATGGCTTCATTCACATGTCTGAAGTTTGATGTAACCTATTGACAGAGAGCTCAGCTGGGACTGGCAGCAGGAAAACTCAATTCTCAATTCTCCACATGAGCCCATCCATATGACTGTTTGGGCTCCTCACAGCATGGTGACTAGGTTCCAAGATGGAGCATTACAAGGGGCAAAAGTAAAAGCTGAAGACCTATTGAGGCAGAGCCTTGGAAATGTCACATAACTTCTGCTGCATTTTACTGACACACAAGAAAATAATAATAAGATCCAACCCAGATTCAAGGAAAGGGGAAATAGACTCTCTTCTTGATGGGATAGAGGTAAGGTCACATTCTTTTTTTTTTTTTTTTAGGTGAGTTAATTCTACCTCTTCTTATGACAAATAATTTGTCCATAAAATACATTTACTTACTATGAATGTTTTAGGGAAGCGCTATAAATTATATAGTTGTCACAAAAATGGGGAATTTTCAGAGACAATAGACAACTATAACTATCTGGATACATTCACTTGCCCCATCATACTTTCAGAAAGCAAGGGATGTCCAGGTGACAATGATACAGATGGAAGAGGAGGTCTGGACACTCCCAGTCAACTCTTTGAGTTCCATTTGGATGTTGAACATGGATATCTGGGCATGTGGCCTCAGCTGGCAGTAGCGTCCTGCATCCTTTCTTCCAGGAGCCAGGTGGAGAGCAGCAGCTGCTCAGCAGACAGCCCATTTGGTGACAACAGGATCTTCTTTATGGTGGCATCTTGTACTGGAGGCCTTCCCTCCTGTGATCCAGGTCTTCTTGCAGCACTTTAAAAGCCATAGCAAGCCTTAGTCCACCATATCTTATGATTCCACCTTGTCTTAGTCATCTAGTGCTGCTATAACACAAATATCACAAGTGGATGGCTTTAACAAAGAGAAGTTTATTCTCTCACAGTCCAGTAGGCTACAAGTCCAAATTCAGGGCACCAGCCCAAGAAGAAGCCTTTCTCTTTCCTGTCGGCTCTGGAGGAAGGTCATTGTGATGCATCAGTCTTCCCTTTGTCTGGGAGCATCTCAGCGCAGGAACCTCAGTTCCAAAGGACACGCTCGCCTTCTGGCACTGCCTTCTTGGTGGTATGAAGTCCCCATGTTTCTCTGCTTGCTTCTGTCTTTTATATCTCAAAAGAGATTGGCTTAAGACACTATCTAATCTTGTAGATATCATCAATATAACCACCACTAATCCATCTCATTCCATCATAGTGATAGATATACAGCACATAGGGAAATCACATCAGATGACAAAATGGTAGACAATCATACAATACTGGGAATCATGACCTAGCCAAGTTGACAGTTATTTCTGGGGGGCATAATTCAATCCATGACAAACCGGGACCTGCAGTTTGCCACTGTCTAGGTTTCAATCCTCATCGTCGGCAAAGTATTCTTCGCTGTCTAACTCGATAGGATTGCCTTGCATGGTGTCATTTGTAGGAGCTATTTTGCAATGCATCCTGTTCTCTTTCCAGTGGGCCACTTGATCCTCCTCACCCCTTGCTGGGGGCAGGCCACAGGTGTTCTTGGTACAACTTTTCTCTTTCTTCTTTTAAGCCTAGAATCTTTCACAACACTGAAGAAGGATGCATCTGTGAGAGGAAACGTAGATGGTTCCCTGGGGCAGAGATCCCCAACACCTGAGACATGTAGATCATGCGCTGGACCCTTGAAACAAGAGCTCCCCTCACTACCTCTCTCAAATTCTCCTGCCCTAAGCTTGCTGCAGGGAGAGGGGTGATGACCTGCAGGTAGTACCAGAGCCAACAAAAGGAACCAAATCCTGACCCAGACTCTGCATTTCAATCCCAGACCCAAAATATGATACTGCTTCCACTAAATGAAGTCTCTCTGAAGGATCATGGGAAGCTGAAACTGTTGTCCATCTTCCTCCAGCATCTTTACACTGTCAGCTGCCTAGCATGAGCCTTCCAAGTGATCAGGCAACCAGCCCAAGTGAAAGTGGTCTACTTGGCCTCAACCTGGCTCGGAACCCAGGACATTCAAACTAACTTCCACATGATAGCTCTGCACGGAATTAGCTATGCCTCCAATTGACTAACCCTGGCTGAGGAGTTAGTGCTAATTAACTAAGTGACCAGCTATGCCAGTGTTGCAGTGTGTGGTCATTAAGGTTGTTTGTCAACTTGGCTGGGCCATGATTCTCAGTAGTTTGGCAGTTATGATGTAGTGTGGCAGTCATATAATGTTGTGATCACTTCCCTGATGAGATTTGATATAATGTGATCACCTCCGTGATGGGATCTTCTGTGAGTAGCCAATCAGTTGAAGGGGAGTTTCCTTGGGTATGTAGCCTACAGTCAATATAGCTGGACTTTCTGGCATGGCTCATGGGCTTTTGTTCACTCTGGATTCTGCAGCTGGCTCCTGTTTTTCCAACTTCCTGTTCTTGGGACTTGAGCTAGCAGCTTACCTGCCATCTTGCCTGCCGATTTTGGGGTTCATGGATCTTCACAGCCTGTGAGCCAGAGCCCTGCTGTCTGACATGCTGGTCTTGGGTTTGCAAGCCCCTGTGGCTATGTGAATCAGGAGAAGCCTCCAGCCTGACTCACGGACTTGGGACAATCCAGCCTCCACAGTTGTGTGAGCCATCTCTTTAATATTACTCTCTATATAAATTTATATGATTTACTGGTTTTGCTTTTCTAGAGAACCCAGCCTAAGACATTTGGTACTGGGAGTGTTTCTAGAGAAAGAAAATTGTAAGGATGAGTTTCTAAATTGGTTTTCAAGTCTGGTTAGTCTCTTTTTTTTTTTT
>NW_004443987.1:75366-85619 GCF_000243295.1 Trichechus manatus latirostris
TACATTTCAAGTTAGTCTCCCATACAAAATTTTACACATACATTGTTATGTGACCCTAATTGCTCACCCCATTCTGAGATAGCATACTCTTCCTTTCAGCCCCTGATTCCCCATGACCATTCAACCAGCTCCTAACCCTCTCTGCCCTCCCATCTCACCTCTGGACAGAAGCTGCCCCTTTGGTCTCCTGTAACTACTTGACTAACAGGCACAATCTTCACGAGTATCACTTTACGACCCACAGTCCAGTCCAATCCCTGTCTGAAGAGTTGGCCCCAGAAATTGTTTCAGTTCTGGGCTGTTAGAGAATCCAGGGGCCATGCTTTACGTGGTACCTCCAGTCTCAGTCAGACCATTAAGTCTGGCCTTCTTACTAGAAGTTGAGTTCTGCACCCCCAAGGTCGCATTCTAAAAGAACACTTGGAGTGGGAGATATTGGTTCAGCCATCTTTGGAAGCACAATCTACCACAGGCACCAATCTGAAGCACCGTCTTTTCCAGATCCCAACAATTTCCATTGCCACATCATCCACTTCAAGCTTCTGCCACGAAGATCCCACCTCTTCTCACCCTTATCCAGAGGAAACCCTCTCCTAGACAACCGTCTTCTTTTGAGGAGTCCTCAGGCCTCAGTCAGCCATACTTGTGAATTAGGTGCTGCTTGACACAATGACAATGTTCAGATTCAATTGCCTCTCACTCTGATTTGATACTGTGTATCAGAGAAATTCGTGGTTCAGTGGTAGAATTCTCGCCTCCTATGTGGAGATCCGAGTTTGATTCCTAACCAATGCACCTCATGTGCAGTCACCACTTGTCTGTCAGTGGAGGCTTGTGTGTTGCTATCATGCTGAACAGGTTTCAGTGGAGCTTCTTGACTAAGGCAGACTAAGAAGAAAGGCCTGGTGATCTACTTCCAAAAATCAGCCAACGAAAAATTGACAAATCCCAAAGGTTTGATCCTCAACTGATCAAGGGGATGACGCAGGACTGGGCAGCATTTTGTTCCATTGTGCTTGGGGTCCTCATGAGTTGGGTGGTTGACTCAACAGCAACTAATAACAATAACATCAGAGGAACAGGTTAAAGATATGAACACTTTATTTGTGTGTATATATACATAGGTGTTAGCATAATAAATTCAAAGAAATTATCAAAGGATTTTTAAATCGAAGGATATTTTTGGAGAAAGGAGGAAATATAGAGAGATTCACCTTCCAGGTTATGCTTGTCAGCATTATTTAAGTTTTTCACAACAACCATGTGTTTCTGTCACATGTCTTAGAGAGGTCTGAAAATGTCTGGGGGCGGGGAGTGGAGAATATTTTCTTTACTTAATAGACTTCCAGACAGCTCTCTCTACCTAGTTAGAGTAGTGATCCTTCTCTCACTCCTTCTTTCCATCTTTTTTCTGAGTATTTAAGTTTCATTTCTGACTCTGATTAAGAGCTGGTACTCTGCTGTATTTTATAAAATTTTTCCAAACAATAAATATCATTTTTACAAATAGAAAAAAATGGTAGGCATGAATTCTCAAGCCACACAGTCAAGCAACTACAAGCTGTTTGTACTTTTTTATATCATAACTAAACCGAATTTCCATTTTGAGCCCCCAGTCAACTGAGAGTAGAAAGTATGCCTCCACTTCAGGGTAAATTCAGTTCCTTCTTGGTTTAATTAGTCAATTTATGATAAATTAAGTCAATGTATAAGTTCCATACCCACCCACCCACCCCAGCTTCTCCTCACTTGACATCTAATTTCCCAGGCTTATGTAGTGTCTTTTTTGTTTTTAATAATACTTTATTGTGTTTTTGGTGAAAGTCTACACAGCAAATTAGGTTCGCATTTGGCAATTTCTGCACAAATTGTTCAGTGACACAAGTTACATTTTTCACAATGTGGCAACATTGTCTTTAATTACGTTTTGTTTGTTTCATTTCCAGTAATCTAGTTTCCCGCCCCCCTTATCTTCTCATCCTTGCTTTAGACTAAATATTGACCTCTTATGCAGTGTCTTGATCTTTACCTGTCCTTGGTGATATCCCCCTTGAATTCCCAACTAAAGCTCAGCCATATAGTTCATGCTGACATGCTGCAACTTCCCATCCTGACCAGGAGACTGGTTCAGGACCGTAGACTCTCTTACTCAGCTAAATTTTGTGCCCTACTGGGAACCGAGAAAAAAAATGGTCTGTCTCTCCACACCTCTGAGGGATGTGGGAAACACAGTGGGACTACCACAGGCCTTCTCTTACCCTTATACGAAATTCAGCCATCTCTATTCTACTGTATCCACATAGAATGCTTGTGAGTCTATGGCCATCCAGGTTTCTGGACAGGGAGAGGACTGTATCACAGAGTAAAAGGTATGTGTGAGGGGGAGGAAATACATCAGGTAACACTTCACTTTGCCACATTTCCTACCCTTGGGAAATCCTTGTTCCCTCATAAAGAAAATGTGTTTCTCATCTAGGTTTCACCCCCTCCAAGAAGGTAGGAATAGAATTGCTGTCTAAAATTTGTTTTCTAGAATAGTAATTCCTATAGAAATCAGCAGGTGGTGTTATTTTCCCCAGGATCCCCTTTTGTCAGGCACATAAGGCTGGTTACTGGATAGATTTTTCACCTCCTCTATTTAGCGGTGGTTGCTTGTTCTCCGAGGCCTAACTGTTGCCTGAAAAATCATTATTACCTATTCCCTCCACCCAGTATTTCATGATACAATATAAGTCCCCCACCCCTGGGACTTCGATGTCAGCCCTAAATTAATTTAGCCCATGCTGAATTTATTCAGAAAACCCTAAAGTGACTGAATTTACTTTTAATTGGCAAAATTAGGTTTGGGGCAGAATGGAGGCTTTAAAACACATACTAAGAGGAATTATATAAAAACAAGGAGATATGTTTATTGACCAGCTGAATTTTATATCCTGAGAATTTATGCCTACTAAAAATCAATAAGAAGTTATTTTAAAGAGAATATAAAACAGTTTGTACAGTATGATCACAAATACTTGGAAAAACGGATAACGCATAGAAGATTGGAAGGATATACTCTCAATTTTACTTGCTGGTGACTCTCAAAATCTATAACTCATCCAATTAATCATTCATTCAAACAACGTTTATTGGTTATGATTATGTCAGATGCTGCAAACCCAATTTCATATCTTCATCCCACAACTTACTCCTCCTAAAGCCAATTTTCTACTATACATGCCCATTTGAGGAAAATAAATATTACTAACCAATTGTATGCATATGATTTCACATGGGCTATACCAAACAAGTTTAGACCAACCTGGCCCTGAATCCTGCAAACTCACCATATACAAGTGAGGCAGTGTGATAGAGTGGAGAGAGCTTGATTATTAAGTCAGACACAACTGGGTTAAAACTCTTGTTTCTGCCTCTTATTAACTGTGTAACTTTGGAAAACATAAGTAACTTCTCTGAGCCTCAAAGAGCATGATTAGTGAAAATGTAAGTAACAAAAGAGGAATGTTAGCATCTAATTTACAGGATTTTTTGAGAATTTAAAGAGAAAAAGTATGTAAAGTGCCAAGCAGTTTCTGGTAGATACTAGGCACTCAGTAAATTTTCCTTTCTATCCCATCTCTTCCTTTGTGTGGCAGAGATGGCATTGCCACAAATAAAATAGCATAACTATGTGATAAAAAAAAAAACAGTTGGAACTGCTAAACATAAAGAAAAGCAAGCACACATTTACGTTATGTAGGCGATACAGTGCGTTCTTTGTTATATTTCCATTAAAGCAAACCAAACCCATTGCCTTTGAGTAGATTCCAACTCATAGCCACCCTATAGGCTGGGGTAAAACTGCCCCAAAGGGTTTCCAAGGCTGTAAATCTTTACGGAAGCAGACTGCCACGTCTTTCTCGCACGGAGTGGCTGGTGGGTTCTGGGCTCCAACCACTGACCTTTTGGTTTATGGAGGAGCATATATTCCATTGAGCCACATGAAATTGCTGATAGTCAATCCTTCTGACCTACAAAAACAATTTCCTATATTTCAATCTAATAGAACGATTGGCATGGTGAGTTGAAAGAGGGGTATAATCTTCACCCTTTTTCTATTAAATTGTTTTTTTTTTCTCCTGCCTCCTTTTGGATCTCAAGGTAAACACCAGGCAAACACATGATCTGGGTGCCTCTGCTAACCTTTGAGTCCCAGAAAAGACTATGGAAGCACAAAGCTATGGTCATAGATTTGCAGAGTGGGATGCCAGAGTGAGGGTCAGGAGAGCTGTCTCGGTCCCAGGGCCAGAGACATCACTGATGACAGGACCTCGAGTGAGTCACTTCTCCTCTGCAGGCCCATTCTGTTCACCAAGATGAAATTGAAGAGCCTGCCCAGCTGTACTGGAACGTTGTGGAGGTCTGCAAGACCACAACTGAGCAAGTGTTCTCTTTTCTCACTAGGGAAGATCTGTTAAGGCCAGGGGGTATTTTAACAGGAATTACCTGCAGGAATAATTGAACACTATACATTAGGCACTCAAGTGGCAATTATTTATGAAATGCCAGAAACACTCACGGAACACAAATGACACCCAGATAGACATTGTCCCTGCCCTCTCCGGAATGAAGGAAACTCATCTAAGCTGTACCTCATAGTGGGCTATGAGCCTGCCATGTGTGGTCTCCTTTATTACTTAAAGCAAGCCTATGAGGCAAGATTTATTATTTCAGTTTTTCAGATGAGAATTCTTATATTTCATTTATTGAATTTTACAGAGTATAAGTGGTAGAGCCCAGAATTTGCCCCAGGCCTTTCTATTTCCCCAGTCTGTGCTTTTTCCTCTGCAGGGCGTTGGAATGGGTCTAATCAAATTTCTGGAGTGCCCAGACCTAGGATTCTTAGCCCAGTAACAAGCAAGGCATGTCTGTTATCACCACCACCAAGAAATCAAGAATTGTTGAGTGAGTGCTTGTGGGTATATGAGATGGAAAGAACAATGTGAGCAAAGACATGGAATTCAATGGGATTCTTGGCCTGCTTGAGAACTGAAACTGGGCTGCTGGGGCTGGACACTCTGTGGAAAGGAGTTCTTTGGTCTAGGATGATACCATCAGTCAAAAACCCAACTATATGTCTCAGGCAACAGTATAGCACAACTGGAAGGTGACTGAGTTTTAGAACTATTTGAGACTTAATATTCTTTGCTATCAGTTCCACACTAATAAAGTAGTTCAAGATTGAAAAGAGATTTTTAATAGAAAAGGAACAAAGAATGGGACAGATAATCCATTGGGTCCTTATATCTACTGTAGAGAAAATGGGAAAATTTGGAGGAAATAGCTTTCTCTGTGTTGCCGCCCTCTTGCTCAAATTGTAGGTTGAATTTTCTCATCTGAATTGTGGAACATGTCCTCCTTGTTCCTCATCAAACTCCCCTGGGTTAATGATGAGCTGTGAGAAGGGTGTGGGAGTGGAGAGTCCTTATTTCTGATGATGTCCAGAAAAATATACGTGTGTTTCTGCCTAGAGAAGTTCTGTGTCTTTTCTATTTCTTCGCTGCTGCTATTCTGTCGAAGTTTCTCTCTTGTTCTTTAATTCATGTTCTCCTCAAAAAGTTAAGGTGATAATTTAAGTGGATATAGGAGATCATACTTGGCCTGGCTTCCTTAGCAGGTCTGTGTTGTATGGACTTGATATCAATATTAGCTGACTGAGGAGTGGGCCCATGGGATTTTGATGAGTATGGTGACAAGCTGGGACATCTGGCAGATGGCAAATTGCATTCTCAAAATAAGTCCAGGGATAAAGGGAAACCCTTAAGGCCAAGGTAGTGGAGTTTGTGGCAGCCAGTATTTGAATCCTGACTCTTTGTTTAAAAAGTATGGGGTATTTGTTGTTTGTTAGCTTTTCATTATCCAGAATATCATCCATCCATTCATTTGTTCATTTTATCTATTTACTCATTCTGACCAACCTTGGTAGCGTCTACTTTCACTAGAGGTTATGCTGACATTTTGCTGATGGATTAAAGTCACTACAACATCTCTTATATACTGATGTCATTTTTCCTTAACAAGTGGAAGGAAAGAGTCCAAAATATAAAATGGTCAGTGAGAGAAAGAGACATTTTCATTCTCTTATTTATTTTCCAAACTCACTCTTATAAACAAACAACTTATCAGAACAATCCTGGCAGTCAGAGACATCATATGCAGACGTTAAGCTCCAGACCCACCACCTGTCCCGGCTGTGACTCATAATATAAACATAGACCCTCTGTGTAGCCTCTTTCCTACAACTTTGAAATATAACCCACAGCTGGTGTCTCCCCTTCTGAGAAGTCCCTGTGTTTGAGAGGTACTTTCATGAAAGGGTCCAGAGAGGCTATGGATTTCCAATCCTGAAAGCCTTCACAAATTTATGTTTTTCTCAAAATGTATTGATCCAATCTGAAGCACCATCTCTCCCAGATCCCTACAATGTCCATTACCCTACCATCCACCTCTTGTAGCCCCTATCCAGAGGCAGCAAAGCTTCCCCTCTCCTAGACAACTATCTTCTGAGAAGTCCTCAGGCCTTAGTCAGTCATATCTGTGAATTAGGTGCTGCTTGATGCAATGACAAATGTTCAGATTCAATTGTCTCTCACCCTGGTTTGATACTGTGTATTTTTGTTTGCAGATCCCTGGTTGCACAATGGTTAAGCACTCAGCTGCTAACCTAAAGGTCAATGATTCGAACTCACCAGCTGCTCTTGTAAAGATTACAGCCTAGGTAACTATATGGGGCAGTTGTTACTCTGTCATGTAGGGTTGATATGAGTTGGAATCAACGCAATGGCACACAGCAAGAACAATTTTTGTTTGCTTGATTTTAAAATATTATTTAGAGAGAAATAAACGTTGTATAAATCTCTTAAACTTATTGTCCCTAATAAGACTGTAACTCCTTGAGAATGAAAAGATACCAGTCCCCAGCTTTGTGTAAACAATTCCAGAAAAATATAGGGTGGGCAGAAAGAACATAAGGCCTAACATAGACTTTATCAGATTGAGCAGGGAGTTGTTGTTCTTGTTAGGTGCCCTAGAGTCAGTTCTGATTCATAGCTACCTTATGTACAACAACCAAACACCACCCAGTCCTGCGCTATCCTAACAATCATTGTTATGGTTGAGCCCATTGTTGCACCCACTGCAATCTTGTCAATCCATCTTGTTGAGGGTCTTCCTATTTTTCACAGCCCCTCTACTTTACCAAGCATGATGTCCTTCTCCAGGGACTGATCCTTCCTGATAACATGTCCAAAGTATGTGAGACATAGTCTCGCCATCCTTGCTTCTAAGGAGCATTCTGGTTGTACTTCTTCCAAGACAGATTTGTTCGTTCTTTTTGCAGTGCATGGTATAGTCAATATTCTTCGCCAACACCACAATTCAAAGGTGTCAATTCTTCTTCAGACTTCCTTATTTACCGTCCAGCTTTCACATGCACATGAGGTGATTGAAAACACTATAGATTGGGCCAGGCACACCTTAGTCTTCAAGGTGACATCTTTGCTTTTCAACACTTTAAAGAGGTCTTTTGCAGCAGATTTGCCCAATACAATGCACCTTTTGATCTCTTGACGGCTGCTTCCTTGGGTGTTCATTGTGGATCCAAGTAAAATGAAATCCTTGACAACCTCAATCTTTTCTCTATTTATCATGATGTTGCTTATTGGTCCAGTTGTAAGGATTTTTGTTTTCTTTAGGTTGAAGTGTAATCCATACTGAGGGCTGTGATCTTTGATCTTCATCAGTAAGTGCTTCAAGTCCTCTTCGCTTTCAGCAAGCAAGGTTGTGTCATCTGCATATCTCAGGTTGTTAATGGTCTTCCTCCAATCCTGATGCCCCATTCTTCTTCATATATTCCAGTTTCTCAGATTATTTGTTCAGCATACAGACTGAATAAGTATGGTGAAAGGATACAACCTTGATACACGATACACGCCTTTCCTGACATTAAACCACACAGTATCCCCTTGTTCTGTCTGAACAACCACCTCTTGATCTATGTACAGGTTCCTCGTGAGCACAATTAAGTGTTCTGGAATTCCCATTCTTCGTAATGTTATCCATAATTTGTTATGATCCACACAATCGAATGCCTTTGCACAGTCAATACAACAAAGGTAAACGTCTCTGTGGTAGTCTCTGCTTTCAGTCAGGATCCATCTGACATCAGCAATGATATCCCTGGTTCCAAGTCCTCTTCTGAATCTGGCTTGAAATTCTGGCAGTCCCCTGTCGATGTACTACTGCAGCTGCTTTTGAATAATCTTCAACAAAATTTTACTTGTGTATGATAATAATGATATTGTTCAAAAATTTCCACATTCGAGAAGTTCTGGCAAAATGGCACTCTAGGCAGAAGCACCATGCCATCCCTCCACAGCAAAGATCCGAAAACTAAGCCAAACAGACAAAACAACAATCCTGAAACCCTAAAACATCAAATGAAGAGATAAAGAACTCAGCCAAGCACCAAATGGAGTGAGAAAACTGACAAAGAATGGAGAACGAGGAGAGATTCATGCAGAGGTCCCCTATCAGCTAACGCAGCACAGATCCACCATCTTGGCCTCCTATTGGAGACCATCAAATGGGGTATGAGAAAGCAGCTTCACGGAGCTTCTAGCGGGAGAAAAAACAACCGGTAATTTCCAACATACGCTTTCCCACCCCCCATGCTTCTTCACCCTGACTCAGCCTCCTCTGCTTCCCACTGCCACAATCTCTTGTCCGGGAAGCACCAGCTGCTTGGATTCCACCAACCCGAATGGGCCGGCTCTCTGAGTGCCATTTGTTGGCTGCTGGTGTTGCTTTTTTCTGCTTCTTTTGATTTCTTCCTCACCTCTCACCACCTCCCCCTCCTTTCGCTCAAATACCTGGCTCTGTGAACCATCTTTGCTTCTTCCTGAGGGGCTGCGGAGCTCTCTTCAAGTGTGGAACTGCTTCCCGGTCTGGGCTGCCGTGCTGGTGGGATCCCAGGGATTTTGTTCATTTGTTTGTTTTGAATTGTTTGTTTGTTTTCTCTTCCATTTCTTGAGTTGGGAGCCCGTTCTGGCCAGATGGTGCTGCGTGGCTTGGAACTTACCCCTCAGCTTGTGCAGACGTGCAGAGGGATATCAGAGGGCATTTCTTTTTTCGTTGTTTTTTTTTTTTCCTGTTTTTGGGGGATTTTCTTGTTCTTTTTTTTTAAATTTGTTTTGTTTTCTTTCCCTTTTTATCTTTCTTCGTTACTCAGTTTCCCGTCTCTCTATATCATCCTTCTCTTTCTGTTCCCTGAATATCTGGCATTGTATACCGCTACGTCTTCTAGCCAGGCTGTACTGCAACACCTGAGAACAACTTCCCCAGACCTCATAGCTGCACTGGTGGGATCCCTGGGAACTTTGCTGTTCTTTTCCCTTTCTGATTTTTATTTATTCATTATTTTCTTCTCTTTGTTTTTCTTCCTCTTCTCCTTTTTGTGTTCCTCCATTTCATAGTCTCTCATCTCTCCACTCCAATGGCAAGCTCCCCTAGCATTCTTTTTTGTTTGTTTGTATGTTTTTGGGCACCTCTTCCTCTCTCCTCTCTCCCATATCCATCTTAGCTCCACACATAACAATCTCTCCACTACATCCTGCTTACCTGCACTGTGTGCTTAACATCACACCACCAAGCAGCACAGGCACGGCCTACTGGAACCTGCCATGCACTGATTACCGACCTGCCATGGTGGCTGTGGTAAGTGCCACAAACAACCCGTCCCAGTAACTCCTCTTCAGCTAGACCTGTCCTGCCGTACCATATCTGAGTGAATGACCCTGCCAATTGGAGAAGGAGGCAAACAACAAAGAACACACAGCCCACCTGCTCGGACATAGCCAAATTTTAAAAAAAGGGATGAAACAAACCAATCTACCATCAGTAAACTAGAAAAATAACTACTGAATGCTCGTAAGACATCAGACAGTATCAAAACATTTATAAAAACAGAACAGGATGGTTCCAGTAGGCGTCCAAACTAAAACACCAGATAACTCTCCAGTGGAAGACAAGGCACTAGAACTACCTAATAGGGAATTAAAATCTCTAATACACAGAATTCTCCAAGAACTGAAGCAAAAAGCAGACAAAAGTGAGGAAAAAATAGAAAAATTCATGGAAAATACAGACAAAAAATTGGAAGAATTCAGGAAAATAATGCAGGAACAAAATGCCAAAATAAATTCACAACTAGA